>NC_066584.1:317331172-317931172 GCF_024323335.1 Lathyrus oleraceus | reverse complement strand
CAGATATCATATTATAGCTTAAGCTCTTCATCTGAAGAAGTCTGAGATTGAGGCTCATTGGGTGAAGAAAGGAGGAATATTTGGGTTAACTTCTGAGTTCCTTATTGGGAAAGCTATTGCTTTTGCTCAAGCCGGAAGTGTGGATGCTTTTGAAGCTATTTTTGTGTTGCTCATCTATGGTTTGGCTTTTTTCCCTAACATTGACGATTTTGTTGATGTTAACACCATTAGAATCTTCTTGATTGGGAATTTTGTGCCTACTTTGTTGGGTGATATGTACTTCTCTTTACATTCGAGGAATTCTAAAGGTGGTGGAACTATTGTGTGTTGTGTTCCTCTTCTGTACAAGTGGTTTATTTTGCACTTGCCTCAGACGCCTGCTTTTATGGAGAACAAGCGATGTCTACGATGGTCTCAGAGACCCATGTCTCTCACTAATGATGATATAGTTTGGTATGAGAGTAGCTTGGATATTATTTATAGCTGTGGTGAATTCTCTAATGTACCTCTCATTGGTACACAAGGAGGAATCAACTACAACCCTGCTTTGGCTCGTCGTCAACCTGGGTTCCCCTTGAGAGAAAAACTTAATAACACTCAGTTAGAAGGTCTTTTCTATCAAGAGGGTAAATATCCCCAACATTTGAAGCAGAAGATGGTACATGATTGGCATAATGTGCATAGGAAAGGAAGATCCGAGTTTGGTCCGTGCAACTGTGTAGCTTTGGAAGTTTACACTCTCTGGGTGAAGAAAAGAGTTTTGGAGTTGAAGATGTCGTATGCTTGTGTGATATGTATGTTTATGGTTGTGGTTGAGCCATTAAGTATCCCTAACCAAGATATAGAGAAGTTGGAAGACGTACTCGCCAAGATGAAGCAAGAGAAGGATATGTCGGAAGAGCAGTTCCATGCTTTGAGCCAAAAGCATGAGGAGTTGCAGCTTGAGTCTAAGGAAAAAGATGCACTTATTGAACTTCTAGAAGACCGAGCAGTGAAGAGACAGAGAGAGCCAGGGGGTCCATCTTCCTATAGTATGCCTCAGCCTTCTGGTGCTTGGTAGAAGATTGTTGATCATCTTGTCCTTGAGAAGGCTCAGATGAAAACTTCTTTTGAGTCCGAGATTCGATGCATCCGAAGGAAGTACGCGCCTGCAGCTAGATTATCTGACACTGTTGTTAGGGGATCCTTAGGATGATTAGTTTCCTTTTCTCTTGTATTTGTATTTTGGTTTCTGAAATTGTACTCAGTGTAATCCTTCCAAAATTATATGCATAAAAGAGATTTTTATGGTCAATTAAATTGTTACTATTATTATATATATTTGCAAATAAAGTAGCATGTTCTTTGAAAATAAAAACAATCAAAACATTGCATTTCATGCATCATTTGCATAACAGGTTTTCTTTTGTCAGATGTCTTATTGGTTATTCTTCTTTGCTTCAACCAAGCTGACTCACCGATACAACACTCGCGCCAATCAACCGAGAATCATGGAACATTTGGAACAAGAGAACCAAGAGTTGAAAGACGAGATTTCTCGTTTGACTGCCATGATGGAGTCTGTTCTAGCTACTCAGAATCAGTCTTCTCCAACGCGTATAACTCCTCCTCCTCAAAGGACTGTCATTTCAGAGGTTTCTACCTCAACTGTGTCTGCCACTCAGTTTGCTATGACTATGCCTGCCGGATTCCCATGGGGAATGCCACCGAACTTTGTGCCCGAAGGGTTTGCGCCTACCTTTGCTTTTATACCGACATCTAGCCTGGTCATGTTTGTTGTGCCTCCAGTAGTTCACACTCTGCCTCGTTTCGAGGACACCATCTACCATTCTGAGTCATCTGAGGACCCTGATGTTTATGAGAAGATGGACGATATGAAGGATCACTTCCTTGAGCTGCAAAAGGAATTGAAGACTATGAGAGGTAAAGATTTGTTTGGTAAGAGTGCTGCTGAACTTTGCTTAGTGCCGAATGTCAAGATCCCAATGAAGTTCAAAGTCCATGACTTTGAAAAGTATAAGGGAAATAATTATCCACTTAGCCATCTTGTCATGTATGCCAGGAAAATGTCAATGCAAACTAATAATGATCAGTTATTGATTCACTATTTCCAAGACAGTCTGACTGGTGTTGCTCTGAGGTGGTACATGGGGCTAGATAGTATAAGTGTTTGCACATTTAATGATTTGTATGACATGGACATGGCACCTGATAGAGACCAGTTGAGGTCTATGTCTCATAAGGACAAAGAGACATTTAAAGAGTATGCACAGAGGTGGAGAGAGCTTGCTGCTCAGATCAATCCTTTGTTGGAAGAGAAAGAGATGACCAAGATTTTCCTTAAGACCCTGAGTTTGGTTTATTACGAACGCATGATTGCTAGTTCCCCCAGTGATTTTACCGAAATGGTAAAAATGGGGATGAGGTTAGAAGAAGGTTTTTGTGAGGGACGTTTGTTTAAGGAAGAGGTATCATCAAGCAAGAAGTATGGGAGCAGTTTCGCCAGAAAGAAGGAAGGTGAAACCAATGCAGTATCTATGGGGAGGCAGTGGAGGCCTCATGTTAAAAGAAATACACAACCACGTCAACATCATAATCAAGTTACATCCGTTATTCCAGTATTTTCAAACAATCAATCAACACCAGTTCAACAACAACGTCAACAACAACCACAACAAAGAACAAACAACTACAACAACAACACCAATAATCAGCAACAACAAAATTTCGAGAGGAAGAAGGTTTCTTTCGACCCTATTTCCATGTCATACACCTAACTTTATCCGTATTTGGTTCTCAATGTAAGACCCCAATTTTGACCCTAAGATCCCTCATGCAATTTCATCATAAGCATTAGCATTGGGACCATACCTTGGCATCCTCCTAACCCCTTTTCATTGGGTTTGTGTTTGGGAGAGATCACCAAGCACTTTTTGATTATATCATACTTGTATTATATCATTTTACTAAACAAAATACCAAAAATATGTCTTTGTATTTGCCTAACTCTTGTTGTAGGTAGGGCATGATCTCATTGATTCATTGATCACATCTAGGGTTTGAGACCCTCATGAACAAAGAGAACAACCAAGAATTTATTCAATAATTGTTATAAGCATAATATATGAGTCCCAATGTTCTCTACATGTCATATTGATCAAGTTTTCTTCAAGCGTTTGAGGGTGATTTGCCTTGGAAACCCTAGTTTGACTAGGTATCTTGAGTAACTTCTCCAACAAGCTATATCACCAATTGATAAAATTTCTCAAGGGACACTTCAAATTTCATCATCTTATGCATATATGATCTACCATGAGCCAAGAAAGTCAAGATAATTGGAAGTTAGCAAGTTGGTTGATGGTGGTTGGCCAGATGGATTCATCTGATCAAAACTGGGTCTCCCTAGATCCTATCTCCTACAATATTCACCATATGAAAATAATTCCAAGAGAAAAGTTACTCTAAATGACATTATAAACAACTTTCATGTTTAGACCTAGAGCTATTTTTTCTTGGAAAATCATTTTCTATGTTGAAACATTATAGGTCATTTGTCTAAACCCTAATTTGAAAGTCAACTTCCCAAGGCCATAACTTGCTCAATTTGTATGAGATGAAAGATTTCCAAGTTGCACAATCAAATTCAATGTGTCTAATTCAACTTTAATGTTTGTAGTTGGAGATAATTCAACTTCTTTGACATGTGATATGAGGCTACATTATAGGTCACTTTTGACTTATACCATTGATCAAGTGATTTTTCTAAACTTCAAAAATGCATAACTCTATCATTTAAAACCCAAATGACATGAAATGGTGACCATTTTGAAGGTATTTGAAAGAGCTACAACTTTAATGAAGACACTTTTCTCATTTGAAGCTCCCATAAGAAGTTAAGCAAGGTGGAATATTGAGACATATGGCTTGACACTTAGAAAAAAATTATATGTCAAAATTTTCCAAACTTCCACCTCAAATTTCTCCAAGTTCCAAACTCCAAATGAAAAAGTGTTCAACATAAAACTTGTTCCTCTTGATCTCACCTTTCCAAAGAGCTCAAATTCATTCATTTTGGACTTGAAATTCATAGGCTGCGCATGGCTTAAACAGGCTGATATCATTTGGCATGGATCCAACTTCAAGTAACAATGTTCAATTGCCTTGCATTCGAAGCTTGCTTCAACACATCTGATCATTCATTTTGGACTTCAAGCTATCATTTCATGGGCCTATGTGCACCCATGCACCATGCTTTTATCATTTGCCAAATTTTGATGGTTGAAAAGAGTGTGCAAATATCACATGGATTTGGCTATATATACAACTGCATTTGCTCAGAAATCACACGCACATTGCACCAGCTTTGAACCTCCATTGAAAACCCTTCACTCTCATAGGATAACCCTGATAAATTCATTTGAATTTGAGCTTGAATCTCCACTGTTTGGGAATTTAATTCTCCAGGAGTCCATTGATTCTAAGCCTTTCCATTCTTCTCCTGCAAGCAATTGAAGTGAAGCCAGGCACAATTCAGATCAAGATCTAGCAAGTTCAGACCTCCATTGAAGGTAATTTACAAAAAATTTAAACCCTTCGATTCTCTTAATTTGTTGCTCAATTCTAGTGATTCTTGAGTTGTCTGAAGTCCTAGCAATGTAGGTAAGAAGATTGAGTTGCTTTGAGGCCAAATCGAAGCAGCTCAGATCATGAACCTCATTTTTCAATTCCACACATCTCTCAATATATTTGGAATTGGATGAATTGGAGGTGATATTCGTGTTCAGTGATGTTTTTTCTTTAAGATCGTGTCCCTGTTTATTATTTTGGTGATGGTTCATGTTGACCAGTCCGGTGGAGCTCACTGGAGAAGACGACCAGAGCTCTGGCTCCGGTGATGATGTGTCTTGAGTCTGAACCATGGGATCCATCTTCCACACGTTTTAATCTTAACTGTTCCTTGTGAATACCATGTGTACAGCATTGTTAACTTTGACATATGTGGAACGCGCGTTCTGGATCATCAGATCTGCCACCTCAATTAATGAGGGAGATCTGATGGTCCACGTATTTTAGCAATTTCAGAATTTCATTTTAATTCCATTTTCTTCCATAATTCATAATAAATTTAATATTGATCCAAAAAATATGGGACTTTCACCAAAAAAATTCAAATATTTTTCTCTTTCATATTCTGAATTAAAATTATTTTTTGGATCATTATTAATATGTTTCATGAATTAATTGATTTTGCATTTGTTTTTATTGCTTAAAAATATTTTTAAGTGTCCAAAAATTATGAAATTTTTTCTCCAAGGTCTTTTGACCTTGTTTGACCTATGATAAATCTCATGGCCATTTATTTGGTGTTTTGATGAGATTTTATGATTTGGACAAAACTTATTTAAATTTAATGCATTATTTTACTATTTTTAATTGAATAAATGCCATTTTAATTGTGTTGACCATTTGTATTGACTTAATTGAGTTGATTGTTTGTTATTGGGTCTTGGTCAAGGTTGATTTGACTTTGTCAAGTTAATATTATTGGATTTAGGGGATTGATGGAATGTACATTCCATCTCCCAAAATGAATGAATAATATTAATTTGGTAAAAATCCTCCTTTGACCAATTTGTCATCTCATTCATCCCCTTCCTTCTTCATCTAATTACCCTTCTTCATCCATTCATTTCCATTTGGCCAATGACATCTTAAAGTCCTAATGCTAGTTGATTGAAAGATTAACATGAGTATGGATGAGATTAGGTCACACCTTTTGCATATTTTTGTGTGTGGTATGTTTAATGAGCATAGTTCTTAATACCATGTCTCCAACATGCATTAATACCAAAAGTTTATTGCCCGGCCTCAAATAGTTGTGACTTCTACATAAGTCCAATTATGATTGCTTAACATAGCACTAAATTTGTGACATAAAAGGCATAAGCATTCTAGTTAGTGAGATTGTAAGTCTCCCCTCTTCCATGGTATTGTGTGGAAACTTGGCCTTCTTTCCTTCCTTTGGAAGATGTTTTGGTTCAAGGATCCATGCTTATGGCAAGTGGGTTGAGTGTTCTCCAAAGAATGTCTTGAAATCAAAAGCAAAACAAAACTAATTACTAACTTACTAATTATTAACTTTTAACTTGAAGTCTTTACTTTGATGCAATTACTTTTAGCACTTTATTTCATTTACCATTATACATATCATTCTAATTGTTTATGTTAATGTAATTTTCACTTTGTCCATTTGGACCATATTGTGTGATATACTTTGTTTTGTGCTATTTTGCTTGTTTGTGTGGTCTTTGACCACTAATGTACATAATAACTACAAAAACCCTAAAAGACTTTTGAGTGGATTGTTGGTTTGATCTTGCCCAATTGGACTTAGAATTTAGGCAACATTCCATTGCTAATGGGCTTGGCCAATGCCAATTTTTTGAAGAACCAAGTGCTTGCAATTTGAATTCATCTGATACACCTTTGAAGATCTCTCTAGTTCATCTATAACATTGATTATTGTTAAGTTGTTATGTTGAACCTGTAACTTGTAGAATTCATCTGCTACATAGGTTATTTTGAAGAAGATCATGAAGTGAATAAGCTTGGATGAGGCCATCTGTATTTGATGCCTTTTCTCTTCAAGATTGACATAATTGTGCACTTGTGTGTTACTTGATTCTAAAAAGTCCAAGGGAATTCTGGGTTTCTATTGACATATTTGTCTATTGGATTGCTACCCACTTGGTCAGATATTTTCAACTTTAAACTTTTAATCTTTGTACATAGGATAGTCTCTTCATCTTCTCCCCATTTCTTTAATTTCAAAATCTCTCCCTCCATTTTCAAAATCTTCTTTGTGTGAATTATCTTTTGTTCTAAACTTTGACCACTTTTGCAAAAAGATAGAAACTTTGACCTTATGCCATTGTATTTTCAAACTTCTTTTCTTAAATCAAACTTGTGAATAAACCTAACCATACTTGACTTAAACTTTTCAAAAAGCCAAAAAGAACTAACTCATTCAAACCATTTTAGGCCTTTGTGCCTTTCAAACCTAAATTTTGTTAAAACCAACACACTCATTTTGAAATTAATAGCACGAACTACGAGGTTTTGATCCCTCATTTTTATGTTGGTACGTAGGCACAAGACTGAAGGTCTTGTCAAACACAAAAAATATAATTAATGAATTCTTTTCTCATCCCCCCATTCTATTTGTTTGTAAACATCACTTTGTACAAAATACATATGAACACAAAAAGGGCTCCCTAGGAGTACCTAGAACACTTTGGATGCTAACACCTTCCCTCTGTGTAACCAACCCCCTTACCTGTGATCTCTGACTTTTATTAGTTTTTTATTTGAAAACTTCTTACTAATTGGGTTTTGTTCGTACTTTTTCCCTTTTCCCTTGGAAACGATAAAAGCGCGGTGGCGACTCTTGTTAATTGATCTCTAGCTTATCAATAGCTTGATGATCATGAATTTCCCGCTACACTCAAGAACCTACTCCAACCAAGAAATCCGTCACAAATTCCAGAACCACTTCCATGGTGGTATAAGCCTGAACTCCGTTGTGCCTTTCATCAAGGAGCTCCCGGCCACGATATTGAAAACTGCTACCCTTTGAAGTATGAGGTTCAAAAGCTAGTAAAAAGTGGGATGGTGTCCTTTGAGGACCGTGCGCTAAATGTGAAAGCTAACTCATTGCCTGCTCATGGTAATTCCTCTGTTAATATGGTAGATGGTTGTTCAGGAAGTTTCCGAGTGTTCGATGTGCAACGTATTCTTCGATCCTTAGTAGAAATGCATAACACCCTGTGTATCATCAGTGATTTGGAGCATGACCATGATGGTTGTGCGATTTGCAGTGTAAACCCCCGTGGGTGTTCAATCGTCAAGAGAGATATCCAGAAGTTGATGGATGAGAATGTAATCCAGATTAAACAGTCGAGGGATATATATGATGTGAATGTTATTGTTCTAGTGTTTAAGACCCCTTAGCGGGTAGGATTCAGTTTGACAACAGCAGTAGTAACAGCGTCAATAGATCGGTATCTCAGTTAGTAATACGGTTAGCGGGCCCCGTCCCGTATACATCCGATAGAGCTGTTCCATACCAGTATAATGCTACTATGTTGGAGAAGGGTCAAGAGGTTTCGTTGACTACGACCAATTCTATTATGAACATTGCTGATATAGCAAAGGTAACCCGTAGAGGTCGTGTTTTAGACTTGTCTTTCAAAAAGAGGTGTTAGAAGATGTGTTTGTTGGTAAGAAGGTCGATGTGCCAGTAACGAAGCCTAGTGAAGCCTAGTGATGATTATGAGGTACTGAGATTGATAAAGAAGAGTGAATTTAGTATGGTGGAGCAGCTGCTCCAAACTCCGTCAAAGATTTCAGTGTTGTCTCTGCTAATGAATTCGGAAGCGCACAGAGAAGCATTGCAAAGGATGTTGGAGCAAGCCTACGTCGAGCATGATGTGCATGTGGATCAATTTGACCACATTGTGGCTAACATTACTTCCTGTAACAACTTGAGTTTATGTGATGAAGAAATTCCCGAGGAAGGCAGAAATCACAACCTAGCGCTGCACATATTGATGAATTGCAAGGAAGATGCATTGTCAAATGTGTTGGTTGATACCGGTTCTTCTTTAAATGTACTCCCCAAGTCAACTCTGTCAAGGTTAACATATTAAGGTGCCCCTATGAGGTACAGTGGCGTGATTGTCAAATCTTTTGATGGTTCTCGCAAGACTGTTATATGAGAAGTGGACCTTCCAGTGAAGATAGGTCCGAGTGATTTCCAGATCAGTTTCCAAGTAATGGACATCCACCCGACCTATAGCTGCTTTTTGGGAAGGCCATGGATACATGAGGTTGGAGCTGTGATATCCACTCTACACCAAAAGTTGAATTTTATGAAGAATGGCAAGCTTGTCATTGTGGGTGGAGAGAAAGTGTTGTTGGTAAGTCACTTGTCGTCTTTTTCGTATGTGGAAACTGAGGATGGGGTTGGAACTCCGTTCAAAGCTCTATCTATTGTTGAGGTAAAGAAAACTGGGGAACCTATGTCTTCTTTCAAATATGCGCAGAAGATTATTGAAGATGGCAGTTCAAATCAGTGGGGTTGTATGGTAGAGGTTGTCGAGAACAAGAACAAAGTCGGATTGGGATTTCAGCAAGGGTCGTCTTATGTTAAAGATGAAGATATGCAACCGAGTTTCCGTAGAGGAGGGTTCATCCATGGTAATGAACAACACTCAGCTGTTGTGATCAAGGGTGATGAAGATGAAGATTGCGCTAATTTTGTGACGCATGGAAAGGCTTACAACAATTGGGTTGTTGTTGATGTTCTTGTTATTGTCCATCGCTCTAAGTAATTTGTTTTTCATTATTTTGAGAAAATCCTTCTCCTATGCTTAAGGGAGAAGTGAACATTGTTGGGCATTTTTCAAATTAATCATCAATAAAATGCAATTTTATTCATCCACATCTATGATGTTTTATTTTTACTTTTTGCTCTCCTGAAAATGGTAATCACATAAAACATGATTGAATAAATAATATTTGTCCATCTGCATAATACTTGGTCAGATTCACTTCTCTAAAATCAAAATATCAAATCATTATGCAGGTTGGTTTCTAAACCCATTCAATACAATGATCCTACTCCTTCTTCAAACTTTAATTCCCTGTGTTTAAGGCTGATGAAGAAAGTGATGAAGAAGTGACTGATGAATTGTCTTGTCTACTTGAGTAAGAGGAAAAAGCCATTCAGCCATTCAAAGAGAAGATTGAGTTAGTCAACTTGGGTTCCAAAGATGTTGTGAAGGAATTCAAGATTAGGTCTCAACTGTGTCCAGAGGTTAAGAAGGGGTTGATTGATCTTTTTTGAGAGTATTCAGATGTGTTTGCTTGGTCTTATCAAGATATGCTTGGTTTGGATTCTGAGATTGTGGAGCATTGATTGTCGTTGAAGCCAGAATGCCCGTCAGTCAAGCAGAATTTGAGAAGAACTCATCCTGATATGATAGTGAAGATCAAAGAAGTACAAAAGCAGATTGATGTCGACTTCCTTGTTACCATTGAGTACTCGCAATGGGTGGCCAATATTGTGCCTGTTTAGAAGAAAGATGGAAAAGTCTGCATGTGTGTCGATTATAGAGATTTGAACAAAGCTAGTCCGAAAGATGATTTCCCTTTGCCACACATTGACATGTTGGTATACAATACAGCTAAATTCAAAGTATTTTCATTTATGGATGGATTTTAAGGTTATAATCAGATTAAGATGGAACCCGAAGATATGGAGAAGACCATATTCATTACACCCTGGGAAACATTCTGTCATAGAGTGATGCCTTTTGGTTTAAAGAATGTTGGTGCAACGTACCAGAGAGCTATGACCACTCTTTTTCATGATACGATGCATAAAGAGATTGAAGTCTATGTTGATGATATGATTTCTAAATCAAGTGATGAAGAAGAACATGTAGAGCGTTTGTTGAAGCTATTCCAGCATTTGAGGAAATACAAACTCCGCTTGAATCCCAATAAGTGTACATTTGGTGTTCGTTCTGGTAAGTTGTTGGGCTTTATTGTTAGTGGAAGGGTATCGAAGTTGATCCTGCCAAGGTCAAAGCAATACAAGAGATTCATGCACCCAAAATTGAGAAGCAAGTCAAGGTTTTCTCGACCGCTTGAACTATATCTCAAGATTCATATCGCATATGACTGCATCATGTGCCCCTATATTTAAGCTTCTTCAGAAATATCAGTCTTGTGATTGGACCGAGGATTTCCATAAAGCTTTTGACAGTATCAAAGAATATATGATTGAGCCTCCGATTCTGTCTCCACCCGTTGAAGGAAGACCGTTGATCATGTATTTGACTGTGCTGGAATAAAGTATGGGTTGTGTTCTAGGTTAGCAAAACGAAACTAGAAAGAAAGAGTGTGTTATTTACTACCTCAGTAAGAAATTAACCGACTGTGAGACTCGGTATTCTATGCTGGAAAAGACTTGTTGCGCATTGGCTTGGGCTGCTAAGCGTCTGCGTCAGTATATGTTGAATCATACCAGTTGGTTGATATCCAAAATGGATCCAATCAAGTACATTTTTTAGAATCCTACTTTAACTGGGAGGATTTCCCGTTGGTAGATGTTGTTGTCAGAGTAGATATTGAATACCGATCTCAGAAAGCAATTAAAGGTAGTGTCTTGCCTGACCATTTGGCTCACCAACTGAATGAAGATTATTAGTCAGTACAGTATGGTTTTCCTGACGAAGAGATCTTGTACTTGAAGATGAAAGATTGTGATGAACCATTGCTTGAAGAAGGGCCAGAACCTGGTTCCCGTTGGGGAATGGTATTTAATGGAGTTGTTAACCAGTATGATAATGACATTGGGGCAATGATTATTACTCCTCAAGGCATGCATTTTCCGTTTAAATCTAGATTGACTTTCAAGTGTACAAATAATATGGCTGAGTCTGAAGCTTGCATTATGGGGCTTGAAGAGGCCATTGATCTCAGAATCAAGTATTTTGACGTCTATGGAGATTCAGCTTTGGTTGTGAACCAGATCAAAGGTGAACGGGAGATGAATCAATCTGGTTTGATACCATATAGAGATTATGCGAGGAGGATTTCAAATTTCTTTACAAAGGTTGAGTTTCATCATATCCCTCTAGATGAAAACCGGATGGCAGATGCTCTTACAACGTTGGCTTCAATGATCATGGTAAAGTTTTGGAATGAAGTTCCCAATTTGACTATGATGCGTCTTGATAGTCCAGCTCATGTGTTTGATGTTGAAGAGATCAGAGATGAAAAGCCATAGTATTTTGATATTAAATGTTTTCTCCAAAGTCAGATTTACCCATCTGGGAAATCTTTGAAAGATAAGAAGACTTTGAGGAGATTAGCCGACAACTTCTACTTGAATGGTGATGTGTTGTACAAGAGAAACTTCGATATGATTCTGCTCAGATGCGTGGATAGACACGAAGCAGACTTGTTGATGACTGAAGTCCATGAAGGTTTCTTTGGTACTCATTCCAATATACATGCTATGGCTAAGAAGATGTTGAGAGCATGTAACTATTGGCTGACAATGGAATCTGACTGTTGCAAGTTTGTGAAGAAATGCCACGAGTGCCAAATATATGCAGATAAGATTCATGTTCCTCTGACACTGTTGAATGTTATTTCCTCCCCCATGGCCTTTTGTAGCGGTAAATTCATGACCATTAAGTTATGGATAAACTTAACGTCAATAAAACCAGAGTCACCACCCCGCTTTTATTGTTTCCAAGGGAAAAGGGAAAAGTAAGAACAAAACCCAAAGATAAGAAGTTTTCAAATCAAAACCAATAAAATGCCAGAGATTATAGGTAAGGGGGTTGGTTACACAGAGAGAAGGTGTTAGCACCCAAATTGTCCTAGGTATTCCTAGGGAGCCGTTTCTTGTGTGCATATGTATTTTTGTAGAAAATGATGTTTGCAACAAACAGAGTGGGGGGATGAGAAAATAATTCATTTATTATATTTTTGTGTTTGACAAGACCTTCGGACTTGTGCCTACATACCAACATAAAAATGAGGGATCAAAACCTCGTAGTTCGTGGTAACAATTTCAAAGTGAATGCATTGCTTTTAACAAAAAATTAAGTTTAACAAAGGCACAAAAGGCCTAAAGAGGTTTGGATGAGTGTTAGTTCTTTTTGTCTTTTGAAATTTGAAGTCAATATAGTTAGATTCATTTACAAGTTTGATTACGAAAAGAGTTTTAAAATGCATTGGCATAAGACCAAAGTTTCTAATTTTCAATCAAGTCTAAGTTTAGAAATCACAAACAAAGAAGATTTTTTAAAAGGAGGGAGAGATTTGAAATTTAAGAAGTGGGGAAGAGATAAAGAGACTAATCCTAAGCAAAAATTTAAAAGTTAAGAGTTGAAAAGATCTGACCAATGGGATGCAATCCAATAAACAAGAATGTCATATTGAAACCCAAATTTCCCTTGGACTTTAGAATCAAGCAATCTCAATACACAAATAGAAAGATGAAGAACAATGCATCAAATAAAGATAGTCACATCCAAGCTTAGCAACTCCATGATCGTCTTCATAATCTCCCATGTATCAAATGAATTCAGAGATATGCCTTGGACACAGGTTCAAAGTAACAGCTCCATTAAAATTATGTTACAGATGAACTCAAATGGATCTTCAATATTTGCATCAGATGAAAGTTCACTTCACAAGTACTTGGTTTTATGAAATTTGGCATTGGCCAAGTCCTTTTTGCATAGGGAGTGTTTCCTAAGTCTAAGTCTAATGTCTCATATCAAATCCAACAGTCCACACAAATGTCTTTTAGGGTTTTCCTTGTTATTATGTACATTAAGGTCAAAGGACCACAAAAATTAACAAGTATATACAATCACAATATAATCATAAAGTATGGATCATGAGAGCAAAGTGAAAATGTCATTAAAATAAACAAGTTAAATGGTATGAATAATGGCAAATGAATAAAGACTTAGATTTAAAGTGCATAAAAGTAAATGGCTTGAAATTAAATGTTAGTTGTTAGTTGATTAGAAGTTAGTATTGCTTTTGCTTTTCAATTGTTTAAGCCATTCTTTCGAGAACACTCAACCCACTATTCACAAGCATGGATACTTGAACCAAGACATCTTCCAAAGGAAGGAAAAAGGCCAAGTTTCCACATAATGCCATGAAAGAGGGGAGACTTACAATCTCACTTACTAGAATGATATGTCTTTTGTGTCAAAATTTAGCGCTATGTTAAGCAATCGTAATTGGACTTATGTAGAAGTCACAACTATTTAAGTCTGGACAATAGAAATTTTAGTGTTAATACATGTTAGAGATATGGTATTATGAACCATACTCCTAAAACATACCACACTTAAAAGAAATGCAAAAGGGGTAGACCTAATCCCATCCATACTTATGTTGATTTTACAATAAACTAGCCTTAGGATATAGAGATATCATAGGTTCATGAAATGAATGAGAAGATAATGGGATTGAGATGAAGATGGAGGGGAAATGGAATCAACACAAATTGGTCAAAGGAGGACTTTTATCAAATTAAAATCATTCATTCATTTTGGGAGATGAAATGTTCATTTCATCAATCCCTTAAATCTAATGATTTTAACTCAACAAAGTCAAATCAACCTTGACCAAGGCCCAACAACACAAGTCAAACTCAACAAGTCAATACAAATAGCTCCACATAATTTATTTGCAACTAAACAATTAATATCAATTAAAAATGCATTAAATTAAATTTGGATGGTCAAAATCCTAAAACCTCATCAAAACACCAAATAAATGGCCATGAGATTTATCATATGTCAAACAAGGCCAAAGGACCTTGGAGAAAAATTTTCAATATTTTTGGAAACTTAAAAGTATTTTTAAACAATTAAAAATGCACAAAAGCAATTAAACCATGAAAAAATATTAATAATGATCCAAAAATGATTTTAATTCAGAAAATGAAAGAGGAATTTATTTAAAAAAAAATTGGTGAAAGTCTCATATTTTTTGGATCAATATTAAAATTAATATGAATTAATGAAAATAAATCAAATAAAATGAAAATCAGAAAATGCTAAAAAAAACGTGGACCACTTGATCTCCCTCATTAATTGAGGTGGCGGATCAAGTGGATCTCAGCGTGCGTTCCATGATGGACTCAAGTCAAAGCACTGCAGGGATGGTAATCAAAACCAACGCATAAGATTAAAACAAATTGAAAGGATCCTATAGTCTGAGACATGCTAATGCATCGCCGGAGCTGCAACTTCGGTCTTCTTCTCCGGTGGACCTCACCAGACTGGTCCACCTTCAACCATCACCAACATAAATAAGGAGGACATGAACTTAAAGTAAAAATGCTCAGGAGCTCGAATTTGGCCTCAATTTCATCTAACTCCAAGTATATTGAAAGATACATGGAGGTGAATTTTGAGGTTCATGATCTGATTTGCTTTGATTTGACCTCAAAGCAACTCAATCTTCTTGCCTACATTGTAGGACTTCAGACAACCAAAAATCAAGAAGAATTATGGAGAATTGAGTGAGAATCGAAGAGATGAAAAATTGAGAAAATCACCTCCACTGCAGGTTCAGATGGCCATGATCTTGCTTCCAACTTCACTTAGCCTTGCTCTGGATGTTTGATAGAGTATAATTGAATCAAAAAAGGAAGCAGGACTCTTGGAGATTTGAATCTCAAAATAGTGGAGGTTCAAACTCGTTTTCCAATGGAAATCCTCAAGTTTATCCTTTGAATGAGAGGGTTTAGGGCTGGGGATTCAAAGTTGGCACGCAAGTGTCCTCAATTCTGAGTGCAAGGGTCTCTATTTATAGCCAAGGCATTGTTATTTGCACACTTGTTTCAAATCTTCAAAAATAGCAACTTCACTTTGTATGGATGCATGGGCGTATGATAGGCCCATGTAATCATTCAATCATGTCCAAAATCATGTACAAACATTACTGAAGTCATGTTAGAAAGCCATGCATTTGTGTATGGAAGATGCAAGTTCAATTATGCCAAATGGTCATCCAACTTTAAGCCATGCGCAAGTCACTCATACTTTGTACAAATAGGAAGAACTTTAACTTTTTGGAAAGTTTAGATCAAGAGGAGCAACTTTCATGTTAGACACGTTTTCATTTGAAACATGGATCATGATGAATTTTGAGGTGGAAGTTTGGAAAATCAAACACATCAAAAACATTTCTAAGTGTCAAGCCATATGTTCACTTCTTCCACCTTGGCTAACTTTTTCTATGGACTTCAAATTAGAAACATTCATTCATGAAAGTTTTACCTCTCTCAAAGTCCTTCAAAATGGTCACAAATTTGACCTTATTTGGATTTAGTATGAAGGAGTTATGCATTTTAGAAGTTGAGGAAAATCACTTGTTCAATGGTATTGGCCCAAAATGACCTATAATGTCTCCTTATATCACATGAATTTAAAAGTTTAATTTGATCTTCCTCCAAACATAAAAGTTGAATTAGACATCTTGAATTTGATCGTGCAACTTGAATGTCTTTCATCTCATAAAAATTGAGCAAGTTATGGTTTTGGGAATTTGACCTCCAAATTAGGGTTTAGACAAAATGACCTATAATCTTTCACCATAAAAAATGATTTCCCAAGAAAAACTAGCTCTATACCTTAACATGAAATTTGTTTGGAATGTCATTTAGAGTAACTGTGCTCTTGGAATCATTTTCATATGACAAAAATTGTAGGTGATAGGGTCTAGGGAACCCTAGTTTTGATCTGATGAATTCCTCTGGTCAACCACCATGAACCAACTTGATAGCTTAATATTCTCTTGACTTTTGGGACTCATGGAGGGTCATATATGCATAAGATAATGTAATGTGAAGTATCCCTTGAAATATTTGATCAATTGTTGAAGAAGCTTGTTGAAGGAGTCACATAAGATACCCAGATGAATTAGGGTTTCCAAGGCAAACCAATTCCAAACTCTTGATGATTTCTTGATTAAAATGACATGTGAAGATCATGGGGATCCATATACGATGCTTAGAGCCATAGTAAACCATTTCTTGATTGAGCTCCTTGTAATGAGGGTCTTAAACCCTAGATGTGAGCTTGATAGATCAAATGTGAGCATGTGCACTACCTACAAAAAGAGTCAAACTATATAATGACATATTTTTGGTATTTTGGTTAGTAAAATGATAAAATACAAAGTATGATACAATCAAATGGTGCTTGGTGATCTCTCCCAATGCAAACCCAATGAATAAGGGGTAAGGAGGATGCCAATATGTGATCCCAATGCTAATGCATATGATGAGAATAGCGTGAGGGATCTTAGGGTCAAAATTAGGGTCTTACAGCTGCCCCTATTTATGGACGTTCTAGCTAAGGAGATCAAGGTTAAGATCTTCGTATCGACTCAATAGAATGGACTTAAATAAAAACATATAGAAACAAATTTTGGTCCCTAAGAGACCTCATGATGCATATGATATGAATGTTAAAATAAATCTTTGTGGGGAATATACTGCCACAAAGGAAAAAAATTCAGAGAGACTGAAAGTTTGCAGGAGTATAATGCATTTCGTAGGGAACACTCACTGGGGAGGAAATGGAACATCTACAGGGGGAAACGAGTAGATCCGCATCAAACTGAAATACTCGATCCAGACAGGCAAAAGCGATTTCACTGCGAAGATGCGCACTCAAACTCAACCGGGGAAGAAAAGATATTCATCATAGGAGGAGCAGAAATATATCATCCATTACCGGTTACTGGGTAAAGGATAAGAAGATCTGACAGGGAGGACATCTGTTACCGGTTAGGGTAAACATATCAAGGATGGCTCGCTGAAGGCAACTAGGAGGTGTATTCATTACCAATTACTGGGTAAGAATAAAGTGATGGGGAAAAGCCAAAATGGGGTTTACAACTACCGGTTATTATGCAGAAGACCAAAGGGAGAGAATATCCATCACTAGTTAAAGTGAACATATCAAGGATAGACTCAAAGGAAAGAAAATTCGTCATCAGTTAGGATGAACATATCAAGGATAGACTTGCCTGGGGAAAGGATATCCGTCACCGGTTAAGATGAACATATCAAGGATAAACTTCCTGAAAAAGTAGGAATTACATCTATCGAATACAAGATAGAATACCAACAAGAGAATATCTGTCACCGATTAAGATGAACATATCAAGGATAGACTCAGATGGGAAAAGTAGGAATTATATCTATCAGTTACTGGATAGAATACCACCAAGAGAATGTCCTCCATCGGTTAGGATGAACATATCAAGGATAGACTTTACACAAGGGGCAAAAGTAGGATTTACAACTACCGATTACTGGGAAGAAGACCGCAAAGAGAAGGAAACCCGTCACCGGTTAAAATGAACATATCAAGGATTAACTCTTTGGGGAAGAAATAGAGATTACAACTACCTTTTTACTGGGTAGATACCAAAAAGAGAATATCCATCATCAGTTAAGATGAACATATCAAGGATAAACCCAAAGCAATGGAAGAAAATATCCTTCATCGGTTAGGATGAACATATCAAGGATAATATTCATGGGAGACATGAAAACAAATCCGTTGGGGAAACAAGGTTGCTCTTGCCGGTTATTGGGAAAAAGTGACAATACTTGCAAACTAAGAAGAATATTACCAATTACTGGGTAATAGACTCTCAGGGGACCAAAGGTATCTATCTAGGTAAGATGTAGAAAGAAACGTTCAATCAAAGACTCAACCCAATGAGGATATAACTCAAGGGGGGGGGGGGTTCCATCCAGATAATCCACTAGGGGGAAACTGAAATAATGACCATCCACGAGGAAATAACTCAGTGGGGAAAGAGAAAGGTTAAAGTTTTTCTGCTTAATGACCTGACACTTTATAATTGAAAGAAGACAGACAAACCAAGTCTGCATGAGGGAAAAGTGTACCACCATAACAGAGGATCAAAATAAAAAATGAAGCACAAAGTGTAATAATGCAATAATGAAGTTATATGAGGACCGTGCATCCAACGTGAAAGCAAATCCATTGCCCGCTCATGGGAATTCTTCTGTTAATATGGTGGACGGTTGTCCTGGGGAGTTGAAAGTGTTTGATGTTCGTTTTATTTGGAGGTCCTTAGTGACGATGCATAAGGACATTTGTATGGTGAGTGATTGTGAGCACGACCATGATGGTTGTGCTACCTGCAGTGTCAACCCAAGAGTTTATGAGGTTGTGAAAAGGGACATCCAGTGGTTAATGGATGAAGGCATGAATCAAATTGTTCAATCCCGTCATGTAGATGACGATGTGAATGTCATAGTGCCCGTTTTCTAGAATCCCGAGAGAGTGGTGATTCAGTATGACAGCAGTAACAGTAACAACGTCAACAACAGATCGGTATCGTCGTTGGTCATATGGTTAGCGGGTCCAATCCTGTATTCATCCGATAAAGTTATTCCATATTAGTACAATGCAACAATGATGAAGGATGGTCAAGAGGTCCCGTTGCCTATGACCAGCTCTGTAGTGAGCATTGTTGATGTTACCAAGGTGACCCGAAGTGGTCGTGTGTTTGGGCCGGTGTTCCCAAAAGATAAAGAAGAATCAACTATCAGTAAGAAAGTGGAAGTGCCTGCAGTAGGTCCGGTTAGTGCTTCAAAGTGTCAGTCTGGTGAATCCAGCAATTTGAAGGCTAATGATGATGATGAGGTACTTTGTCTGATCAAAAAGAGCGAGTATAATATCGTGGAGCAGCTGCTCTAAACCCCCTCAAAGATTTCAGTATTGTCTCTGCTTATGAATTCAGAAGCGCATGGAGAAGCACTGCAAAAAGTTCTTGAGCAAGAATTTATGGAAAATGATGTTACGGTGGATCAATTCGATCATATTGTGGCTAACATCACTTCCTGCAACAACCTCAATTTTTGTGATGAAGAACTCCCTGAGGAGGGTAGGAATCATAACTTGGCTTTGTATATCTCTATGAATTGTAAAGATGATGCTTTGTCTAATATGCTTGTTGACACCGGGTCTTCGTTGAATGTGCTGCCGAAGTCAACTCTTTCAAAGCTATCATATGAAGGAGCGCCCATGAGGTATAGCGGTGTAATCGTCAAAGCTTTTGATGTTTTACACAAAACAGTTATTGGTGAAGTGGACCTTCCAGTAAAGATAGGTCCGAGTGATTTTCAGATTACTTTTCAAGTAATGGATATCCACCTGGCCTACAGTTGTCTATTGGGAAGGCCATGGATCTATGAGGCAGGAGCTGTTACCTCCACATTGCATCAGAAGCTCAAGTTTGTCAAGAATGGAAAGCTTGTTATTGTTGGTGGGGAAAAGGTGTTGTTGGTTAGCCAGCTGTCATCTTTATCTTACGTTGAAGCTGAGGATGAGGTTGGAACTCCGTTCTAAGCCTTATCTATTGCTGTTGAAAAGAGAGTTGGGGAACCTATATCCTCATTGAAAGATGCAAATAAGATTGTTGAAGAAGGCAATATTGATCAGTGGGGGCGCATGGTAGAGGTCTCCGACAACAAAGGTAGAACCGGTCTGGGCTTTCAGCGAGGTTCATCAACTGCAAGGTTTGAGGATATGCAACTTAGCTTCTGTAGTAGAGGGTTCATTCATGGAAATGAAAAACACTTAGCTGATGTGCTAGAGGATAACGAAGAGGAAGACTGCACCAATTTTGTGACACATGGAAAGGCTTGCAACAATTGGACTGTTGTTGACATTCCTATTATTTTGAATTGATCTAAGTAATTTCTTTTATATGTTTAAAAAATCCTTCTCTTATACCTGAGGGAGAAGTGAACATTGTTTGGGCATTTTGAAATTGATCATTAATAAAATTAATTTTATTCATCACATCTATGATGTTTTATTTTTTACTTTTGGCTTTATTCTGAAAAATGGTAATCACAAATAACATAAATAAACAATACAATTGTCCATATGCATAATATTTGATCACAAATTCACTTCTCTAAACTCAAAATATCAAATCATTATGCAGGTTAGTTTCTAACGCCATTGAACACAATGATCCTTCTCCTTCTCCAAATTTTGAATTCCCTGTGTTTGAGGCCGAGGAGGAAATTGATGAAGAAGTGAGTGATGAATTATCTCGTCTTCTTGAACATGATGAAAAGACCATTCAGCCGTTCGAAGAGCAGATTGAGTTAGTCAACTTGGGTTACGAGGATGATGTGAAGGAAGTCAAGATTGGGTCTCGATTGTGTCCAGATGTTAAGAAGGGGTTGGTTGATCATCTTCGGGAGTATTTAGATGTGTTTTCTTGGTCCTATCAAGACTTGCCTGTTTTGGATTTTGAGATTGTGGAGCATAGATTTTCGTTGAAGCCAGAATGCCCGCCTGTCAAGAAAAAGTTGAGAAGAATGTATCTTGATATGGCTGTGAAGATTAAGGAAGAAGTGCAAAAGCAGATTGATGTCGGTTTCCTTGTGACCGCTGAGTATCCGCAATGGGTGTCCAATATTGTGCATGTGCCGAAGAAAGATGGAAAAGTCCGCATGTGTGTTGACTATAGAGATTTGAATAAAGCCAGTCCGAAAGATGATTTCCCTCTGCCACACATTGATATGTTGGTAGATAATACTGCTAAATTCAAAGTCTTTTCGTTTATGGGTGGAATTTCAGGATATAATCAGACCAAGATGGCACCCAAAGATATGGAGAAGACCACATTCATTACACCTTGGGGAACATTCTGTTATAGAGTGATGCCTTTCGATTTGAAGAATGCTGGTGCAACATACGAGAGAGCAATGACTACTCTTTTTCATGATATGATGCATAAAGAGATTGAAGTTTATGTCGATGACATGATTGCTAAATCAATTGTTGAAGAGGAACATGTTGAGCATTTGTTGAAGTTATTCCAGCGTTTGAGGAAGTATAAGCTTCACTTGAATCCTAATAAGTGTACTTTTGGTGTTCATTCTGGTAAGTTGTTGGGCTTTATTGTCAGCGGGGTGGGAATTGAAGTTGATCCCGCCAAGGTCAAAGCAATACAAGAGATGCCTGCGCCCAAAACTGAGAAGCAAGTCATAGGTTTTCTTGGCCGCTTGAATTATATCTCAATATTTGTTTCACACATGACTGCCACATGTGCGCCTATATTCAAGCTTTTTCGGAAAGATCAGTCTTATGATTGGACCGAAGACTGCCATAACGCTTTTGACAGTATCAAGGAATATCTACTTGAGCCTTCGATTTTGTCTCCGCCTGTAGAAGGAATACCATTTGAAATTCTAGTTATCAGACTTTGGATGTCACACTGGTTGTTATGACATCCAATTCTGCACAGACAGGGATTATGCAGAACTTAACAGTAAGTGCAGTAAATAACACAAGTAATTGTTCACCCAGTTCAGTCCAACATGACCTACGTCTGGGGGCTACCAAGCCAGGGAGGAAATCCACTATTAGTAGTATCAATTCAAAGCTAAACTCACCCGTTTACAACTTATCACTTAATCCCTACCCAATGCAATTTCAATCTTACACTAAGATCAGAGTTCCTACTCACTCCCCCTCAATCACCTCAGTGATATTAAAGACACTTTGAAGTCACACTTCAAAAACAACTCTTGATTATGCTTCACAGCTTAAATCAAGATACACAGCACTCACGCTTAAAAGCTTTGAGTGACACAACACTTACAACTCAATGAACACCCTATGCCAAAGCTATCATCTACTTGATAATGACTTGGCTTACAAGATACGTCTAATACAAGACTCACAAAAATACAGCAGTGAAGTATGATGGACACACTTAATCTTCACGCCTCAAAATCCCTGAAACTGAATGAAGGAACGCCTTCCTTTTATATTGCAGTGTCCTGGGCTTTTGCACCTGTATTCTCCTGAATTTAAGGTCACACAAGTTCCCATAAATTCAACATTTAGGTTACTAACAAATAGGCTATTTGTTAGGTTCATTGAATGTAGCTTGGTTGTTGATTTCCTGGATTTTCTCTCAGCTGTTGAATCCCTAAAGAATAGCCTGAGAAAAAGCTGAAACAGAAAACTGAACAACCTACAATTTAGCATATGCTGTCAGGCATGAATGTCACGACATTCAGCTTGACATCAAGGTCCATATGCTGAGTCTGTTTTTCCAGAAAACAGACTGTACAATTTTGCTGGCCTGTACATGATCAAAATGACCATACTACAGTAACAACTTACATTAATAAATGTCAAAGTGTCCAACTTAACATTTACACATTTGGCCTTAAGTTAGTTCTGTTATTCTCTTGAAGAACAACCTAAGTTACATGCTGAAGTATAACAGAACACCACTCTGTCTAATCTTCAGCAGCTGCTTTCAATGATGAATGTCATAACATCCAGTTTGACATTCAGTCAGTAGGCCTTATGCCAGATCTGGTTCTTCCTTGATAACCAGACTGCACTTAAATACTAAGTTCTAACAGAACTCCTGCTGTTCTATTCCTTAGTATCTGTTGACAGGTATGAATGTCACAACATCCAGTTTGACATTCAATAAATCCTGTGTTAGCTAGTCCTGCAGTAACTACAATGTAGTTACACGTACATGTCATGACATCAGTCAAGACATTAGTACCCATCTAGTGTTTTACCATATAATGCAGCCAATTAAACACCTACACCATTGATCATGTATTTGACTGTGCTCGAAGATAGTATGGGTAGTGTTCTTGGCCAGTAAGATGAGACTGGAAAGAAAGAATTCGTGATTTACTACCTCAGTAAGAAGTTCACCGACTGTGAGACTCGGTATTCTATGCTAGAGAAGACTTGTTGCACATTGGCTTGGGCTACTAAGCGTCTGCGTCAGTATATGTTGAATCATACCACTTTGTTGATATCCAAAATGGATCCAATCAAGTATATATTTGAGAAGCCTGCTTTAATTGGGAGAATTTCCCGTTGGCAGATGTTGTTATCAGAGTATGATATTGAATACCGATCTCAGAAAGCAATCAAAGGTAGTATCTTGGCTGATCATTTGGCTCACCAACCAATTGAAGATTACCAGTCAGTGCAGTATGACTTTTCTGATGAAGAGATCTTGTACTTGAAAATGAAAGACTGTGATGAACCATTGTTTGAAGAAGGGCCAGAACCTGGTTCCCGTTGGGGCATGGTATTTGATGGAGCTGTTAATCAATATGATAATGAGATTGGGGCAGTGATTATTACTCCTCAAGGCACGCATTTTCCCTTTACAGCTAGATTGACTTTCAAGTGTACAAACAACATGGAAGAATACGAAGCTTGCATTATGGGGCTCGAAGAAGCCATTGATCTTAGAATCAAGTATTTAGATGTCTTTGGAGATTCAGCTTTGGTTGTGAATCAGATCAAAGGTGAATGAGAGACGAATCAACCCGGTTTTATACCGTATAGTGATTATGTGAGGAGGATTTCAGCTTTCTTTACAAAGGTTGAGTTTCATCATATCCCTCGAGATGAGAACCGGATGGCAGATGCTCTTGCAACGTTGGCATCAATGATTGTAGTGAAGTATTGGAATAAGGTTCCCAATTTGACCATGATGCATCTTGATAGGCCAGCTCATGTGTTTTCTATAGAAGAGGTCAAAAATGAGGAGCCGTGGTATTATGACATCAAGTGTTTCCTTCAAAATCAGATTTTCTCGCATGGGGCATCTTTGAAAGATAAGAAGACCTTGAGAAGATTAGCCGGAAATTTCTACCTGAATGGTGATATGTTGTACAAGAGAAATTTCGACATGGTTCTGCTCAGATGCATGGATAGACACGAAGCAGACTTGTTGATGACTGAAGTCCATGAAGGTTCCTTTGGTACTCATTCCAATGGACATGCAATGGTGAAGAAGATGTTGCGAGCAGGTTACTATTGGCTGACAATGGAATCTGATTATTGCAAGTTTTTGAAGAAATGCCACAAGTGTCAAATATATGCAGATAAGATTCATGTTCCTCTGACACTGTTGAATGTCATTTCTTCTCCATGGCCTTTCTCCATGTGAGGAATTGATATGATTGGAATGATTGAGCCCAAAGCTTCGGATGGACATCGTTTCATTTTAGTGGCAATTGACTACTTCACAAAATGGGTTGAAGCAACATCGTATGCAAATGTAACCAAGCAAGTTGTTGTGAGGTTTATCAAGAATCAAATCATATATCGTTACGTTGTGCCAAGTAAGATCATTACTGATAATGGATCGAACTTGAATGACAGTATGGTGGAAGCTCTTTACAAAGACTTCAAGATTGCACACCATATTTCTTATCCCTACAGACCTAAGATGAATGGGGTTGTTGAAGTTGTGAACAAAAACATCAAGAAGATTATTCAGAAGATGGTTGTAACGTATAAGGATTGGTATGAGATGCTCCCATTTGCTTTGCACGGGTATCGTACATCCATCTGCACTTCAACAGGGGCAACCCCTTTCTCTCTTGTTTATGGCATGGAAGCAGTGCTCCCCGTAGAGGTTGAGATTTCGTCGTTGCGTGTACTCATGGAAGCCAAGTTGACTGAGGCTGAATGGTGTCAAACCAAGTTTGATCAGTTGAATTTAATAGAAGAGAAGAGGCTAATTTCCAGGTGCCATGGTCAGTATATCAACAAAGGATGAAGAAAGATTTTGATATGAAGGTCAGACCCCGTGTATTCAGAGAAGGTGACCTTGTGCTCAAGAAGATTTTATCTTTCAAACCAGATGCTAGGGGCAAATGGACTCCTAATTATGAAGGCCCATATGTTGTTAAGAGAGCCTTTTCAGGCGGTGCTTTGATTACAACTATGGATGGTGAAGAGTTCGCTCGTTCTGTGAACGCATATGCAGTCAAGAAATACTTCGCCTAAAAAGAAAAGAACAGCTCGCTAAGTTGAAAACCCGGAAGGGCGGCTTAGGAAAAAATGAGCGTCTCGGTCGATTGAAAACCCAAAAAGGCGATCCAAGCAAAAGTTAGAGACATAAAACACAAAATAATTTTTCCCGATAAGTTGAGTACCCCACCCTGGGACAACTTATGCAAAAATTAGGGATTATGGCAAGTAACTGCATTTTGCTGATCTTCAATTTTGGAGAAACTTTGTTGAGCACAACGGTTGACATCAAAATTCATCGTCCTCAGTAGCGGCCAAAGGCACAACGGACAGCAAGAGATTGTAGAAGGATTAACGGTCAATTGTATTCAATGTAACCCTTTTCCAGGTAAATTACCATTTTCAACTTTGTAAATATCTATGGAGTCTTGTCATTTACAAACTACCATGTTATTAAATAAAGTTTAGCTTTTATCCAATTGTTTCTACTCTTACTTATTTCAGCCAAATAGTTTTAAATTTTATTATGATCATTTTTGAAATTAAATTTTTTAATCAAAATCATTTTCTTAGACATATAAAAGCAAGAATTTTTTCAGAGGCAGTTTTAAAGAAATATCAACAGCATTTTGAAAAATAGCAAGTCTTAAGTGTGGAGCTCTATGGGTTCCCCAAGCAGATAATCCTTCGGGTATCCTTAGTCGAGTTTGTTGATCAAGTTCCCCTGCAGAGTGTTTGATCCCCAGTGGAGCTTCTGTACTTTTCCCAGCTGAGTTGGTTGATTCGGTCCCTGGAAGAGTTTGTGTGTTTCTCAGTAGAGTTGATTTTCTGTTTTAATCTTCAGCAGAGTAAGATCGATTCCCCCAGTAGATCTTGTTGGTTTCTCCACCAATAGCCATCCGACTCACTCCCAGACAGAATTTCCTCCTAGTTTCTGAGCAGCTATTTGTGTTTATCCTTTGTATGGTTGTCTCCCATTTGATATGGTGTTGACCTAAAATTCCTGGTAGATTCGATAATATTTCCTTTCCTCAACAGATCTCCTCCTTCCCCAGATATTGTTGAGCCTTTGGGATGTTGATCTCCCTGTTCTCCGGCAGTTGTATCCCTTTGTTGTCGATTGGCCGAGGATTGTACCGATGATTCAAATTTTTGCGACACCTTTGTATCCTTTGCAATCGTTTTGTCAGCATAATCATCATACATATACATATACACTCATATAATTTCATGATTACATATTTTTGCATAATCATATTTGTTGATTCATTGTATGAGATTCTTATTCTTTGTTATGGCGATACTTTATCCCCATACAAATTTGGCATCTGTCATCCTTCAATTGTAGAGTGTCGGCCCCTTAAGCAAAAAGATTTTAACCTTTCTCCCTTCCCCACCGAGTTATTTCCTTGTGGATGATCATTGTTTTAGTTTCCTCCCCAGTTGATTACCTGGATGGAATTACTCCCCTTGAGCTATACCCTCATTGGGTTGAGTCATGATTGACCTTTTCTTTCTAGATCTTACCTAGATAGATGCTTTTGGTCCCCTGGGAGCCTATTACCCAATAACTAGTAATATTCTTCTCATGTTTTTCACTTTTGCCCAATACCTGGCAAGAGCAATTTTTTCCCCAGCGGATTCGTTTTCACGTTTCCCTAGGAAGTATATCCTTGATATGTTCATCCTAACCGATGACAGATATTTTCTTCCCTTACATGGCTCTATCATTGATATGTTCATCCTAACCGATGACAAATATTCTCATCCTTGGTATTCTACCCAGTAAAAAGGTAGTTGTAATTGTAACACCCCGATGAAATTAAGATAATTGTTTAAATTAAGTTAATATTTTATTTATTAATTTAATTAAATAATTAGAAAATTATTGGATTATTAATATTATTATTGGGATAATATTATTGGGTTTTATTATTTGAGTATATAAGTTGGAATAATAAAAAGTCCTAATTTTTGGAAAAGGGTTTTCACGTGAAAAAGAAAAAAAGAGAAGCGGCTGAAAGGGAAAGGGCAAAGAGGCAGAGCAAGAGAAGAGGAAAAGCTTGAAGCTAACGGAATTGCCGGATTAACTCAGGTAAGGGGGGTTTATCATCGTTTGATGGGTCTTATGGGATAGCATGTAATGGGTAGTGATGAACCTCTGAATTTGACTCTGATTGAAATGATATGTGATGAATTTGTGAAATATTGATGAACGAAATTGGATGATAATTGATGAAATTGTAGGACTTAGATGTAGTAAGGTTAGCGATTTGAGAAGTTGAATGTATCTGAGTTGTAATTGATAAAACGAACGAACGTGTATGAAAAACTGGACTGTGAGAGGTTGGATCTGAAGGATCTCGTAGCAGAGAAAACCCATAGCAGATCTGGAAAACTGGATTCTGGTCATACGCGTATGGCACTAGGCAATACGCGTATGGGATGGCTTGAAAATGGGGGTTTTGGCGCTGGTACGCGCCATACGCGTGTGATACGCGTATGGTGTATGCTATACGCGTATGAGTGAAAGAGATGATGTTTTGAACGTGAAAGCGTCTCTGTTGGTACGCGTATGAGGATGTGGTACGCGTAGCATACGCATATGGGCGTGGGCGATACGCGTATGGGATGGGCGAGGAAATGCGCCATACGCGTATGGGCATAGGCGATACGCGTATGGGCAGACTTGTGGTTTTTCTGAACAGTTGTGGTGCAGTTTTTAGTTGTTTAGGTTGAGTGCTGTAACTTAGCTGATGTATGACGTAGTGGGGATTATTTCCCGTTGTTTTGAGTAGTATAGGTATTAGTAGAGTGTGCTAATACTGTGTTTGATGATGAGGTATGATATGATATGCCTTGTGATAAAATGTGTTGATGATGCTGTGAATGTATTAGTTATGTATGCATTTGTGAATAGACTGCTTTATGGCTTAGAGTGTGAGCATATGTCTATTCTTGAGTTGTTGTTGTTGTTGCATTGCTAGGTGATTAGCATGCATATTGTGGCCCAATTGGGGTGGTAGCTAATTCCCATGGTGAGGGATTAGTGAGTAAATCATTTTGATTGTTGTTGATGTTTGCATGCTAGGTGATTAGCGTGCATAGCATGGCCCATTTGGGGTGGTAGCTAATTCCCATGGTGAGGAATTAGTGAGTGAGTCACTATGTCTCAAATGAGTGGGACTAGTGAGCTTGGTAGCCGTGCCTGGATTTGGACGGTGAGGTTGAACTATATGTTCACAAATAGTCGGTACCGCATGCATGGAGTCTCATTGCATAATATATGTATGGCGTGTAATATGAATGGATGTATTCCAATATTACACGTGTATTTGTGTTGGTATTGTTGTGTGGTTATTGAGTATGATGTTGAATTAATATGCTGTTCCTGGATGTGTGTTTTGATTAGGGTGATGAAGTGTGTTGAATCACTTAACATAACATGATATTTTATAATACTCATTATATTGATTGAGGAACTCACCCTTACAACTATTTTTCAGGTAACGAGAAATGAGTTGAGTAGAAGCTAATTATTGGAGTCTAGTGTAGTCTCCGTAGTGGGTCGTGCTCTGATAGATGTAACATCGGAATGGGTTGTCTTAACTTGTTTCGAATGTTTTATTGTTGGTTGAGAACCATTGTCCATGTAATGTTTTACATGATTGATGAAATTATATCCGCTGTGTTTTATGCAATTGTTTAAGTTTGAAATTAATAAAAGAGCATGACCGTTACATTGTTGAAAAATGTGGAAGATTGTGTGACACCCTTAATGGGCATAATTACTCTGATGTTATATTTTGATATTTAATTAAATTATTGGGGTATTTTAGAAGGGTGTTACATTAGTGGTATCAGAGCATAGTCGGTCGAGTCGAGTCGTAATTATTCTGTTTCCCCTGTACGAGATGGGTGTTGTGTAACCCTATCAGTACTTATTATTTTAGTTGTTGGGTTTTCAGAATAGAGATGGCTGGAAGAGGTAGAGATGATGCTGCGATTGCTGAGGCTCTGGGTATGCTGGCTGGAGTACTTTGAGGGAATCCGAATGTTATGGGAATGGGAGCTGCTCGTCAACTGAGTGAGTTCCAAAAGAACAATCCTCCAATGTTCAAGGGAGCATACGATCCAGATGGTGCTCAGAAGTGGTTGAAGGAGATAGAGAGGATCTTCCGAGTGACTGAGTGTGCCGAAAACCAGAAGGTCAGGTTCGGTACGCATATGCTGTCAGAGGAAGCTGATGATTGGTGGGTTGCTACCCGCACTGAGTTGGAATCTGCTGGAAATGCTGAGATCACTTGGGTTGTGTTCAGAGAGAGATTCCTGAGGAAGTATTTTCCAGAGGATGTCAGAGGAAAGAAAGAGATAAAGTTCTTGGAATTAAAGCAGGGTAACAAGTCTGTTACGGAGTATGCTGCTAAGTTCACAGAGCTGTCAAAGTATTATACTCCCTATAATGAGGCTGCTGGAGAATTTTCGAAATGTGTGAAGTTTGAGAACGGGTTGCATCCTGAGATCAAGCAGGCTATTGGATATCAGCGGATCAGAGTGTTTTCTGACTTGGTTGACTGTTGCAGGATTTTTGAACAGGATTCCAAAGCCAGAGCAGAGAGCTATCAACAGAGGGTTGATAGGAAAGGCAAGAGTCAGAATGATCGTGGAAAACCGTATGCAGCTGGCAAAGGTTTTCAGAGACAGAGTGGGATGAAGAGGCCTAGTGGGGGAGACTCTAGTGCTCCTGCTAAGTGTTACAGATGTGGTCAGGCTGGACATCGTATCCATGAGTGTACCAGTAATGAGAAGAAATGTTTCAAGTGTGGAAAAGGTGGTCACTTGGCTGCAGACTGCCGGTTGAAGACTGTGACTTGTTTCAACTGTGGAGAGTTGGGTCATATCAGTCCACAGTGTCCTAAGCCGAAAAAGGAGAACCAGTCGGGAGGCAAGGTCTTTGCTCTATCGGGTTCTGAGACTTCTGCAGATGATCGTTTGATCCGAGGTACGTGTTATATTAATGGCTTTCCTCTTGTAGCTATTATTGACACCGGTGCTACTCATTCCTTTATATCCTTGGATTGTGCTGTGAAACTTAAGTTAGAGATATCTGAGATGCGGGGAAGTATGGTGATTGATACTCCTGCGAAGGGTTCAGTGACTACTACTTCAGTTTGTTTGAATTGTCCTTTGAGTATTTTTGGTAGAGACTTTGGGATGGACCTTGTGTGTCTTCCACTAGTACAGGTTGATGTTATCCTGGGTATGAACTGGTTGGTATTTAACCGAGTCTATATCAACTGTTTTGATAAGACTGTGATTTTTCCTGAGATTGAGGAAGGAAAGAATTTATTTCTATCTGCAAGGCAGGTGAATGAGGCAGTAGTAGATGGGGCAGAGTTGTTTATGCTGTTAGCGACTATGGAAGCTAAAGATAAACTGGTGATTGGTGACCTAGCGGTGGTGTGTGATTTTCCTGATGTGTTTCCGGAAGAGGTGAATGAATTGCCGCCAGAGCGTGAAGTTGAGTTCTCGATTGATTTGGTACCTGGTACTAGACCGATATCGATGGCTCCGTACCATATGTCTGCTGTTGAGTTAACTGAATTGAAGAGTCAGTTGGAAGATCTATTGGATAAGAAATTTATTCGTCCGAGTGTGTCACCGTGGGGTGCACCAGTGTTATTAGTTAAGAAGAAAGAAGGTACTATGAGGTTGTGTGTGGACTATAGGCAACTGAATAAAGTGACGATCAAGAATCGGTATCCTTTGCCGAGGATTGATGATTTGATGGATCAATTGGTTGGTGCGAGTGTGTTCAGCAAAATAGATTTGAGATCGGGTTATCATCAGATACGTGTGAAAACTGAGGATATTCAGAAGACTGCTTTCAGAACAAGGTATGGACATTATGAGTATTCTGTGATGCCTTTTGGTGTGACTAATGCGCCTGGAGTATTTATGGAGTATATGAATAGGATTTTCCATCCGTATCTAGATCAGTTTGTTGTGGTGTTTATTGATGACATTTTGGTGTATTCGAAATCTGAAGAAGAACATGCGGAGCATTTGAGAGTGGTTTTAGAAGTTCTCCGAGAAAAGAAGTTATTTGCTAAACTGTCTAAGTGTGAATTTTGGTTAGAAGAGGTTAGCTTTCTTGGTCATGTGATTTCAAGAGGTGGTGTTGCTGTTGATCCTTCTAAGATAGAAGCGGTATCTCAGTGGGAAGCTCCGAAGTCTGTTGCGGAGATTCGAAGTTTTCTTGGTTTGGCTGGTTATTATAGGAAGTTCATTGAGGGATTTTCTAAGTTGGCGTTACCGTTGACGATGTTGACTAGAAAGGGGCAAGCGTTTGTTTGGGATTCGAAATGTGAAGAAGGTTTCCAAGAGTTAAAGAGAAGGTTGACTACTGCTCCTATTTTGATATTACCGAGTCCGTCAGAACTATTTGAGGTTTTCTGTGATGCTTCATTGTTGGGCTTGGGTGGTGTGTTGATGCAGAATAAGCAGGTTATAGCTTATGCTTCGAGACAACTGAAAGTTCATGAGAGGAACTATCCGACACATGATTTAGAGTTGGCAGCTGTGGTATTTGTTCTGAAACTATGGAGGCATTATTTGTACGGGTCGAGATTTGAGGTTTTCAGTGACCATAAAAGTTTAAAGTATTTGTTTGATCAGAAAGAGCTGAATATGAGACAGAGGAGATGGTTAGAATTTTTGAAGGATTATGACTTTGGTTTGAATTACCATCCGGGTAAAGCAAACGTAGTGGCTGATGCATTGAGTCGGAAATCATTGCATATGTCTATGTTAATGGTTAAAGAATTGGATTTAATTGAGCAGTTTAGAGATTTGAGTTTGGTGTGTGAGAGTACTCACAATAGTGTTAAATTGGGAATGTTGAAGTTAACGAGTAATATTTTGGATGAGATCAGAGATGGTCAGAAATCCGATATGCTTTTGGTTGATAAGTTAACTTTAGTGAATGAAGGCCAAGGTGGTGAATTCAGAGTTGATGAGAATGGTGTTTTGAAATTTGGTAATCGGGTGTGTATTCCGGATGTTACCGAACTTAAGAAGAGTATCCTGGAGGAAGGACATCGTAGTGGCTTGAGTATTCATCCGGGAGCCACGAAAATGTATCATGATTTGAAAAAGTTATTTTGGTGGCCTGGAATGAAAAAGGAAATTGCGAGTTTTGTTTATTCTTGTTTGACTTGTCAGAAGTCAAAGATTGAGCATCAGAAGCCGTCTGGGCTAATGCAACCGTTGGCTATTCCAGAGTGGAAGTGGGATAGTATCAGTATGGATTTTGTTTCTGGTTTGCCGAGGACAAGTAAGAATTTTGAAGCTGTTTGGGTGATTGTGGATAGGTTGACGAAGTCGGCTCATTTCATTCCGATCAGAATGGATTATCCGTTAGAAAGATTGGCCGAGTTGTATATCGAGAAGATTGTAAGTTTGCATGGTATTCCGTCTAGTATTGTTTCGGACAGAGATCCTAGATTTACATCGAAGTTCTGGGAAGGTTTGCAGAGGGCTTTGGGAACTAAGCTGAGATTGAGTTCTGCATATCATCCGCAGACTGATGGTCAGACTGAGAGGACGATTCAGTCACTAGAGGATCTTTTGAGGGCTTGTGTTTTGGAAAAAGGAGGTGTTTGGGATTGTTATTTACCTTTGATTGAGTTTACCTACAACAATAGTTTTCATTCGAGCATTGGTATGGCACCGTTTGAAGCTTTGTATGGTAGGAGATGTCGGACACCGTTATGTTGGTATGAGTCCGGTGAGAGTGTTGTGGTTGGACCGGAGATTGTTCAACAAACTACGGAAAAGATTAAGATGATTCAGGAGATGATGAGAATTGCTCAGAGTCGTCAGAAGAGTTATCATGACAAGAGGAGGAAGTCACTTGAGTTCCAAGAGGGAGATCATGTGTTTCTTCGCGTTACTCCGATAACTGGTGTTGGTCGAGCTTTGAAGTCGAAAAAGTTGACACCTCGTTTTATTGGTCCTTATCAGATTTTGGAGAGGATAGGGGAGGTAGCCTATCGTATCGCTTTACCGCCGTCGCTTGCGAATTTGCATGAGGTTTTTCATGTGTCTCAGTTGAGGAGGTACATTCATGATCCGTCGCATGTAGTCCAAGTAGATGATGTACAGGTGAGAGATAACCTGACTGTTGAAACATCACCTATGAGGATCGAGGATCGAGAGTTGAAGCGGTTGCGGGGTAAAGAGATTGCCTTGGTGAAGGTAGCTTGGGGAGGACCAGCAGGTGGCAATGTGACTTGGGAACTTGAGAGTCAGATGAAGGAGTCTTATCCTGAGTTGTTCGCTTGAGGTATGTTTTCGAGGACGAAAACTCTTTTAGTGGGGGAGAGTTGTAACACCCCGATGAAATTAAGATAATTGTTTAAATTAAGTTAATATTTTATTTATTAATTTAATTAAATAATTAGAAAATTATTGGATTATTAATATTATTATTGGGATAATATTATTGGGTTTTTTTATTTGAGTATATAAGTTGGAATAATAAAAAGTCCTAATTTTTGGAAAAGGGTTTTCACGTGAAAAAGAAAAAAAGAGAAGCGGCTGAAAGGGAAAGGGCAAAAAGGCAGAGCAAGAGAAGAGGAAAAACTTGAAGCTAACGGAATTGCCGGATTAACTCAGGTAAGGGGGGTTTATCATCGTTTGATGGGTCTTATGGGATAGCATGTAATGGGTAGTGATGAACCTCTGAATTTGACTCTGATTGAAATGATATGTGATGAATTTGTGAAATATTGATGAACGAAATTGGATGATAATTGATGAAATTGTAGGACTTAGATGTAGTAAGGTTAGCGATTTGAGAAGTTGAATGTATCTGAGTTGTAATTGATAAAACGAACGAACGTGTATGAAAAACTGGACTGTGAGAGGTTGGATCTGAAGGATCTCGTAGCAGAGAAAACCCATAGCAGATCTGGAAAACTGGATTCTGGTCATACGCGTATGGCACTAGGCAATACGCGTATGGGATGGCTTGAAAATGGGGGTTTTGGCGCTGGTACGCGCCATACGCGTGTGATACGCGTATCCCTGGAGTGGTACGCGTATGGTGTATGCTATACGCGTATGAGTGAAAGAGATGATGTTTTGAACGTGAAAGCGTCTCTGTTGGTACGCGTATGAGGATGTGGTACGCGTAGCATACGCATATGGGCGTGGGCGATACGCGTATGGGATGGGCGAGGAAATGCGCCATACGCGTATGGGCATAGGCGATACGCGTATGGGCAGACTTGTGGTTTTTCTGAACAGTTGTGGTGCAGTTTTTAGTTGTTTAGGTTGAGTGCTGTAACTTAGCTGATGTATGACGTAGTGGGGATTATTTCCCATTGTTTTGAGTAGTATAGGTATTAGTAGAGTGTGCTAATACTGTGTTTGATGATGAGGTATGATATGATATGCCTTGTGATAAAATGTGTTGATGATGCTGTGAATGTATTAGTTATGTATGCATTTGTGAATAGACTGCTTTATGGCTTAGAGTGTGAGCATATGTCTATTCTTGAGTTGTTGTTGTTGTTGCATTGCTAGGTGATTAGCATGCATATTGTGGCCCAATTGGGGTGGTAGCTAATTCCCATGGTGAGGGATTAGTGAGTAAATCATTTTGATTGTTGTTGATGTTTGCATGCTAGGTGATTAGCGTGCATAGCATGGCCCATTTGGGGTGGTAGCTAATTCCCATGGTGAGGAATTAGTGAGTGAGTCACTATGTCTCAAATGAGTGGGACTAGTGAGCTTGGTAGCTGTGCCTGGATTTGGACGGTGAGGTTGAACTATATGTTCACAAATAGTCGGTACCGCATGCATGGAGTCTCATTGCATAATATATGTATGGCGTGTAATATGAATGGATGTATTCCAATATTACACGTGTATTTGTGTTGGTATTGTTGTGTGGTTATTGAGTATGATGTTGAATTAATATGTTGTTCCTGGATGTGTGTTTTGATTAGGGTGATGAAGTGTGTTGAATCACTTAACATAACATGATATTTTATAATACTCATTATATTGATTGAGGAACTCACCCTTACAACTATTTTTCAGGTAACGAGAAATGAGTTGAGTAGAAGCTAATTATTGGAGTCTAGTGTAGTCTCCGTAGTGGGTCGTGCTCTGATAGATGTAACATCAGGATGGGTTGTCTTAACTTGTTTCGAATGTTTTATTGTTGGTTGAGAACCATTGTCCATGTAATGTTTTACATGATTGATGAAATTATATCCGCTGTGTTTTATGCAATTGTTTAAGTTTGAAATTAATAAAAGAGCATGACCGTTACATTGTTGAAAAATGTGGAAGATTGTGTGACACCCTTAATGGGCATAATTACTCTGATGTTATATTTTGATATTTAATTAAATTATTGGGGTATTTTAGAAGGGTGTTACAGTAATCCCTATTTTGTTCCCCAAAGGGTTAATCCTTGATATGTTCATCCTAATTGATGACGGGTTTCCTCCTCTTTGCGGTCTTCTACCCAGTAACCGGTAGTTGTAAATCCTGCTCTTCCCCTCAACAAAGTCTATCCTTGATATGTTCATCCTAACCGGTGACGGATTTTCTCTTTGATCGGTCTTCTATCCAGTATTCGATAGATGTAATTCCTACTTTTTGTTCAGTTGGTTTATCCTTGATATGTTCATCTTAACGGATGACGAGTATCCTCCTTAACAATTCCCAGACAAGATTATCCTTGATATGTTCATCTTAATCGATGACAAATTTTCTTTCCTTTGAGTCTATCCTTGATATGTTCACCTTAACCGGTGACGGATATTCTCATCTCTGGTCTTCTGCCCAGTAAGTGGTAGTTGTAAATCATATTTTTGAAGTTTTCCCCAGCAAGGCTATTCTTACCCAGTAACCGGTAATGAATATTCCCTTCTGGTGTTTCCCAATGAGTCATCTTTGATATGTTCATCCTAACCGATGATGGGTGTCCTCTCTATCAGACTTTTATTATCTCCTTACCCAATACCAGGTAGTGGATAATGAATTTTGCTCCTCCTATGTTGAAGTTTATTTCTTCCCCAGTTGAGTTGAGTGCGCTTTTCCTTAGTGAAATCGCTTTTCCCTGTGCCATGTGATTGTATCATACCTTGGCATCCTCTTGAATCAATGCAGGGAAAAGCGATTTCACTAAGGAAAAGCGCACTCAACTCAACTGGGGAAAGCACACTCAATCTAGGGTTTAAGATCCTCTTGATTCAAATGACATGTAGAGATCATTGGGACTGATATATGATTCCTTGAGACATTGTGAATCAATCCTAGGTTTTGCTCTTAGCTATGAGGGTCTTAAACCCTAGATATGAACTTGATAGATCATTGAGGATGATGCCCTACCTACAAAGGGTTAGACAAATACAAAGACATATTTTTGTTATGTCTTTTATTCTCTCATTGGGTTTATATTTTCATTTTACTACCAAAATACCAAAAATATGTCTTTGTATTTGTCTAACCCTTTGTAGGTAGGGCATCATCCTCAATGATCTATCAAGTTCATATCTAGGGTTTAAGACCCTCATAGCTAAGAGCAAAACCTAGGATTGATTCACAATGTCTCAAGGAATCATATATCAGTCCCAATGATCTCTACATGTCATTTTGATCAAGTTTTCTTCAAGAGTTTGGAGTTGGTTTGCCTTGAAAACCCTAGTTTGTCTGGGTGTCTTGAGTAACTTCTTCAACAAGCTTCCTCACCAATTGATCAAATTTATCAATGGATACTTCAAAATTCATCATCTTATGCATATATGATCTACCATGAGCCTAGAAAGTCAAGAGAATTCGAAGTTATAAAGTTGGTTGATGGTGGTTGGCCAGATGAATTCATTTGACCAAAACTGGGTCTCCCTAGACCCCATCTCCTACAATTTTCACCATATGAAAATGATTCAAAGATAAAAGTTACTCTAAATAACATTCCAAACAAACTTCATGTTGATACCTAGAGCTATTTTTGCTTGGAAAATCATTTTCTATATTGAAACATTATAGGTCATTTTGTCTAAACCCTAATTTGAAAGTCAACTTCCCAAGGCGATAACTTGCTCAATTTTTATGATATGAAAGATTTCTAAGTTGCACAATCAAATTCAAGATGTCTACTTCAACATTTATTTTTGGAGTAATAGCTAATTAAACTTTTGTGAGCATGTGATATGAGGATACATTATAGGTCATTTTTGACCTATACCATTGAACAGGTGATTTTCCTCAACTTCAAAAATGCATAACTCTATCATTATAAATCCAAATGACATTAAATTGGTGACAATTTTGAAGGTCTTTGAAATATATACAAGTTTTATGAAGACACGTTTCTCATTTGAAGCTCACATAAAAAGTTAAGCAAGGTGGAATATTGAGATATATGGCTTAACACTTAGAAAAAATTTCAACATGTTGAAATTTCCAAACTTCCACCCCAAAATTCACCATGATCCAAGTTCCAAATGAAAACATGTTCAACACCAAAGTTGTTCCCCTTGATCTAAGCTTTCCAAAGAACCCAAGTTTATGCATTTTGGATGAGATTTGCTAGGGCTGCACATGGCTTTAATAGGTCTGCATGATTGGAAGAAATCAAATGCCAAAAATCCCATTTCACATTACCTTGACATCCAAGCCTCATTTGAACTTCAGAACAGTTGCAAGTGGATCAAATTGGATTGCTTCATGGGCCTGTACACACCCATGCAAGCTTGTGCATGAAATCTCCAAATTTAGCAATTTTTCAAGTGTGCAAATATCAGTCCCAATTGCTATAAATACAAGCCCTTGGAGCTTAATTCAAACACACCTTACGCGCCAGCTTTGCCCCCCCAATTGAAACCCTCACCATTCAAAGCAAAACCTGAGAATTCTCAACTTGAAAATTGAGTTTGAATCTCACTGTTTCGAGATTCAGAAACTCCAGGATCCAAAGCTTTGTACCATTGCCAAACCTATCCTGCAAGCTTTTCAAGTGTGATCAGATCAAGGTTGAAGCAAGCAAGATCCATTTCTGCACAGCATTGAAGGTAAATTTCATAAAACTTCATCTCTTCGATTCTCACTCAATTCTCTTGGATCTTTGGTTGTCTGAAGTCCTACCAGTGTAGGCAAGAAGATTGAGTTGCTTTGAGGTCAAATCAAAGCAACTCAGTTGTCACACCTCAAAATTCAACTCCTCATATCTTTTTATATATTTGGAGTTAGTTGAAATTGAGGTCAGATTCGTGCTCTACTCCATTTTTTCTTTCAGATCATGTCCTCCTTTTTTATTTTGGTGATGGTTGAGGGTGGACCAGTCCGGTGAGGTCCACCGGAGAAGAAGATCGGAGCTCTGGCTCCGGCGGTGTGTTGGCACGTCTCCAGACCACAGGATCCATTTGAAATGCTTTAATCTTAGGCGTTGGTTTTGATTACCACGCGTGTGGCGCGCTGACTAAGTTCCACCATGGAACGCGCATTTCCATCCACTTGATCTGCCACCTCAATTAATGAGGGAGATCAAGTGGCTCACGTTTTTTTTGTTTTTTTATTTTTGTTTTAATTCATTTGATTTTCATTAATTCATATTAATTTTAATATTGATCCAAAAAATATGAGAGTTTCACCAAAAAAATTTAATAAATTCCTTTTTCATATTTTGAATTAAAATTATTTTTTGGATCATTATTAATATTTTTCATGATTTAATTGATTTTGTGATTATTCTTAATTGTTTAAAAATACTTTTAAGTTTCCAAAAATTCTGAATTTTTTCCTCCAAGGTCCTTTAACCTTGTTTGACCTATGATAAATCTCATGGCCACTTCTTTGGTGTTTTGATGAGGTTTTAGGAATTTGACAAACCATATTTAATTTAAATGTATTATTTTAGTATTTTTAAATTGAATAAATGCCAAATAATTATGTTGACCTCTTATGATGGTTTGTGTAAGTTTGACTTGTGTTGTTAGGCCTTGGTCAAGGTTGATTTGACTTTGCTAGGCTAATATCATTGGATTTAGGGGATTGATGGAATGTACATTCCATCTCCCAAAATGAATGAATGATATTAACTTGGTAAAAGTCTTTCTTTGACCAATTTGAGTTATGATCCATTCCCCTCCCTCTTCATCTAATTCTCCTTCTTTATGCATTCATTTTATTGGGCCTATGACATCTCAAAAATCCTAAGGCTAGTTGATTGCAAAATCAACATAAGTATGGATGAGATTATGCCACCTCTTTTGCATATTATTTTTGTGTGTGGTATGTTTAATGAGCATAGTTCATTATACTATGTCTCTAACATGCATTAACACCAAAATTATATTTCCCGGCCTCAAATAGTTGTGACTTCTACATAAGTCCAATTACGATTGCTTAACATAACGCTAAGTTTTTTACACAAAAGGCAGAGCACTCTAGTTAGTGAGATTGTAAGTCTCCCCTCTTTCATGGTATTGTGTGGAAATTTGGCCTTTTTTCCTTCCTTTGGAAGATGTCTTGGCTCAAGGATCCATGCTTGTGATAAGTGGGTTGAGTGTTCTCCAAAGAATGACTTAAAACAAAAAGCAAAAGCGAAACAATACTAACTTCTAACTTATTAACAACTAACATTCAAGTTCAAGTCCTTTATTTTAATGCACTTTAATTTTTAAGTTCTATTCATTTTCCATTACTCATACCATTCTAATTTTTTATGTTAATGCCATTTTCACTTTGTCCATTTGGACCATATTGTTTAATATATTTTGCTTGTGTATATTTTGTTTGTTTGTGAGGTCTTTGACCATTAATGTACATAATAACAACAAAAACCCTAAAAAACTTTTGTGTGGACTGTTGACTTGATCTTGAACAATTGGACTTAGAATTTAGGCAACATTCCTTTGCTAAAGGAATTGGCCAATGCCAACTGTTGTGAAACCCAGTGCTTGCTGTCGCACCTCGAAAAAATGGGGATACGACTTCAAAGCGAAGCGCGATCGCACGCTCGCAATGATGGACTGAACAGAGTCGCCACCAAACTTTATTTATTCCCAAAAATGGGAAAGGGAAAATATCGATAAAACCTCTAAAAGAAAGGATAAGATATGGTCATCACAACAAATATCAGGGTTCGGGAGTCGATTACGCAAGGGGAAGGTATTAGCACCCCTCACGTCCGTTGTACTCAACGGGAACCATTAGGTTAGTTGTGTGCGTTAGTGTTAGTTAAAATATTAGGCTTTTCGAATTATTAGGTGGGAAAGAAAGGAAGGAAGAGAATACTTTTGGATTTTTTTGACGAAGGACTAAACCTAAGTTTTTTATTAGTGGGCCTGACAAGATTTACAAATCCTGCTCCTACGTATCTCAATAGAGAAGTCAAGGCTTACGTAGTTCTGGGTAGAAAAATGTTTGTTTGTTGGTCGATTTTAGCGAAAGCTACTTTGTGTCAAATCGACGAAAACATTGTTGGACTACCCAAAACAGGTGGAGAAACATTGCCTTGCGTTATTTTGAAACAAAGTACCTTTCGTTTGTGAAAAGGTTTAAGAGATCAATCGCACGGCGGCGAGGAAAGAAATTGATTGATTTGATGTGTTTTGAATAATGGCGAGAACTTGGATGAGCGAGATATACATCTCGAATCCTAGTCTCAGGAGTGCACGGTATACACCATGTTCCATTTCCATCTTTATTGAAAAAGTATTAAGGTAGGAATTAGGTATTTTGAAGTTTGAAAGACGAGTACTTGTGACTTACAAGCTCTTACAGCTTGGGTCTAATACTCGGGACTACGTCTGGACATTCCACCCAGGCAGTCTGTTTCTTTCCAATATTGCTAAGAAAATGATTCAAATATTTACGAATGTTTTGGAGGGAAGACGAATATTTATGGCTTGCAAGCTCTTACTGCTTGAGCCTAATATTCGGGATTATGACTGGATATTCCATCCAGGTAATCTTTTTCTTACAACTTTATTAAGAAAAAGATTTCAATATTTGGAGTGTTAAAGAGAAGACGAATATTTACGGCTTGCAAGCTCTTACAGCTTGAGCCTAATATTCGGGATTATGACTGGATATTCCCTCCAGGATAATCTTTTTCTTTACGTTTTATTTAGGAAACGATTTGAATATTAGAGTGTTAAAGAGAAGACGAATATTAACGGCTTGCAAGCTCTTACAGCTTGAGCCTAATATTCGGGATTATAACTGGATATTCCCTCCAGGATAATATTTTTCTTCACGTTTTAGAAAAGGATTTGAATATTAGAGTGTTAAAGAGAAGACGAATATTAACGGCTTACAAGCTCTTACAGCTTGAGCCTAATATTCGGGATTATAACTGGATATTCCCTCCAGGATAATCTTTTCTTCACGTTTTAGAAAATGATTTGAATATTAGAGTGTGGAAGGGAAGATGAATATTTATGGCTTGCAAGCTCTTACAGCTAGAGCCTAATATTCGGGATTATAACTGGATATTCCCTCCAGGATAATCTTTTTCTTCACGTTTTATTTAGAAAACGTCTTGAATAATAAATTAAAATAATCAAAGTACAGAGGTTTGAAATTATTGAAAGTTAAGTTGATGTTGCTTAAGAGCTCATTGTAAGAAGGCCCAAGAGTAAGTCATGTGAGGTTGATGACGATGCTTAAAAGCAATCGACTTACAAGGGTATGGAAATGGGCTAGACATTGAATCGAGAATTAGGTGATTTATATTTTTAAAGCGGTTTTGAATGGATGATGAAATTAAAGGAAACCAAATTTGTGTTATTAAGTGATAATGAAAATATGAGTGCAGGAGAAATCATAATAAAACATAAACATGAGAATTAAAAAACAAAATTGAGAAAATGGAATGTTGAAAAACCAAAATAACACACGTGGGTGTCGAACCCTGGACTAAGGGCCTACCAAACCAACACTCTGGCCAACTCCACCACTGGTCCACTGATGATGACATCGGCAAGAAAAAATAATAAAAGGGAAAAAAGATGCATAAGTGAAGAAATGCTAAACAGAGGAACAACAGGCTATCCAGCAGGAAACGGTTGCTTCATGGTGATGTTAAAACAACGGCAAATCCCACGAAACATGTTCCTCCGGCACAAAACCGAAATCACAAAGCCTTTCAAACAGAAATCCAAACATATCTTGAAGTGACATAATCATCAAGTGTAAAGAAACTCAACAAGCATATTCAAAAACAAACAATAATAAAAACATGTAACCAAACCATTACCTATGCAAAAGAGATCGGATTTGGGTGACTACAGTGGAGACTTAGGCGAGGATGCCCTCACCCTAATAGCCAAGGTTTGACGCTAGAAAAATGAAGAATAGATTGAGCTCGAAGGTTTTTATTGTTGCCGGAAAAATGTCAGAGTCGTGATGCGACGGTTCCGATTGTAGCCTTTCTGGTTGTAACAAGGGAGACGGCGGAGAGTTTAAGGGATTTGTGGTTTTTACAGCTGAAGCGTGGAGTATGGAGGGTTATTTTTCTGTGTGAACAGTTTTCTTGAATCCTCTCTTTTTCTTTTTTGAATGGTAGCCGCCCCCTCCTCTCCTCTAAACAGTATCCGTCCCTTATATAATCCCACTGCTAGGGTTTGGAATTGGTCACTGAGATCAAAAGAGTATTGGAAATAGAAGTGTTTTCTTGTGCTGCTCTATTGTCTACCCCATTTTGGTGCTTGCTCTGAAGAAGGTAACATGTACCTCGTACTTTCTTTTTGAAAATGTTTCAATTTTATTTGTTGCTTGTGGACTTTTTACCGCCGGTAAAAGATTATTCACGGCTGCGAAGTCACTTGAATATGATATGTATTGTTTGATGCTTGCAGGGAGGAGGTACAATGTTGCTCTTCTCAAAGAGGCTTATTATATCATTTTTCACATCTTTTTGTGGTTTCGCTGGAACTAAACTTGGCGTCACAGAAAATTAAGGTTGTTGTATTATAAGACATCGCAACTTCACTTGAAGCAGATACGGCAACCAAACCAATAGCTCCTTTTGGTATACACTCAGCTTCATTCCACGGTCCATAGCGATGTTGGGCTCATGAACTCCCAAACCATGCCATAACCTGAAAGTATTAATGTGACAACACTTTGTGGTGACGCTAGACGATGGAGAAACCCAAAGCAGATGCCTGAATTAATGAATTGAGAACCAAGCAGGAGTTATCGAAATCACGTGCAATCAAGGCTAAGAGAAACACCATGTTGTTGCAAAATACCCTGTTGTAAAAACCGTGTTGCAGAAACGCTAGGCTGCTGCAGAAACCATGCTGCTACCAAAACCAGTGATGTAACCAAAGCGCAAGTCTGCTGCTGCCGGAACGCAGAATATGGTGGACGATATCCAAACCAAGCCAACTTGCATTTTTCATCGACCTTCAAGTCGCCTTCATTCCAAATATCCAAACCTTCAACTCCCGGTTGTGTTACTGCTTGAAGTTTTGCTCCAACAAGTGAGATAATTGTTCCCTTCAACGACATTGCACGAATCACATGCTTTATATTAGGAAAATTAAATTGAGAACATTAGTATGTGCTTTTGTATCATGTACAACTACAACATCTTGGCCAAAGCACATTGCCCAACAAAATTGCCATGACTCGCAATCTGATTATGCAGCAACGGCGACGCATTGGCGATGAAAAGGACATAAGCTGCAATGCATCACAAACGGAAACAACATACCAAACACGAGCCGTCTTGAACCGTACTGCATCACTTGCTAAACTATTCATATTTCTCAAGTCATTAGTTACTGGATCCATCAATCGACTATCATCCATCCTTGCTTGTGCTTCAACATAAGACAATGCTGTTGCAGATTTAGTTGAACTCAAACTTTAACTCTTGTCTTATTGCCATGAGATTCAGGCAAAGGACCAATCATGAAGGAACTAATTTTAGGACTTATTCCAGGTGGTAGTTCATATTGATTCGGATAGAAAGCTACCAAATGGAAAAAAAACTAGTCCGCTGGAGTTGTAGAACTGCAGTACTTGGAATCAATTGGCCTTTTGGGAAAATTACACCATTTGATCCTACAGAAATTGGACCTTCGTCGGATGAAAGTCCATATGAAAAAGAACTAATATCCTAGACCTCATAGTCTCTCACACGGTATAGGGGACTGAGCATAGCACACTGTAGAGCACAACCACGAGCTACACCCTCACTTGCATTCAACTTTCGACTAGGTTCTCTTTTGAACAGAGAGGTTAATAATGTACTTACATCTGGAATCCTAGAACCTGAACCAACTAGTTCTACAGAAACAATCTTCTCTGCATCAGAAGCCGTCTCCCAACCATTGTTGTAAATTCTCCTGGTACACTAAGAATAACAAACTGTCCAATTTGGAAGATCTGGATTGGAAGTATTGAAGGAGCCCAATCATATGGAAGCTTCATTTACTGGTGGGGTAGATTGTTGAATAGTAGGCTGGCCAACATTAGATGTGAACAAAGGTTGCGGTTGCCGATACTGCAAACTATGCCACGGGCCTGCATTATTGAAAGGTGATGCCGTTGTCAATAGTGAAGGTACTCTCTGTAAACATCACTACTACCACCTTTGCCAACCAAATTATTGGATGAGAAGTTTACAGTCGCAGCAACAAGTTCCTGCAAACTAGACAATCTACAAGAAGTCGTGTACTTCTCCCGTAAAACCAAACAATTCTTCAGGAAGGCTACTTACACCACTGCAAAGGGTGGGAGGAGGTAAGATGATAGCAGATCCAAACGGCACAATGGCACCACTCTCCCCATCCAGGGTAGACTCATCCATTTGATCAATATTAATCTGTTTATTATCTGGATAGACTACAGCTGAAGAATGACTACCGGAATGTCGTATTGCCCGTTGAAAAACAAATGTATTTTTTTGGTGAAGACTTGGATATATGCTTTTTATGCTGAAATACACTGCGAATGAGTGACCAACCAGGTTTTGTCTGTTTAGAATTACCCACCACGGAATCATCGTCAAGCTTTTGAAACGGTACCGTAGCAAGCGGGTTTTCCGTTTCACAATCATCAAGCAAGTCTTCTTCTGAAATTACCAAGAACGTATTCTCTCATGTACTCTCTCAGAACAAAGACATGGTTTAAAACATATATGGGCTCCATATCATTTAAAACTGGGCACAAATTGGTCAACCTTTGCATTGCATCTTCTACCATTTTGATCGAACTATTATTTTCAGGAAAACTTTCATGTCCAGGTAAAGGAAAGCCAGCAGTCCCTTTTGGAGATTTATATGATGGAATAGACACTCTTGATGCATAATTAAGATATGAAGCTTCCTTGTCATGGTTGAATTGGAAATCAGGTGTTGAAATAGATGGAAATGCCAGAGTTGGAGTATCATCCAAAGAGACTTGATTGTGACAGGAACCGGAAGATTGATCAGCCTGGCCTTCAATTTCCTTATCTGAATATTCACTGTGTACTGCGTGATCCAGGTCATCAACATTTTTGTGAGCACCATAATAACAAGTTTGTTTTGTCTCCCAATTATATGAAACATCGTTTCTTTCATAACTTCCAAAATATTGCAGTCGTTCATCCGATCTGTAATTAACAAATTGATGACCTCGTGTAGACAGATTCCTTCCATGTTTTGCCACTGTTAGCTTTCCTTGCGGCATCAACAGCACCTTGAGACTGCTTTCTCGCGGCTTAGAACATGCTTCCTCTTTTTAGCTAACGATCTGTTAGCTTCAACTTCAGCTCTGAGTTCTTCAGATAGGGAAATCCACCTGTTTTCGGCCTCGGTCCATTTACTTCTTTCCTGTTCAAGTTTTACTTCGGCACTGTCTTCGGTTGATTCTGGATTTGCATTTGCCTAAGTGCTAGCTTTTGTTGAATCAGGAATGGCATCGAGGTTTGCTTCTAAACTAGGTTCAGCACTTCCCTCTCTCCAAATTCATAGAAATTCTGATATTCTTGTAGCTTATCTTGTACTCTTTTAAACTCTATCTTCATCTTCAGAACTTCTGTATGATGCTCATAGTTCTCCTTCAAAAGCTCATGTTCATGTGCGTGGGGACACTAGATCTTCGATCATGAATTCGTCGGTGGGTAAAACACCATCCATAAGGCTATGAAGGTGCTGAATTTTAGCTTCCCTTGTCTGTTCTGTTATGGAATCCTTCATGACTAATCAAATTGGAATTGGGAACATGCCAACATCTATTTGAGAATGTTGCTGCAACATCGGCAATGGCATCCCCTAGAATGGATTCAAGAATCCTTGGAGGTGGTTTTCCTTCTGGAATTTCTTCTCCATCTGATGTGAGTGTTTTAAGTGGAATGGGAAATCAACTGCAAACGGTGGTCTTCAGGCTCCTTATGTTGACCCAATGTATCTTCAGTGCATGAGGGCACCTGAGTACGCTGCTGCACAACTTGGTGCTTTTAATGACCCGACTGCAGACAGGAATTACTTGGGAATTTGTAACGAGTGGGGCCAGATAGTAGTCCCTTCTTTGTCTAGTAACCGTGGTAGCTCTTGAATATATTATGTTTTTTTTAATACTTCATCCTAAGCTTAGAACTTTCCGATATTTATGTGATGAGATACTTTATCCACGTGCCATGTAAATGGATGATTATGGTTGAATGAATGAATGAATACGTGGATTTTTTTTTGGAATATGAATGGAAAACTTTCCCATGCGAATGAAGAAATATGAATAAAAATTCGAATATGAAATGTAGAAATGTGAACATGAAATGGAGGATATGGGTGAAATTTCTTTGAATCATGAATGAATGAAAGATCTCTCAATATGAAGTGAAATGGTCATGAGGAGAAATGCAAATGACTGATTGATGGGAAAAAATTTCAGGGCCAAAATCGGGGTATAACAGTTGCCCCTATTTAAACATCCTCCATCAGAGGAAAATGAAACACCATTTTTTCATCGGATCGCAGTGGGGGATGGTTAAATACCATGGAGACCCAGATTTTGGATCTGAAAAATGAAAATGCTATGATATGATATGCATGGATGCAGGATTCTTTATTTTTTTTAAATTATCTGTTAGGGATACAGAGATGCTACTGGACAGACCAATCTGTGGGGAATACTGATGGTCCACAGAGAAACAGACACAATAGGGTAAAACAAACCGTTGGGGATAACAATCCTGCTGGAGAATCAGACACACACTGGAGAGTACTCAAAGTGAAATTTGATGAACGACACTTAGAATACAAGAGACTTCGGCAGTAAGTTCACACATGACTTACTAAACCCGAAATAAGAAAAATTTCTACAACAGGTTCATACATGACCTGATAACACTAAAACAATCATAGAGAAAGATTCTTCAAAATAGGTTCATACATGACCTAGTAACACTGAAATAAAGCCTCAACAACAGGTTCATACATAACCTGACAATGCTGGGGAATATCAAGAAGTTCTGACAGCAGGTTCAGACATGACCTAACAAACTCAGAAAAAATTCAAAAAGAGTATATCAACGGGTTCATACATGACCTGATGACAAACTTGAATACTTTGAGAAAATTTCCACAACAAGTTCATACATGACTTGACGACACTGGAATAATCAAAGAAAAAGATTCTTCCAAAACAGGTTCATACATGACCTGGTAGTATTGGAATAAAGGCTCAACAGCAACGGGTTCATACATGACCTGACAATGTCGGGGAATACCAAGAAGTTCTGACAGCAGGTTCAGACATGACCTAACAAACTAGGAACATTCAAAGAATTTTCAACAACAGGTTCATACATGACCTGACAACACTTGACTATTCAAAGAATTTCAATTAACAGGTTCATACATGACCTGACAACATTGGAACAAAAGTTTCAGCAACAGGTTCATACATGACCTGGTAATACTGAAACAAAAGCTGAACAACAGGTTCATACATGACCTGACAAAACAGGAACGTTCAAAGAATTTTCTGACGGCAGGTTCAGACATGACCTAACAAACTCAGAAAAACTCAAAAAAAGTATATCAACAGGTTCATACATGACCTGATGACCAACTTGAACATTTTGAGAAAATTTCCACAACAAGTTCATACATGACTTGACAATATTGGAACAAAATGTTCAGCAACAGGTTCATACATGACCTGGTAAAACTGGAATAATCAAAGGAAAAGATTATTCAAAACAGGTTCAGACATGACCTGACATCACTTGGGAAAAATCAAAGGGAGTTTTATCAATAGGTTCATACATGACCTGAGAATATTGGAAAACATATAAAGGAACATCATTGGAATTTTCTAACACGAAAAACCTCCAAGCTTCTGGAAATTCCTCAAGATGATAAATCATACATGACTTTCACGGAACCATCAGGAAAGATAGGGTAATTAAACTCTCTGTTCGTGCCAACAACAATTGGACTTTTAACCGTAAGTAATGGACTACAATAAACTTTTAACGGAGTTTGCCAACAACAATTGGACTTTGAAATGATGTTGGCGACAACCAAACTTCAGATATCAATCACACATGTATTTACAAACAGACTGACAGTGATGCCAACGACAATTGGGTTTAAAATAAGTGTTGGTTACAACCAGGCCTTAAAGGATACCAGTTACAACTGGATTTGGTCAAAGACACTGGTGACAACCAAACTTAACAGATGATGCCAGTAATAACTGGTCTCAGAGGTCAAGGGATACAATCAACAACGAGACCTGAGATTATGCAAATGAGCGCGAAGCACTTCGGGCTATGCATGATTTGGATTTTACTTATATGCATGATGTATGAATGATCATGAAATGCAAATGCTGACAATATACAGACTGGAAATTAGGGAAAGCTTTATGGAGGTACTGAATCCTCAACACCAATAACTCAACCAAAGGAGTGAGTCAATGCATCAAAGGAGGATCTATTAAGCTGAACAGTTACAACTGGCCCAATAATCCTTCCAAAGAATGATAAATTTGTGCTCTCTAGAGATAGATGTTGATCATCCAGGGGGAGTCTTGCAACTTGAGACTTGCGGGGAAAGACGAAAGATTTCCTTTTAATATTTCCACATGTCAAAGCAAAATTGTGTTTCTCAATATGTTGAAAAATTCTTTTTTGAGTTCAAAATTTCATTATTAACAAATAAATGACATTTTGCATAACAAAGAAAATCAGAGAAAAACAGCAAATGATAGAATTTGATGGGAAAACTTGTATTTATTCAAGAATGGTAGCACACAAATGGCGTAGCTCCATGGAATGTTACAAATTTGAAAATGGCAATAGGGAAAGGTTTACATTGAATCACAATGACTACTACTATCCCTAATAACAATGGCTCCACGAGACCTTGCTTCTGAAGGGAGTAACTAGATTGATCTTCCATTTTTAGCTCTTCTATATTGATCAGTGACGAACTGATGCAGTCTATGCCTTTTGTCCCTAATTTTTGCCTGGATCGCCCTTTCGGGTTTTCAATCCACCGGAACGCTCCTTTTTGCCTAAGTCGCCCTTTCAAGTTTTCAACTTAGCGAGCTACCATTTTTTTTTATCCCTAACTTTTGCCTGGACCGCCCTTTCGGGTTTTCAGTCCACCGGGATTTGTCAGGCATAGTATCTATTGACTGCATCAGAGTTCACAGGGTGAATGAGCTCTTCGCCATCCATAGTTGTGAGAAATAGAGCACCTCCAGAGTATGCTCTCTTTACAACGTATGGTCCTTCATAGTTGGGAGTCCACTTCCCACGTGAGTCTTTGTGTATTGGCAAGATCTTCTTGAGCACGAGATCTCCTTCCTTGAACTCTCGAGGACGGACCTTCTTGTCAAATGCCTTCTTGATTCGTTGATGGTATAATTATCCATGGCACAGAGCGGTCATCCGCTTCTCATCAATGAGATTAAGTTGATCATAGTTATTCTGGATCCATTCAGCTTCATCCAGCTTGGCTTCCATCAATATTCTCGTGGAAGGTATCTCTACTTCGATTGGGAGGACTGCATCCATCCCATATACTAAGGAGAATGGGGTTTCCCATGTTGAAGTGCGGACTGAGGTCCGGTATCCATGCAAAGCAAAGGGTAGCATCTCGTGTCAATCCTTATAAGTTTTCACCATCTTTTGCAGGATCTTCTTGATATTTTTATTGGCAGCTTCAACAGCACCATTCATCTTTGGACGATATGGAGAAGAATTATGGTGGTCAATCTTGAAACTCTCACATAATTCTGTCATTGTCTTATTGTTCAAGTTTGAACCGTTATCGGTGATGATCTTGCTTGGGATTCCATATCGGCAGATAATCTCCTTCTTGATAAAGCGAGCAACCACATGTCTCGTCATATTGGTGTAGGAAGCAGCCTCCACCCATTTAGTAAAGTAATCAATGGCAACCAGGATGAAGCGGTGACCATTGGAAGCCTTGGGCTCTATAGCACCAATCATGTCGATGCCCCACATTGATAAAGACCAAGGTGATGTCAAAACATTCAGTAGTGTTGGCGGTACATGCACCTTATCAGCATAAATTTGGCATTTATGACATTTTCTTGCATAGCTGAAACAATCGGACTCCATGGTCAACCAGTAATAGCCAGCTCTCAAAATCTTCTTCGCCATGGCATGTCCATTGGCATGGGTCCCAAAGGATCCTTCATGAATCTCCTTGATTAACATGTCTGCTTCGTGTCTATCCACGCATCTGAGCAGAACCATGTCATGGTTTCTCTTGTAAAGCACATCATTGCTCAAAAAGAATTTGGACGATAACCTCCTCAGAGTTTTCTTATCCAACAATGTAGCATCTTCTGGATACTCCTGACTTAAAAGATATCGCTTGATGTCATGAAACCATGGTTTACCATCAGTTTCTTCTTCAATCAATTGACAGTAAGCAGGCTCATCTCTTCGCTCGATTCGAATAAGTGGAGCTTCATTATGGAATCTGACTTGATACATTGATGCTAATGTTGCCAAAGCGTCCGCCACTTGATTTTCTACCCTTGGGATGTGATGGAAAGTGATATCGTCAAAGTATTATATCATCTTCACAACATGAGCGCGATACGGGATCAGCTTCGCATCGCGAGTTTCCCATTCTCCTTTGACTTGATAGATCACTAAGGCTGAATCTCCATACACCTCAAGGATCTTGATTCGGAGATCAATTGCGGCTTCAAGACCAAGGATATAAGCTTCATATTCAGCGACATTATTCGTACAATCAAAGCACAACCTTGTTGTGAATGGGGTAAAGCCACCATTTGGATTCATCAAAACAGCTCCCACACCATGACCACTATAATTGGAAGAACCATCGAACGCGAGCTTCCATCGAGATCCTGGTTCTGGTCCTTCATCTGGGCCTGGGATCTCACAATCCTTTACCATCATTATATCCTCATCAGGGAAATCAAACTTCAATGGCTGATAGTCTTCAACTGGTTGGTGAGCAAGATACTCTGCTAACACACTTCCCTTGATTGCCTTCTGGGTTACGTATTGGATGTCGTACTCTGACAAAAGCATCTGCCAACGGGAAAGTCTTCCAGTCAAGGCAGGTTTCTCAAAGATATACTTTAATGGATCCATCTTCGAGATCAACAAAGTAGTATGGCAAATCATGTACTGCCTCAAACGACGAGCGGCCCATGCTAGCGCGCAACAAGTTTTCTCCAAAAGCGAATATCGAATTTCACAATCGGTAAACTTTTTACTCAGATAGTAAATAGCATGTTCTTTTCGACCAGTTTCGTCATGTTGCCCCAGCACGCATCCCATTGATCCTTCAAGCACAGTCATATACATGATTAATGGCTTTCCCGGGACAGGTGGAATCAAAATAGGAGGCTCTTGCAAGTAGTGACGAATCTTCTCAAAAGCATTTTGACAATCAGAATTCCATTCAACAACTTGATCTTTTTGAAGCAATTTGAAGATAGGCTCACACATGGCCGTCATATGTGAGATAAACCTTGAGATGTAATTCAAACGTCCAAGGAAACCTCTAACCTCTCGCTCGGTGCGTGGAGCAGGCATTTCTTGTATAGCTCGGACCTTGTCAGGGTCCACCTCAATTCCTCGTTGACTAACGATGAAACCAAGCAACTTCCCTGAACGGACACCGAATGTGCATTTTGCAAGGTTTAATCGTAATCTAAACTTTCTGAGGCGTTCAAACAGCTTCTTCAGATGGCTCATATGATCTTCTTCATTCTGAGATTTAGCGATCATATCGTCAACATAGACCTCTATCTCCTTGTGCATCATATCATGGAAGAGAGTGACCATAGCTCTTTGGTAAGTTGCCCCAGCATTTTTGAGACCGAAAGGCATTACCTTGTAGCAAAACGTGCCCCAAGGGGTAATAAAAATGGTCTTCTCCATGTCAATTGGAGCCATCTTGATTTGATTGTATCCAGAAAAACCATCCATAAAGGAGAATACAGCAAAACTTGCAGTGTTGTCTACTAGAGTATCAATGTGTGGTAGAGGGAAATCGTCCTTTGGGCTAGCTCTGTTCAGATCCCTATAGTCAACACACATCCTCACCTTTCCATCCTTTTTGGGCACAGGTACAATATTAGCTACCCATTGTGGGTACTTCGCCACTGCGAGAAAACCAACGTCAAATTGTCGTTTGACTTCTTCACGAATCTTCAGAGCCATATCTGGTCTTGTTCTTCGGAGTTTTTGTTTTACTGGCGGGCATTCTGGCTGAAGCGGGAGCTTGTGCTCAACGATGTCGGTGTCTAGACCTGGCATATCCTGGTATGACCATGCAAATACATCCACATATTCTTGTAGCAGCCTGATCAATCTCTTTCTGATGCTTGCTTCAAGCGTGGTGCCGATTTTGACCTCTTTCGTCTCTTCCTCTGTGCCAAGGTTGATTCTTTCCACCGGTTCTTCATGTGGCTGAAGGACTTTGGACTCGTGCTCGAGCAGCCTTGCCAGTTCGTCGGGGATGCAACAATCTTCTTCACCCTCCTCTTCCGCTTGGTAGATAGGGGAGTCAATGTTATGAGAGGTAGTAAAGTCATTGGATTCAACGGGGTTATCGTTTATTCTGCATGTTTGAATGATTAATTTTTAGAAAAAGTAAAAATAAAAGATGCATAAATGAAGAGTTTTGTTTTGTTTTTGAAAAGATTGCCATTTTCTTAAGAGAAAGCAAAATGAATGAATAAGAAGAATTTAACAAAACGCCTTTCACTCATTGATAATGATTATTTGAAAATGAAAAGGGGCCCATACAACATGATCCATTAGCCTCGGGAAGAGCTAAGGATTTGAAAGGAAAAATACAACAATTATTACTTTGACAAAGGAAAAATTTCGGGGATCTCAACCGCCTTCCAGTTGTTCAAAGCTGTCTCACACCGGTAAACCAAACATGTCTCATCTTCATTTGCGGTGCTATCTTCAATTGCATTGACTTGATCTCCATGGACGAATCCTGTGCTGAGGAATACTTCCTGGATGCTTTGGGTGTTGTCCTTTGTAGGGACTCGGGCTCCTTTCGCAGCGGAAGGCACATATCCCAGACCAAAGCGATCATGCTTCTCACGAATATCAATAAGTTGACCCCAACCTTCAGGGTTTCCTCCTTCAATACTAGACTTTACGCTTTTCAGAGACGCGAAAGATGAACAAGTTTTCCCAACATGGTCCTTCATTTCCACAAAAGTGGCATTGGCTATTTCAAGAGCTTGGAAAGAAGTTTCCAAAGCGTCCTCATCAGCCTCAATGTATCTGAAGGATGAAAGGTGACTGACCACAAAGTCCTCCTTTCCAGAAATGATGATTAATTGATTGTCCACTACAAACTTCATTTTCTGATGTAAGGTAGAGGTAACTTCCCTTGCAGCATGAATCCAGAGACGCCCCAATAAGCAGCTATATGCTGGATTAATATCCATGACTTGGAAATTAATCGGGAATACATGAGGGCCAATCAATATGGGCAATTTCACCTCTCCAATCACTGTTCTCCTGGAACCATCAAAAGCTTTCACTACCAAGGCACTAGGCTTCATAGCTGGTCCTTGATAAGATAATTTGGCGAGTGTTCTCTTTGGCATAACATTCAGAGAAGATCCAGTATCAACCAACACTCTTGCCAAAGCATCATCTTTGCATTTTACCGAGATATCGAGGGCACGATTATGATTTTGTCCATCCTCAGGTAATTCCTCTCCACTGAAGCTCAAAGTATTGCAAGCTGTGATATTTTCCACAACTCCATCAAATTGAAGTGAAATGGTCATGAGGAGAAATGCAAATGACTGATTGATGGGAAAAAAAATTCAGGGCCAAAATCGGGGTATGGCACTTGCAATTTGAAACTTCATCTGATACATCTTTGAAGATCCCTTTGAGTTCATCTGCAACCTGATCATTATGAAGTTGCTATTTTAAACTTGTGACTTGTGGAATTTATCTATTACAATAGCAAATTTGAAGAAGATCATGGAGTGGCTAAGCTTGGATGTGGATATCTTTATTTGATGCCTTGCTCTTCAAGATTGATATAATATGCATTGTGTGTTGCTTGATTCTAAATGTCCAAGGGAATTTGGGTTTCTATATGACATTCTTGTCTATTGGATTGCTACCCATTGGTCAGATCTTTTCAACTCTTAACTTTTAATTTTGTACATAGGATTAGTCTCTTCATCTCCTCCCCATTTCTTTAATTTCAAAATCTCCCCCTCCTTTTAAAAAATTCTTCTTTGCTTGAAGTAGTTTTATTCTAATCTTTGACCACTTTGCAAACTAGAAACTTTGGCCTTATGCCATTGCATTTTCAAACTCCTTTTCTTAATCAAACTTGTAAATAAACTTAATTATACTTGACCTAAACTTTCAAAAAGCTAAAAAAAACTAACTCATTCAAACCATTTTAGGCCTTTGTGGCTTTCAAACTATTTTTTTACTAAAAGCAATGCATTCACTTTGAAATTTGTATCACGAACTACGAGGTTTTGATCCCTCATTTTTATGTTGGTATGTAGGCACAAGTCCGAAGGTCTTGTCAAATACAAAAATATAACTAATAAATTCTTTTCTCATCTCCTCATTCTATTTGTTTGTAAACATCACTTTGTACAAAATACATATGCACACAAAAAGGGCTCCCTAAGAGTACCTAGGACACTTTGGGTGCTAACACATTCCCTTTGTGTAACCAACCCTCTTACCTGTATCTCTGACATTTTATTAGTTTTGATTTGAAAACTTCTTACTTTTGGGTTTTGTTCGTACTTTTTCCATTTCCCTTGGAAACAATAAAAGTGCGGTGGCGACTCTTGTTATTTGATGTCTTGCTTATCCATAGCTTGATGATCATGAATTTACCGCTATAGGGCCCTTGTGCCTACATATCATTCATCGGGTGATGAAGAATCATAGCTCCGTAGTTTGGAGTAGAAAAATGTTTGTGTGTTGGTTGATTTTACCTTGGAAAAGGGTGTTCGGGGTGATACTCTAAGGCGCAAAAATAAGTTTGATGAGTTGATGTTGTTTTTAGGGTTTTTGAAAGATTGTTTGTTATTAGATAGCACTAAAGTCTATGGGAGGAGGTGAATATTTCAGACAAACAAGCCAAGCGTCTTGTATTTAAAATAATCAGAGTAAGGGTAGGAGAGCTCCATCCTTCCTTATTCCCCACCACTTAAGGCTCGTGGCGCATAATATTAATCGTATTTTTATTGTATTTTGAGTTTGATTAAAAAATGCCACTTGATGTTGGATCAAGGGTTTATTGCTTTTTATTTTGAAATGGTGAAGTACATGAATATTTACATGATAACCAAGCAAGAAAATAAAGGGTCTCATTGTAAGGTAGCCCAAGAGAAAGCCTTGTGTGTGCAAAAGTCACCTAAGCTAACAAGTGTATAATGAGTTTACAAGCATGTGTCCCTAGGGTAGTGTCATGTTTTCATTCTTACAATAAAATATTGAAAGTTACAGATGAAAATCCAAGTTAGGGCAAAGTGTCAAGAGGTTAGGGTAAGGTCTCAAAGCAAGGGTCCTAAATGAAATCATCTAAGTCCAATGGCTGGTTACATATGAAATGCATCTTTTTTGACTTATAATTTTTTCTTGTTATTATTTATTTTGATTGTATGATGACAATAAGTAAAATGTCAATGAAAAATATGTATGAGTAGTATATATACATGATGGTAATGATAGGTGCTTGAAAGTGAATGTTAATGAAATAAAGTTGACAAGAAAGTAAATCTTAAGATGATAAATAATATGAACAATAACAAAGGTTAACAATGAATAGTTAGTAGTTAGTTAAATGTACAAAGTAACCATCTAGGGATTATCTATCCATAAGTCAAAGGACTTAAAATATGGAGCATCAAGGGATAACTTATCATTTATGCAAAGTATTAAAGAGGACCCATGATCAACAAACAATAGATTTGAACCAAAGAAAGTTATACAACCCCAAGTGCATTTATCAATGATTTGACAAATGGAAGATTATATCACCCAAATAATCACAAGTTAAAAAGGTTAATTAATGTACAAGTCAAGTATTTAAGTATAAGTGTTAGAGGGTTAATGGTCAATGGAAGCAAACACAATCAAAAGGATCAACAAGATAGGATCACAAATAAAGTTTCATCTATGCATCAAATGGTCTAAACATGGTTAAATAGAGGCAACCTATCAATACCTCAAAGTATCATGAATGATCTATTGATCATTCATTGACATGTTTGAAGTATTAAAGGTTTTATCAATCCTAAAAAACCAAAACCATGATCAATAGATTTCACTAACCATCATTAACAACCAATGGTAAAAATGTCAAGTTAATGGTCAAAATAAAATAAATAAGGTGGAAATAAAAAATATGGGGGAAAAATATCAAGGTGTATTTACAAAATTTTGGATAAAAAATAAAATAAGTGATGAAAATAATTGGAAATAAAATGGAAAGAAAATGAAAAAAAATAAAGAAAATAAAAAATAAAATAAAAAAGGAGAAGTGAATAAAATAAACAATGAGGGGCGCTGGGGATTGATCCCCTGACCTTGTGGTCATGGGATCAACCCCCTTTCCATTGGGCCAAGGGTCCTTGGTTATAAATGAATGCGCTTCAGTGAATAAATAAAATAGTTTAATCAATAATAACACGCACGCAAAGCCCAACCATTAGATTAATTCATTTAATGAAAGTAAGTGAAATGGATGGTCATATTAAAGGGACACATGGAAGATGCGTTGGCCAGGAGACACGCACACACGCGTGGAACATATCAGCACACAACAACCAATGACATTGTGACAACAAATATTTTTGAATTCAAACATGAAAACACGCGTGAAGAAACCGACACCATAATCATCTTCAACCTTGGATCTTAGAATTTAGAACTCTGCAACTCGAGCTTTTTGAAGGAATCAACCATGGATTCTTCATCAAATCATGTCATCGTTGCATTCTCCACACTCATGAGTGTCATTGATTGGCCCTGAGTGTGGAGTATTTCTCAAGAACCCAAATGACAACTTAAACCTAAAACAAAAGTTAAATGATGGATATTGCACAATCGGGGCTCAAACCATAAGGCTTAGCATCAAAGAAAGAAATAGAGTAAGATGGTAACTTGTTTGAATGAAAATGATGAAGGTAACTACCTTATCGGAATTAGTTTCTGATGAAGGTTCTGAAGGGTTCAGGTAGCTAAGGTGATGTGTTTTCAAGTGGTTTTCAAGTTTCAGAAAGCTTGAAGGATGTTGAGTGAAGGTTTTGGAATGCTTAAGTGGGGTTGAAGTGGCTTGGAACTAAAAAATCGAAACTCTGTTTTAAGGGATGAAATATGATTTTAAAGAAGAGGTTTCTTGGCTCTCGAGGCTTGGTGAAATGGTGGAACATCATCCCCTATTTATAGGGAAGGTGTTGGAGTTGTTTGGAGGGAGAAATGAGGTGATTTCTTCAGAAAAGGGGAATCTCGAAAAATGACAAAAATGGGAGGCTTGTTGAATAAGGGTGGTTCGTGTTTGGAATGTAATTCCTTTCCAATCAGTTTGTTTTGCACCTTGCATGTTATTGTGTGACAGAAGTGGTCCTAACACAAGCTAATGTGGTTTTGGTTTGTTATCATTTTGGGAAAAATGCACTTTTTGACTTTGGCTCGATTTGGCTTCATGTGACCTCTTTTACATATGAATTGGCTTGAAAATGTGTCATGTAATGTTTGAAACATGTTTGGGATCAGAAGAAATAAAAACAAAAGGGTTTGAGGACTTAATGCATGTATATGCAAAATCTGACTAAGACTGGTTTAATGAGTGCACCATGATGAATCACCAACTTTTAACTTGGGCCAATTGAAATTGACTTGTGCATTTCGTATGAACCTTGGGCCAATTAATATTTTCCATAACCTTAACAATTTTAAAAAATAACTAGGTCAAAAGGAGTTGTGGTATGGAAATGGCACTGAGGTAAAGTTGAGGTCATATGCATGTTTCTAGGCCTGACTAGGCACCTTGACCAACTTGGGCAATCCAAAATTTGAGGTTCTTTCTCAATGAATTAGGTCTTGGAAATTAAAAAAATTGAAGAAGGATTAAATTTGGACATTTGGATCAAAGAAGATCTTCAAAAAGTTGAAAGATGAAAATGTTATGGGGTTTGGACCAAATGGTAGGCCAAACTTGCCAAAACATGACCAACCAACATGCCCTAAAAATGCCATTTTGAGTTTTCTTGAATTTCAAGGCACCAAGATGAATGTTTGAAGCTTAAATGATCATATCTTGATGGAAAATAGGCCTTGATGTCTTGTGGTATGATTATAGGTCATGTTCGTTCTGAAACCAATGCATTGAAGTTGATGATTCAAACCCAAACCAAGACTTGTACCCTGAATGAAATGCATGTTTTCTCGATGGATAATGGTTGAAAATGGATTGAACTTAATGCGAATGGAGTGATTAATGATGAGGTGATAAAATAAGGCAATGCTTAGAAACAAATGGGCCTCAAATTAGGGTTTCTTGGACCATAAGATTCATCAAAGGCCACAATCAGACAAATTAGGGTTTGGGGTGAAAGAGGTGTATTGAAGTGATTCACAAGGTTGGGGCATGAACAAAGTTTGGATATTAAGGGTTCCTCATAGGTAAGGCCAAGGCACAAAGTGGATCATGACTTGTACAAGCCATAGAGGATCAAGAAACTAAGGTTGAGGTCTAAGGGATGACCAGATGAATAAGCAAAGTCTTCAACGAGGGCTCACCATCCAATTAGGGTTTTGGAGATGGGTGAGATGACTTAATTGATCCTCCAAGGTCAAAGGATGCTAGATGATGAATATTAGGTTTAAGGGTGGCTTAGGCACACCCCTACATGATCAAAGGGTCTTGGTGCTTCTTAGATGAGCATCATGCCTTGACTTTGAGCTTGCTCATTATGGGTGTAGATACACATGAAATGATTTAGGATAGATGTATGCTTATGGATTAGGGTTATGGAACGTGACATGAAGGTAGGGTGAATTTAAGGGTATGACAACATGATTATTTCAGTGGTTGCACACTTTTGCTCCCTTTTCACTCAAATTTTCAATAAGTCTATAATTTACATGCTTAACTATTTCCCCCTTATTATTTGGTCATTCTTATTCATATTTGTTTGACTTTCACTTGTTTTCCTCCGATTCTTCGACTAAATATATGCAATAACGTTTGTCATCAATACATTGACCTTTCTTCAGATGTTTATACTTCAGATCAGAGGTCCTAGGACTATGGGGCTTAAGGAAGATTTGGCATGCTGTGATCTGGTATATTTGGAAAACTTTGAATGATGTTTTTTTTCTGGGACATTCGGTGACATCCAAAGACGTGGTTGACATGAGCATCTTTTTTCGAAATATTCAATGACATCCAAAGACTTGGTATCTTGGTAAGTCTGTGGAAAACTCATGTGCCTTTTCTGCCTGGATTGAGAACCCTATTATGTTTCTAAACTAATAGAGGGTTAATGGTTATGACCCCATTGGATGTGTTCTTTTTGTGTATTTTATGATTTTGGTGTTCTTATCGGTGTCCTTGGATTGGAGAGCTCTAGTTTCACCTGTTGCTGGCTTTTTTTTGTGTATTTTAATTTGTAGTTGTGTTTTTGTTCCTCCACTTTAATGGCTGGGATTGGTTTTATTAGGTAGCTTTTTCTTTGGCTTATCATCGGTTTTTATCTCGGGATTGGTATTCCTTGTGCGTCTTTCCAGGAGTACCTTGAACTTATACCGTAGTGCGTCCTTTACTTTTTTTTCTCTTATTATTATTATTATTATTATTATTATTATTATTATATATATATATATATATATATATATATAGAGAGAGAGAGAGAGAGAGAGAGAGAGAGAGAGAGAAATGTCACTTTATTCTAACTAAAGGTATTGTTTTAGGACACAAAATCTCTTTGAAATAAATTGATGTTGATCAAGCGAAAACAAAGGTCATTAAAAAATTACCCTTCCCAGAAATGTGAAAGGAGTGAGAATTTTATTAGGAAATGTCGGTTTTTACCTACGTTTCATAAAAAGCTTCTCTAAGATTGCAAAACCTATGTGCAACCTCCTTGTGAAAGAATGATTTTGAGTTTGATGCTAATTTTTTACATTATTTTTATGTTATCAAAGAAAAGAAGGTCACTTCACCAGTAATTATCGCTCCTAATTGGAGCTTCCCTTTAAATTCATGTGTGATGCGAGTGATTACGCGATTGGAGCAGTTCTAGGCCAATGTCGTGCAAAATGTTTCCATGCAATGTACTATGCTATCAAAGTTTTAAGTAAAAATCAATTGAATTATTCCACCACTAAAAAAGAATTGTTATATGTAGTATTTTTATTGGAGAAGTTTCTTCCTGGTCCAATTGGTTCTAAATTTATTATTTTCATAGATCATGTAATATTAAAATATCTTTTCACCAAAAGTAGATTCTAAACTAAGAGTGCTCAAATGGATATTGTTGTTGCAAAAATTCAATGTGAAAATCAAAGATAAATAAGGGTGTTGAAAATGTAGTAGGTGATCATCTATAAAGGTTGGACAATAATGATGTTACTAAGAAGGAAAAGAATATCACTGAAGAATTTATGGATGATCATTAGATGGAAACTAGGGAAAGAACTTGGTTTACCGATATGGCTAACTACAAAGCTACAAAGAATGTCCATGCAGAATACACTTGAAAACAAAAGAAGCATTTTTACATAGAGGATAATTTCAATCTTTAGGATGAAACATATTTGTTTTAGATTAGTCATGATATTTTAATTTGCATGAGTGTTGGAGGTGAGAAATCAAGAATTATCATATGGCATTGCCATATCTCATCTTATAGAGGGCACCATAGTGAAGAAATAATTGAAGCAAATGTGTGATAAATTGGTTTCTTATGTCCAAACATGTATAAGGATTGTAAGTTCTATGTGCAATCATGTCCTGATTGTCATAAAACAGGTAACATATCCAAGAGGGATGAAACTCACCTTAATGGTATATAAGAAGTATAACCTTTTGATTATTGGATTATTCACTTTGTGGGTTCCTTCCCACCATCTAATTTTCCTATTTACATTCTAGTATGTGCTAATTATGTTACTAAGTGGGTTGAGGCCATTACCTGCACTGCTAATGATGCCCACACTGTTACTAACTTTTAGAAGAATGTTTTTGCAAGGTTTGGAGTCCCTAGAGTCTTGATCAGTAATGGGGGGACATATTTTTGCAATAATTATTTGGAGGATGTGATTAAAAATCATAATGTAAAACACAAAGTATCCATACTTTACCTTCCTCAAACTTGTGGCCAAGTAGAGGCGAAAAATAGACAGTTGAAGAAAATTCTAGAAAATACAGTAGCAACATCACAAAAGGATTGGTCAAAGAAGTTAGTTGAAGCTCTCTAGGCGTATAGGATAACTTTTAAGACCCATTTAGAATTCTCTTTGTATCAACTAGTTTATAGAAAACCATGTCGCTTATCGACCAAGTTAGAACACAAAGTGTATTGGGATATCAACTTCTTGAACTTTGATAAGAAACGGGTGGAAGTAAGAGGTTGTTGAAATTAGATGAATTAGAAGAGATGACACTGCAAGCTTATGAGAATGTAGTCATCTACAAAGAGAGAACAAATTGTATCACGATAAGAACCTAGTGAATTGAGATTTCATCTAGGGAAAAAGGTTTTACACTATAGTTCTAGGCTTAGACTATTTCTTGAAAAGATGAAATCCAAGTTGTACGACCCGTTTATCATCACAGAGGTGTTTCCTAGTGTTGTTATAGAAATTCAGGATCCTGGTGATGCTCACACCTTTAAGGTTAATGGACAATAGATGAAGCAGTATGTTGGACGAGAGATACCCATTGCAACGGTATCTCTAATACTTTCAGAATCTTAGGAGACTAGTAGTCAAGCTAATGATGGTAAAGAATCGCTTAATGGGAGGCAACCGATCAAGTTAAAAGTTGAAATTCTCGTTAGTTATAAAAATTCCAGGTTATTCATTTCGTGTTTATGTTTTTATTTTGTATTAAATAGAAAGATGAAGAAGGTTTGAGAAGAGGAAGTGTAGTGAAAAAAAAATGAAAAAGAAAGGAAAAAGTGAGCCAAAAACAAGAAATGTTTATGAAAAATTTGTGGCCACGATCTGTATAGATCATAGTGAGTACATATACATCCCGATGTGATGACTTTAGGGTTTCGCATGATTTGATCAAAATTTGGAAGTTGGAGTCAGTTGTTGCAGATCTGACTGTTAGGGGTATCTATTATATACCGTGGTACAATGTGCTTATTTTGTGGCCGCGATTTTGCACACACATGGCATATAAATAGGAAGTTTCAGTCACTTTTCTGTACACCACCACATTATCTCATATTCTCTCTACTATTTTTAATATTTTCACTCACTCTATCCATCCCAATTGCTAATATTTTTTGTTTAGTTTCAATTACCTGTTTATTTAGCGTAGATGACATCCAAGTGAAGTCAAAGCTCTGGTCCCTCAACCTTTATTGCGCAACACCGTCATCCTATTACCACTTTTCCATCTCACTAATTCTTATCATAAGATCATGATGAAAGGTTCTTGCGTGTGAAAAACTATAAGGTGGCCCAAAAAAGGGATTTTGATTAAGAAATTTTACATGAATACCCAAGTTGCTTGGGAATTGGGAGGAGAAAATTGGGTTAAACTTAACATCCTTAAGAGAGTAATCACACCATTGGTCTAAAATTCTACGCAAATTCCCAGAACCATGGGATTAATGACTACACGTATTATAAGATAGGTAAGTACATTGATAATAGCACTCATGTTATTAATCGATTGCTAGATTTGCGGCCCTCAGAGCTATGTGGGGTGAAAAGTAGATGAGACCAAATAAATAAGTCAAATGATGAAGGGTGGGAAGTGATTAAATAATAATTGTCGTATGATTGCCCAATGGGTAAAAAAACCTGACATTCTGCAGAGGCTTAACACCACTAATCTACGTCCAATTCAAAAGGTGTGAGCCTTTTTTTTATCCAAACTTCGGAGGTTGCTTCCAAAACCTTAGAGTTCATTGTGAAAAGAGTTTTCAGCTTGATGGCTATAATGCATGATGAGCCCATTAATGTGGGGAGATTAATTTATGAAAATATAAAGCATATGGGTGATGCTAAACATCGAACATGTGGTCACTTTTGTGTCATCAATGAGTCATGCAAGTTATCAGGTGTGAGGAGCCACCAAGATGATGACATGATCCAATCAATTGTCTCAATCAACACTAATTTTATGCGTACAATACCAATTGGTCCGGTTTATCAACCTGGCAAAAGAGTTGTACAAGAAAAAGAGAAAGAGCAGTACTACCCGCCCGAAGCATCTCAACCTCGTGAGGCTTAAAACCAACAATATTGGGTTCTCGAGTTTCTTTAGCAACATGTTCATAGGTTGGAAGAGCATACATTTGGCATATCGAGTTAGGAAACTAACATATCAACCAACTTATATGCAGACCCTGTAACATTTTTTTTAATTCTTAATAATAATTATTATTAATAATAAAGACCAATTTTATTATGGTCCATAGCTTGTGGGATTTTGGTTATGAAAAGAGTATGATTTTTATGGTTTTAATGAAAATTAATATGACTATTTAAATTGGGTGGTAATGGGTTTTAATGGCTTTAAATTCTTGATGGTTGAATCAAGCGTATAAATAGTCTTTGGCCCCCAAAGCTTTCTCTCATCGCTTTCAGAAATACATCATCAGTATTAGTGAGTAAGAGTTTGGAAGAATCAAAGACAGTTCATATTCATATCACTGCAACAACGACGAAAGGTAAATTTCAATTTTGATTTCTGCATATAGTTTATTGACCTTGTTATTCTTTTGTTATCAGGAATACATGTTCGATATAAACTTTGTTCTAGCATTTGGTATCAGAGATCCAATTGCCTCTGCCTTGTTTTATATTGGTTCTTCCATATTCAGTATTTTTGTGATTTGTTGTGTTTTGATTTTAGAGCGATATATTTCAAAACATTTTTTAGAAATCTTTAATTAATTTAATTTCTGAAGATGAATTGTAACCAGAATGAACAGTAGCCGCAACCTATTTTTTTCTATGCATGGTCGTTACCACTTGACTGTTTGTTATTTCCGCATCTATCCTCGTTTTGTTCATATAAATATAATGTTATTTTACTGATTCATTGTTCCTTATTTATTCATTTAATTTTGAATTAAATTTATGCATAAATTGAAATTAATTTATAATTTTATTATAATTATTATGTTAAACAATTGTATGTAAGATTTTGTTGATTTATTTAGTTTCGTTCTCTCATATAATTGAGTTGTTATGTCCAGTGACCATTATAATTTTGATTAGTTTGGATTATCCATAACATCCTTTAAATTAATTGAGATTATTTCTAAAGTTTTGAGATCACATATATGATTGGACATGAAATTGTAATTAATTATGTGTGGTATAATGGATTTTATCCTACAAGAATTTTCATTATATTGTATGATTAATTAGGATAAAATGTCAAATTATTTTCATAACTTGCCCATAGAAATTATGAATCGGTACATAATCTGATAGTTCGATCATAAAGTATCATTTTTTTGGATAGAAAAGCAAATTATTTCATACACATAAAGTATGAGATTGTGTATGTTGTTTGAAAAATCTATCACAAAATTAAATAAATCTTATTATATTAAAATTTAGCGAAAAGGTAATTTTTATGTTGCAAAATTTATTTTATGGTATGTTTATATTGATAATACATACAATTTAGATAATATTTACGCCTTAAATTTTGACATAAAATCTATTTATACATATTAAATTCAATGCTTCAAATTATATTGGGACACTTAACACACTCTTCTTCAAAAACAATTCACATCATCCTATATTATGTGTACAAAAACAATCAGCAATATTAACAATAATATTAACAGTGAGTAAAAACAGTCAGCAATATTAACAATAATATTAATATTAAATCACTGATCAAAACACCATTATTTATCAACATCCATTTTTTTTTACTCTTAAAGTACCAAAACAGTGAGCAATATTAACAATAATAAATAATAATATAATATCTAAATATCACTATTAAAAATGATATTATATATAAAATCTCTCTCTCTCTCTCTCTCTCCTCTCTCTCTCTCTCTCTCTCTCTCTCTCTCTCTCTCTCTCTCTCTCTCTCTCCTCTCTCTCTCTCCTCTCTCTCTCCTCTCTCTATATATATATATATATATATATATATATATATATATATATTATATATATATTATATATATATATATAATTGCTAATTAGTAAATAAATTAGAGAGTTGGAATTGATAAAATAAAAGAGACAATGTTGAAAAGAGAGATTTTGATCTAATTAATTATTTAATTTTTTAAAATATTATTATATTATTTAATTCTTAAAATCTTCAAACAATATTCTTTTTTGGTTACTATGAGTAAAGTTTCTAATAACCATTTTACTAATACTTTGAAGAAAGAATGAAGTATTTAAATTTTATATAAAGTAATAGATAATTTTAGTCTTATTCTATTTATTTTGTTGAAAATTGTGTTTTAGTAATAATTACTAACATATTTATTTTTTTGTTTTTTGTTTTTAATATTGTCATTATTATATTGTATATGAGTTTCAATTTATTTTTGGTACAAATATTAGTTACAAGTTTTTAATTATTATAAAAATTAATGTTTAGAAAAGGAAGAGTTTTTTGAAACTGTGAATGCAATGAAATTTTAAATTATAAATTCAGTCACACGGATATAAATTAAACTTAATAGATTCGGTTTCAATTATAAACTCAATCAAAATATATGTGATATTTGATTTTCTCCAGTTATAAAAGTTATTTTCTTTAAATAGATAAATTCCTCTCACTTTCTCCCTCACACTATCTTTTAGAACTTGATGCATAACCAGATAAAACATGAGATGAATGGATGAATGGGTGAACTGTTGAATATCGATTAAAAAAAAATTGATTTTTTTATCTTTATCTAATCTAAAAGCTCTTGGAAGGTTTCATCTTGTTGTTTTACATCTATTCAAATCAATTTTCTACCCATATTTTTTTCATATAAATTTTAATGATTTTTTTTGTCATATTCAAATTCATTTAATAAATACTATTTTTATCATGTTTAAATTCATTTCATAATCAGATTTATATTGTGTAACATAATTTTTTTTTTATTTTGCAGGTTTTGCAATTTGAATGAGAGTTCAATCGACCGTAACTCCTACAAACAACAATCTTATAACGGAAATTGAAATACACGTCTCTTACCATCATTTGAAGCATCACAATTCTATAAAATGCAATACATATGCTTTCGTTCAGATATTTTTATTTTTTGTATAGTTTTTTATTTTATTTTCTGGTTTAATTTCCTTCCTCTTTCTTCATAATTCTAGAATTGTAGTATTTATGTTTTCTTTCTCGTGTAAATTCTTATTTATTTATTTAGTATAAATTCTAATTATTATCTTAATTGTATTTTATAAGCATAATTATTTTGATATATGTTGTTTAATGTCTTTTGTAATAAAGATGCACATATATTTACGGGTCTTCAATTTAAAAGTTTATTGTCTCTATGAATAATAATCATTTATTCGTCTAGATATAACCATATCAATTAGATTTTTATTTTTTATTTAATTTCCTTCTTTCTCTTATGTCTCTTTCGAATATAAGCATTCCAACAATTTTAATTTTCATTTAATTGTTACGAAATTATTCTTTGATTTAATTTCCTTCCCTCGATTTTAAAATGTTTTTGTGGTTTAGCTATATGGAATTTTTATTCTTTATAAAAAATATTTTATTCCTTTAGACAAGCTTTTCCAACAATACTATAATTAGTGCATATAGATAATATTTAATTTTCATTTCAATTGTTATGAATTTTTATTTTTATTTCTTTCTAATTATGACCAATAATAATCTATGATTCTACATTCATATTCAATTATTAATGACTTATTAAAAAATTAAAACTCATTTCTCACTATTTTAATTATTCATCGATCCAAATTCTGACTCTAAATGAAACCATGACATTATCTACCAATCAAAATTTTAACTTTGCAGTTAATATCATATTAAAAAAATCAAATTGAATCTCAATTTTTCACTATTTACTAATTATCTATCAATCTAAATCCTCAACCTTTAATTAATGACGGTTAGAAATTTTGAAATTATATTTCTTACTTATTATTGATAATAATTATCTACAATTTCTAACTCAATAATTAATGTAATATTAAAAAAATTTGAAATGATTTTTTTCATTATATTTTAGTACAATTATTATTGCATTGTAAATGACAATCAATCAATTATTCTCTTTGAATAAAAATAAATTAAACTAAATTATAAATTTAACCATGAAATTGTTCTATTATATATTATTCAATCATTAAAATCATTAAATTTTTAAGATACAAACTAATTGATAAAATTTAGTATAATTCTTATATTATTTACAATTACATCGGTCTTTTTTCCTTAAAATTTAAGTTATTATCAAATATCCTAATAAACTCATATAATAATCATTCAAATAAATTCACTAGAAAAAATCCTATCAAAATAATCAATTGATTTTCTCTATTAGGGTTAAAATTCAACTTTTTTTCAAATATGTGTTTATAAAACTACATATAATAATTATTCAAATATAATCATTTAAAAAATACTCAATAAAAAAATCTAAATTTTGATGAAGTTTAAAATTTTATATACATTGACATTAATATATTATAGATCAACCGCACAACGCGCGGGTTATATTATAGTTTTTGTTTCTTTTTAGCTTCTCAACCTTGTAATTTTTCTGATATCCGATGTGATATTCTCGAGCTCAGAGGAGATAACTATAAGGTGTGGAAGGAAAGAATTCTCCTCCATCTAGGATGAATGCACATCGATTATTCTATTAGGAAATACGAATCATCTGCAATTACAGATGAAAGTACTCCAACTACAATCGCACTATATGAGCGATGGGAAAGATCCAACCGACTCAGTGTGATGTTCATTAAGACTAAGGTCATAAGTGGAATACGTGGTTCCGTCGATCAACATGAGAATGCACGTGATTTGCTGAAAGTCATTGACGATCAGTTTGTCACTTCTGAAAAGGCTTTGGAAAGCACTTTAATTATGAAATTTTCTTCCTAGCGACTCACCAGTGTGAAAGGTGTGTGTGGGCACATAATGAAAATACGTGACATTTCAGCTCAACTTAAGAAACTTGAGGTTGATATGTCTGAGTCCTTCCTAATGCATTACATTCTGAACTCTCTTTCGTCTGAGTATGAGCCTTTCAATATTTCCTACAATACAAATAAGGACAAATGGTCAATCAATGAGTTAATGACCATGTGTGTTTAGGAAGAAGAAAGGCTTGTAATGGAACAGAGTGAGAGTGCATTTCTGACAAGCATCCACGGGAAGAACAAAGCTGCAGAAACTGACAAGTCTCAAGCCAAAGGGAAATTCAAAATACCACTGCAAGGTGATATCAAGAAAGAAACAAAGTGTTACTTCTGTAAAAAGGGAGGACACATGAAGAAGGAATGCCCTGGATTCAAAGAATGACTTGATAAGAAAGGTAACTTATTCTCATTTGTTTGTTATGAATCTAATATGACTGATGTTAATATTAACACCTGGTGGATTGATTCTGGATCAACAATTCATATAACAAATTCCTTACAGGGTATGTAAAACCTAAGGAAGCCAGTGGGAAGTGAGTGAACTCTCCTATCAGAAATAAGAATGGGCTCACATGTGGAAGTTATTGGAACTTGCAATTTAATTTTGAACAATGGTTTTGTTTTGAAATTAGAAAGGACCTTTTATGTACCAAGTTCCTCATGAACATTGATTTCAGTTTTGAGACTTGTACCTTTTGGATATTCCTTTAACTTTAAAGCCACCTTGTTTGAATTATTTTATAATTCGAAATATGCTGGGAATGGTATATTGTCTGATGGTCTTTATCGTATCAATTTACAAATCGAATCCATTTATAGTTCAATGCATGTTCAAACCGGCACTAAGATGTGTAATATTAATGAGAATTCTTCCATGTTACGGCATCGGAGATTAGGACATATCTCCATAGAGAGAATTAAAAGGTGGGGTACTTAATACCCTAGATTTTGATGACTTTGAAACTTGTGTTGACTGCATTAAGGGAAAGCAGACCTACACGTCTAAGAAAGGTGCCAATAGGAGTCCAGGTATATTAGAAATAATTCATATAAACATATCTTGTCCAAATAGGGATGCACATGGTCAGAAATATTTCATCACTTTCATAGATGATTACTCACGATATATGAATATTTATTTGCTTAATAATAAATATGAAGCATTGGATGCCTTCAAAGTCTTTAAGGATGAAGTTGAGAACCAATGTGGAAAGTAAATAAAGATAGTGAGATCAGATCGGAGTGGTGAATACTATGGTAGATTCACTGAGAATGGACAAGCACCTGGTCCATTTGCTAAGTTTCTTCAAGAACATAGGATTATTGTCCAATACACTATGCCCGATTCTCCGAACCAAAATGGTGTTGCAGAAAGAAGAAATTGAACATTATTGGACATGGTACAAAGCATGCTTAACAACTCTAATCTTCCTAAATCATTATAGAATGAAGCACTAAAGATGGTTGTGTATATTCTAAATCGGGTTCCATCCAAGGTTGTCCCAAAGACACCATTTGAGTTATTTAAAGGATGGAAGCCGAGTTTACGACATATTCGCGTTTGGGGATATCCGTCTAAAGGTTATAAATTTTATTGTCCATCTCACACAAGTAGGATTGTGGAGTCAAGAAATGCAAAGTTTCTTAAAAATCATTTGATTAGTGTGAGCGATCAAATCAAAAAGTCAATTTTTGTGCATGATCATATAGAGCATGAACCTTACACTTCAAGTGATAGATTGGTTACTATTCACAACATCCCCCAAGTTCAAATGGGTGTTGATCAACCAATCATTGAGACTCCACAAGCTGTTGATAATCTAGTAGATCAAGTTGGTCATCAAAATGATGAATAATTAGTTGAACAACAAGATCCACAAGAAAATGTTGATCAAACATTAAGAAGGTCTACTAGGACAAGGAAATAAGATATTTCTAATGATTACATTGTGTATCGACAAGAATCTGATTATAACATTGGAGTTGAGAATAATCCTGAGAGCTTTAGACAAGCCATGAGTTGTAAATAGTCAAATTTGTGGTATGATGCCATGAATGATGAAATGAATTCCATGAAAAAGAACGATGTATGGGATCTTGTAGAGTTACCTAATGGGGCAAAGGCCATTGGTTGTAAGTGGTTTTTTAAAACCAAGAAAGGTTCATTAGGTAACATTAAGAGATACAAGGCCAGACTCGTTGCTAAGGGATTTACTCAAAAGGAGGGAATCAATTACATTGGTACTTTTTCTCCTGTATCTAAGAAAGATTCTCTTCGTGTCATCTTAGCATTAGTTGAACACTTTGACCTTGAGTTTCATCAAATGAATGTGAAAACAACCTTTCTTAATGGTGATTTATAGGAGAAGGTTTATATGAAACAACCTAGATGCTTCTCCTCTAATAATGGTAAGCATTTGGTTTGCAAGCTTAAGAAATCCATATATGGTTTAAAACAAGCCTCTCGTCAATGGTATCTTAAATTCCATGGAACAATATCTTCATTTGGATTTGTTGAAAATCAAATGGATCAATGCATATACCAAAAGGTTAATGGAAGTAAAATTTGTTTCCTCATTTTTGTATGTGGATGATATACTACTTACAACCAATAACATGGGTTTGCTACATGAGGTGAAACAATTCCTCTCTAAAAGATTTGATATGAAGGATATGGGTGAGACGTCTTATGTCATTGGCATTAAGATCCATAGAGATAGACCTCGAGGAATTTTGGGCCTATCATAAGAAACCTACATCGACAAAGTTTTGGAGAGATTTTGAATGAAGGATTATTCACCAAGTGTTGCCCCCATTATCAAGGGTGATAAATTTAATTTAAACCAATCCCTTAAGAATAATTTTGAGCGAGAAAAAATCAAGAACATTCCATATGTTTCTGTTGTTGGAAGTCTTATGTATGCTCAAGTATGAACAAGGTCCGACATTGCATTTGTTGTGGGAATCTTGGGAAGATATCATAGTAATCTAGGTATGGACCACCGGAAAGCTGCAAAGAAGGTGTTGAGATACCTTAAAGTAACAAAAGATTATATGCTTATGTATAGGAAGACGAGTAATATAGAAGTGGTCGACTATTCAGATTCCGACTTTGTAGGTTGTGTTGATTCTCATAAATCAACATCAGGATAAATGTTTTTTATAGCCGATGGATCTATTTCATAGAGAAGTACTAAGCAAACTTTAGTTGTTACTTCTACTATGGAAGTCGAGTTTGTATCCTGTTTTGAGGCTACTTCTCATGGTGTATGGATTAAGAGTTTTATTTTTGGGCTTAGAATCATGTATTTTATCTCTAGATCTCTGAAGTTTTTTGCGATAATTCAGCTACTGTCTTTATTGCTAAGAACAATAAAAGTGGAAGTTTAAGCAAACAGATCGACATAAAGTATTTATCCATAAGAGAAAGAGTTAAAGATAAAATAGTAGTTATTAATCACATTAGTACTGATTTAATGATTGCTGATCATTTGACTAAGGGCATGCCACCAATAAAATTCAAGGATCATGTAGAGAACATGGGACTTGGGTCCATCTTATGATTGTATACCTACCACTTATTAATAGAACTCTTATATTGTGATATTTTCTCATTTTCATGCGCGTATCAGTTTGAGAAAATATGTTACATCTGGACCAAGAGTAAACATTGGTTTATTTATCAAGTTTAATTACCACATTACATATATATACTTGAAAAATAGACATGTTGGAATACATAGATGATAATACTCGATTTAAGAGGAACTATCTTTATGATTCACATATTTATTTTTGAGGAAGTTTTCATGACTCATTTATGCCAATAATCAGTTCTATGGACCAAGTGGGAGAATGTAACAATTTTTTTTATTTTAATAACAATAATTATTAATAATAAAAATAATTTTTATTATGGTCCATAGCTCGTGGGATTTTGGTTATGAAAAGAGTATGATTTTTAGGGTTTTAATGAAAATTAATATGATCATTTAAATTGGGTGGTAATGAGTTTTAATGGCTTTAAATTCTTGATGGTAGAATCAATCCTATAAATAATCTTTGGTCCCCAAAGTTTTCTCTCATTGCTTTCATAAATACATCATCCATATTAGTGAGTAAGAGCTTAGAAGAATCAAAGACAGTTCATTCATATCACTGCAATAATGGATGGAGTTAAATTTCAATTTCGATTTTCGCATATATTTTATTGATCTTGTTATTATTTTATTATCAGGAATAAATGATCGATATAAATTTTGTTCTAACAAATCCGTCTAACTTTGGTCCCACTTTCTAAGCACAATTCAATAAGTTCAAAAACCATATGCTTGTTCCAAACTTACGTAAGTGATTCACAATTCAACAAATCATAGAGGACTACTTTGCAAAATAGAACCGGGAAATGGTCAAGAGGAAAAACCAGATGAGAGCTATTAGGGCCAGGAAAAACAAATATTTTGATGAGACAATGGATGCCATGTGCAAATTTGAGCCATTCCTACATGAAGATGTGTGACTCAAGCATTTCACAATTGTATTAGTTTTCTTTATTTATTTGATTTATCTACTTTTGAAAATTTTACGCGTTTAGTTATGTCTTTTCATGCTTTCCCTATTATAGAACTACTTGTTCTTTATTTAATGAATGAGTTTATTTATATTGTTTTCTTCAGTTCTTAGAATGATGTTATACCAATGACAAAAATAATGAAAGACACAAGAAAAGAAACACAAAAGAAAAGAGAAAGCAGAGTTACTATAGAAGTTCCAAATGCAGGTTCACAAAGTATGGAGAAAAGTAATATTTAACAATCTCTTACTCAATCATTAAATACCTCAGCAAGTAAGTTTTGAGCCAAATAATTCTACTATTCACCTTCTTTAGTGTTATGAGTGTCCATATGATTTTTCATCTACTAGGATTTGCTCTATTTTTGATTTTTTTTCTGTTTGTTTGATTACACGTTGAGGCAGGTTGTTTGTTTCAACTTAGAATCGGTCTTAGTGTACCTTATAAACTTTTAACCATTGTTTAAATATGTTGAGCCTGGGTCATTCTTTCGATGATCTAGCCGCAAATATTAGCTAATTGACTGAAAGAGTAATCTTTCCACCCTGCTTGGAGTTAGGTAGATCATTATTTTCTAGTTTATGAAAAATGCTAAGCTCAAGGTTGCTTTGGGAATGAGAAACAATTTAAGTTTGGGGTAGGGCTACGAGAATCCTAGAATCTAAAAAAAACAATGATGATGAAAAAGAAAAAGAATAAATATAAGATAGAAAAGTCTATATAATGTTCAAATGTAGAGCTTTAAAAAAAAGTGCTAAAAAGGAGAAAAAAATAGGAATTCTAGTACTCATCAAGTAAAAATAATAATATGTAAGCATGGTGATAAAATATAAAGGTAACAGATACTTAACTCCAAGGAGTTAAACCTACTGACCAAAAAAAACCCACTCTGACATAAGCCACATTACATCCTTTGAAAGACATAAAAAACGTGTTTCCAAATAGAAATTTGCAAAAAGTTTAGAAATTTGTCAAGTCTATATGTTTTATGTCAATTATATATAAATGAGTGTTTACCATCTTTTTTCAATTAAGACTGAGGGGTGGGATTGAGAGAAATGTTGAGTACATATGAAGGTGAAGAAAAGCTCTTTTGACTATGTTGGATTGAAGCAAGGAAATGAAGTGTTAACTCTGCTATGATTCGTGTGTGTCATTGATTTTGTAAGTACAAAGTTCTTCAGAAGATCACAATTATGAATGAGTTCCTTGAGGATAAATACTAGTGTAAGTTTGGGGTTGTACTGACACTTTGTTATCATGTAATTTTTATAAGCATTTGCACTTTGTTTTAGTCATTTTCAGTTGATTATGTTTAAGTTTGAGTAATAAATAGGAAAAAATGAAAGAGTGAATGAATTGAGAAAAAAGGTGAAAAAGTGGAGAATTGTTAAGAAAGCGGACAATTGAACATTGAAATTTTCACGTGAAGATCACAGCAAGATTTAATGCACATCACATCGATTTAAAGTGACCATGGCGCTATCTGCTAGTGAAAAAGCACGTTGAGGCGAGAAAAAAAGGTATCGTGGCGCGATTTGACCTTTTTCCTGACAAGTTTTGACTTCTATAAAAAGGAGAAACTTAGAGGAAAAAGGGATTGGACTAGTTTGGCATAAAATTTTGAAGGAGAAGCAAAGTTTGAAGCTATAGAGCGAAGGTTTTCATCATCGGAAGCAAAATTCTAACCGAAGATTCATGTATTTATTCTTTTTTTTCTTCAATTATGATTCTTATCAGTATGAGTAACTAAATTTTTATTGATTAATGCTTGTTAGGTGAACCTGTATGAACCTGTTGGTTCATATGTCGGCCTATTGTACTATTTGCACTATTGATTAATTTTGTATTGTTATTCAGTTACTTTCATGTTCATTGATTTATAGGTGTTGAATAATTCATATATCGAACCTAGAATTGTATTAATTACTTACCATAATTATACGAATCTAATCTAAATTAAATGTTCAACTTAGTAATTGATTAGGGCTAAGAAATTAGAAGTTGTAACATAAGGTTTAATGCACCAAATATTTCCTTTTTTGACTATCCATATGACCTAAGGCGTTATGGAGTTATACTTTAGAAGAGTGACTAATACACCAAGTAATTTGATATAACTATTAAGTTAAACTGTCATAATCGCTGAAAAATCAACTTAAGGAAAATAGACGCCAACATCAATAGTGACACACATGGGACTCAAAACAATGCCTAATCGTCTTTATTCTGATCAAGTTTCCAATAACTTATTAACGCATTTATTTTATCAAAATCAAACCTTGCAAAATCCCCAATTTTTACTTTCAATATCACGCAAATTATCTTGTTAAAGTAGCACAATGCTTGTGGATAGAATCATATTTTATTACTTTTATAACATTTAGTACACTTGCAAAAAGTCTATATCACCTACTACCATACTTGTGATTTTTTTCGTATCAAGATCTTGGAGTCAATATATAAGTCTCTATTCAAGGATCATCTAGATATGATGACTTTCCAGATTACCGATATGCAGTGTAACATAAGACTGCTACATTGGGTCATTGTAAATATTTTGTATCCCAATGCTAGGAATTCGGAAAGGGTTGATGATAGTAATATTTTTCGGATGTGGATGTTGATTACCCATCAAGAAGTTAACTGGTAAAATTCATCATCGACCAAATTATAATTTGTAAGAAAAACAAGAACTAACATTTCTTTCATTCAACTCAATCTTGAGAGAAATGGAATTATGTCTGATGAAGTTGATCTTACTTAGTTGCTCTCGTGAATGAAGTTGAACTCATTCATAATGCGAATAGATGTGTGGTTTCATATGCTATTGTGTGTTTAGTTGTTTGATTTTATCTTTTTGATATTTGTTAAAGGGTATAAATTTAGGAGATATGTATCTAATTTTTACACACATTAAGTGTTTAATGTATGGGGAGCTTGATAGCTCATGAGCATCAATATCGTTTGTGATGCACAATGATTAGAACCGATATCGCAAAATATCTTAAATTTTCCAAACATAAAAAAGGGGGAGATTAAAATTGCATTGTCGTTAACAGTGTTAATTTCCTTTAAGCTCATATGTGTAATTTTGATGTTTTACTTCATTATCGATATTTTTAAATTATCAATTTTTTGTAATTTGATTGTATCATTTGATTGTATTTGATTTTATCATTTTACTCGTTATTTTATTGTTATTTTAACATAGAATTGTACCTTGAGTTATCCCTTCCACTCATTTAGATTGAAGCCATTATAATTGTTTTTGTGTTTGAATATATGGTTAAAGCCAACTATATGTGTGCCTCGAATCACAAGTTAGAAATTTTGAAACAAGATGTTTTTGATGTTTGATTCGAATCAAGCATATAGCTAAATCGAATCAATAATTCAATTTGAAACATTGAATTTGGCATATACTTGTAATTTGAATCAAGAAAGTGCCTAACTCGAATCAGAAAACACTCTGACTCAAATCGTAGCCATCCATGACTCGAATCATGGTCTTTTTTGGTTGTGCGATTCGAATCATTTAATGGTTGATTCGAATCACATAATTCAAATCATGAATAGAGTCAAATATGAAACTTCCATATTTTATCACCTTAATTCAAATCATTCTTTCCATTGATTCAAATTATAAATTTTTGAACTAACTCAAATCATTTGTTCATTTTCTCACCTACTGTGTGTCAAACCTATATCATATATATAAATCTTTATTGTCTTTATTCAAAAGAGAGATAGAATAATACACATCACTAAGATGTAGAAAATGTAAAGTTATGTATTATGAAAATAATCTCAACCCATACTTTCAAAGATATATAAAAACATGAGTGTTCTTTCTTTCACACCTTGTGTTCTCAAGTCAAACCTATAGAAAAATGTCATAATGTGTTGATTGAGTATATCAGTTTAGGAGTTGTATGAGTTTCTTCAAGATACCTAATCACCTTCATCCTTAAACCAAGAAACCCCGTGTGGTGCTCAACTCTAAAGAATTAGTGTGAATGGTAGATTTTAAACAAGTGACTCCAAAAACAATAGGAGGTGAATTGTGAAGTGTAGAAATTGTGTTAATTAAGATACATTTCTTTTCTTAAAAATAATTTATATTAGTTCAAAGGTAAAACAGTGAAAAATAGAAAGAAATACAAAATACGAGAATTTAAACAATAGAAAGTAAAGAGATTGGCCTAGAAATTATTCAGGTTCAGCGAAACCACTTGGCCTAGTCATCTCCTAATTTTTTTTTCTTGAGAGTTCCACTAAGAAAAATTCTTTAGGTTTTAAGTATATGCCTGCAAACCTTTATACAAGTTTGACCTAACCACTTGGAGTACTCATGTCCCCAAGAATTTCTTCTTGAGAATTCCACTAAGGAAAATCCTTAAGATTTTAAGGATATGCCCATGAATCTTATTACAATATATGAGAGATTTTACATAGACTCGTCCCCTAAACCAAACGAAGCTTTTGACGACTAAGCTCACAAGCCAAATCAAGATTTTGATTGGTTAATCTCAAGAACCAGAAGGAGATTTTATTAGGATAATCTCAAGAACTAAATAGAGATTTTAGCAGGATAATCTCAAGTAGGCATGACAACATAACCCGTACCCGCGGGTACCCACCCGAACTTGCCCCGAAGTTGACGAGGAAAACCCGCTTTGACCGGGTTTGGGTATTCCCCGATTATAAAATATGGGGACGGTTCGGGTAATGGGGACACTAGTACCCATCCCGAACTCGTCCCTTTTATTTCATGATATACATTATTATTTATTTTTGATAATTTAGAATATTAAATATGTGGTCAATATTTTGATATTTTAAATTGAATTTATCATTTAAAATATTTGAAATATATGTATGCACTTTTTTTTAGATTGTTTTATTTTACTATTTGTAATGTAACCTTATTTTGGAAAAAATAAATATTTCTATTAAAAAAATTGATTTCACTAAATGAATGGTGGCATGGCGTGGATACCCGAACCAAATCCGAACCCGTTTGGGACGGGTTTGGATTTTGATTCTCCATCCCCATTTGGGTTTGGGGCGAGGAACGAGGATTGTTTGGGGATTCGGGTTTGGGCTTGGGGGAAGTAAAAACCGTCCCCGACCCGCCCCGTTGCCATGCCTAATCTCAAGAACCAAATGAAAATATTAAATATGAGAACGACACTCATGATGAATAACAATTAAGAACGAACATCAATACAACCAAACTCTAACAAGTATTTTTCACTCACAAGACACTAAGGAAACTTTAGTGAAAGAATTAAAAAATTAGAGAAAAAAAGCAGAAAATGAGAAAAATGATAGTAGAAATTTGAATTCCAATGTAATTTGAAACGATGAAGTGCCCTCTATTTATAGGAGAAAATATGTCTCTAAAAGAAAAATGATCCATGTGCTTTTTAATGCGATTATGACCTAAGGTTAATCGATTAGATAGACCAAATAAGGAAGGTTATCAAATTATATGTCACTTAATCGATTGGAAGCTTATTTAAATAACTACTATAACATTTTATACTTTAGGCATCAGAAGAATAGGCAACTGATGAAAACCGTCGCATAAAGGTATCATAGACTACACTTCTTACGTGTGGACAAGTTTCTTGGCAACACATGAAAAAACATCCCTTATTTACTTTATTCTAAGGTTTTTATTATTATTTTTTTTAAAAAAATGAACTTCAATTATTTGCGTTAAAATAAAGTGTGCAGTATGGGGATCGAACACTGTCCTTGAATGATTTTTATTTGTATTATAGTAATTTATTTTGTTAATACAAAAATGGATAAAACAATTATAAAAAAAAAACCTAAGATTTGAACTCAAGTCCTCAACTTCAACATTAAATTTCCCTAACACTAGACTTTTTCCATTTTATTGTCACACTTTGATCCTTAAAACCTTATTAAATTGGGGTTATATTAATTTATTGTGTTATATTAAAATAGAAAAAAAAAATCAAAATCGTAAAAACCTGGGAGTCAAACCCAGGTCCTCACCTTTAGCAAAAAATTACACTACCCCTAGACCATTTTTGTTTCATTACAACTTAAATCCATTTTTGTTGTAGTGAATTAAGAGGAATTATAGAAGAGATAAACGATTAACCTTATAGTGTTAATTTATTATCTTGTGAAAAAGTTAATCCTAAAGGTTTAACCAAGCTAGTAACTACTTAGGTGTATATATAAAACATTTCCATGTGGTTTAATAAAAAGAGAGAGGCTTCAAAAATATTTATGTGTGTGTGTGTGTGAAAAAGAGAGAGAGTTTGTGAGACTGAGAGAGAGAGGGAATTGTCTTATTATCTTAGGAAATACTCTTATCATTTTATATTACACTGATCATTTAGACACATGACTAGGGGGGCTTTCACACGTTCTCCCTTTCACAACCTTGAAGCTTCAAGATCTCTTACTAGATTCACCAATGATTCAACACTTCATCTAAGACTTAACTTCTTCTATTTTATGAGTTTTGATATAACTTATTTAATAGACACCATCATAAAAGGTTGATTGACAAAAGATTATCAAGAACTCCATCGAATTCCGCTTGACATTAGTTGTTATCTTCAAAACCACAAGGATCATCTGCCACCAAGATCATCTACAAATAACTTTACATGCAAGCACATAGTTCCACAATAGATACAAGGCACATCAGGGAATATAAATATTATTGTGAAGTTTTTTTTTGTTCGTATCGACTTGAAGACTGAATGATGTGATTATGGTTTTAGAGAATGACTTATAGTAAAGAAGAGATTATTGTTTACTCCACTAAAGACTTTGGTAGTATCAAAAGAATATAGTTGCATAACAGAGTTGAAAGTCTTAAATATATTTGTGTAGAACAAGGGCTCGATAGGGAATTTGTAGGATTAAGTGAATATTGTTGTAGAATAGAAGCTTGGAGTGAAACTTTGTGTCTAGAAACATTCGTGAGTCAAGATCAAAAGAGGATCTTGTGATTTCAGTAATTTATAATGTTCTACTACAATATCAGGGATCTCAGGTTTAGAACTCTGTTAGCTTAAGCATTAATTGGCTTTGAAGTGTTCAACATTGTTTGGTTATCCATGGTAACCAAAAACTTTGTACATTTATTTTCAAAATAGTGGAAGATTGAACTAAGCGCAAAGCAAGGACGAAAGCGTTGAACTAATATAAACTTGGTGTACAATCTCCCTCTCTCTCCCTCTCTCTTACATTCTAGCATAGACTTGTATGACATAGTTTTTACTACTTATTAATTTATCATATTTGATAGATGTTGTATGCTAGTAGTGTTTTATTATCTAAGCATGGGTATGGTATATATTCAATTGCTTGAGTATTTTTCTTGAGGATTATCACTGAATATACTCCTATAGTTAAATTTATCATTCAATTACTCAAATATAACCACATTCTTCTTACATCTTAACTTGGGTGAAAATGTTCACATGATAGTCTCTTCTAGACTGAAAGTTTCATATAAAAACTTGGTTTGTAAATTAAACACATGGCTTAAAATAAGCCACGATACGATGTAACCATAAATTTACCATAACTCTTACTAACTTAGGTTACAAATAGTCAAAGTCTATGTTATGAATGATGTTATGGATACTGCATATTCTACAATGATAGCTTTTCTAGGGTAAATCTATTAATTCCTATCATTCATGCTTGCGTTTTATTACACTAGAGACTAGTACTTATAGTACTTTCATTTCACTATAGTCCAAGAGTTCTCTAACTAACTCTTGAGGACTCACTACAAACATTAATAACGTGACTCATTACGAAACAATATCAAATACATTCTAGAATACTTAGTAGATTCAATCATTTTTTCTCCCCTTTGGAACTTCATAGCCATTGAGGTCTTTAGGCCTTCCACGATTTCTCTCGGGCCTGAGATGAGAAATTCTTTCCTCCTGTTCTGACTCTTCTTCCTTCTGCTGCATAACAGTCTAATTACTCATTATTCACACAAAAATAATAGTAATTATTTTATTGTCGTTTTAATCTATATTGATGACTTGATGATTGAAGGAAAAAACATGGATGTCATTTGAAAATTAAAGTATGCCTTAGATACTAAATTAGGTATCAAATACTTTGGTATCCTAAAGTATTTTATGATATTTGAAGTTGCAAGATCCTCACAAGATATATCATTTTTCTTAGTAAGTATAGTCTGGACTTCCTACAAGAGGCAAGATTTCTTGGTGCCAAACTTGTCTCAACACCATGGGATTCCAATCACAAACTTAACACTGTAATAGAACTTTATATTTGCAACCCAACTTTAGTCAGAAGTCTCATAGATAAGTTGATCTATTTTGTTGAACATGCGACTCCACACACAAGAGTGAGGTGAATTATAGGGGTTTGAAAAATGACAGTTTGAAAAAAATTGTTTTCTAAATCAAAGTTCAAAAACATTTTCAAGATATTGGTTGAATATTGTAGCGGAAAAACAGAGTGAAGAAAATATGCATAACGTAGAAGATAAGGGAAGAGAGAGAGAGAGAGAGAGAGAGAGATGATTATGAGAAATATCACGTTTATGGATGTGAAAAAGTGAGGGGAGATAACTCTATTTATAGGTCAAAGGTTTGTATAAAAAAGGAAACAATCCATGGGTAAAATTAATTGTCCAATCGATTGAGTCTTTATTCCATTCATTTGGATGACCTAAATAATCAATTATTTTGTCCGTTTTAGAAAGATTTCATAGAGAGTCATTACCCTTCATTAAGAAACTTTAATAAATGATTATGGGCTCAATTTTCTCTTATGCAATTTATTGGGTATACGCTTCAATCGATTGGACAGTTCAAAATGCATTTCTTAATCATTCTTATAGTTTCGAATTCATCTGACTAGACTCCAAAACATTCTTTGGTTATTTTATTTGAGAAATAGAGATTTTAAAATGAGTTGTAATGAGTGTGTGATTTAGCTATAATACTTTGCAAAAATGTCCTTGTGTTTTTACAAAACATTGATCGCTCAAACACGATCAGGAAAGCTTTCACAATCCTCTCTTTCACACTATGAAGCTTCAAGTGTTTTGACGAATACACCAATCACATAAGCACTTTACTTGAATCCCTTAGATATGAGGCTTGAGATATCTTCAAGTGAGACGCCATCATTAAAAGATATCACAGTGATCATTAAACCCTAACTCTTCGGCTTTATTCGAAAGAAGAGCTTGAACAAACTATCTTGTGCATCTTTGGCCACTTGAAATACTTTCTTGTCTTTATTATTAAAGTCAAGTTACATCTCCATGAGTTGACATCAAAGTCATATTGCATCTTTACAAGTTGTCATAAAAAATGTGTTATCATCATCAAAACCATGATAAGCATGACTTGCTTGGCTATTGATCAATTTCTAATTTAACTTGCAAATACATAGTTCCACCTATTTAACTCACACTAGACCTAACATAAATTTTCCAGTTTGTAAGTTAAGTCATTTTCTTTCCAATCCAACTGATGTACACCTTCAAGCTCCTCTCGGGATTCTTCGATACATCAAATTAGCTCCTACCCAAGACCTAATTAATATTTAAGACAAATTCCTACCATACCCTAATAGGCTTCGCTGGTTAGGAATAAAGCCCTTGCAACGACGCCAAACGCTCTACTACTAGTTTGAATTTCTACGTAGGAACCTCTTTCATGTTAGAAAAGCAAGAAGCAATATGTTGTCTCTAGATCATCTTCATAGACGAAATACCACACTTAAGAAAACACCATTTGCGAGACTCAACGAGTGTTGCATCTCATCAAAGACCTTGGCATTCATCACCCCAAACCGATGACAATTCTTTATGATAGCAAATCTCATATATATTAAAAAAAAATCTTATTTTTCACATACGCACCAAACACATTAAAATAAATTTCCATGTACTCCTAAACAAAGTTTAAAAAATAGAAAGTTATATACTTGATGTGAATCCACTTAACAAACCAAGTAACGAATGTATTCACAAAAGCACTTCAGCATGGACCATTCACCATACTCTATAGTGGTATTAATTAATAAACAATTTTGGGGCGCCTAAAGAGGCTTAGACACCAAAGCAGGAGTTAATCTACAGTTGTTTCACAGTTGAGCCGACTATACGTCTTAATAATGTAAAAAAAGATGCTCACTGTTTTTAAAAGGGATAACAACATGCCATTCTTCTTGATATTTTATAACGACAATTAAATATCTACTGTCCGGGTTAGGGTTTAAAGAAATAATAACATCTACTAATTTATATTTCAAATAACACAAAGAGACACACGATAAAATAAGTTGCAGAAAAATACAAAGAAAGACAGACAGTGATCTATCTCCATCATATGAAACAAAAATTAAAGAGACGACACTGAGACAACAAAACTAGGTACTTAGAAACAGAGATGGTCCAAACGTAGCCTTAATAGGCTTTTTTTAAATAAAATTAAGCACAGTACAGGCCCCAGGGAGACAAATATTTAAATAAATTAAAGGAACGACTATACTAATATATAGGGTTTCTTTCTACTTTTTCAAATCTCTATATAATTTAAAAAGTTATAGCTATAAATTTTTAAATATACCTTAATTACGTGTCTTTTACTAGTTTAAATAACTCTCTGCAAATAAGAAAAATCTTATGAGTTTTTTTTTAATGATAAAATATATAATATAGATATAGATAAGAATTACAAGTGTTGAAGAGAAAAAGAAGAAGTGCTAAACAACAATTCTAAGCAAAATCATCTAGGGTTATTTTTAATGAATTATTTTAAAGTAAATCTTTGACAATTTTTTTATAAAAAATTGTTAATATATTATTGACAATATAATAGGTAAAATTGCAATGAATGAATAATAAATAGGAACAATTTATTTCTTAGAAGAGGAAAATATATTTGCCAGCCTATAACTATAAGTTGCAATCTTGTCATGGCTCTTAACTATTGGTATATATATGGAACCTCAACCTTGAAGAGACAAGGAAAAGAGCCCAAGAGTTAAAGAAACCGAAGTGCTTGTGGAAGAAAGGCTTATGATATTATTATATCTATAGATTGTGCACCTTCAGCAGTTGAAGCTGCCAGCATGATCTGAGCTTGGCTTCTAATGCTAAGAATAGATCATATGACAGCTTCACCTCTTGACTGGAAGCATATATACACAAACCCTAATTTTAGTTTTCAGATTTTCAAGCTTCTTTATATCATAGAACCCTAGAAAAAAGTTTCTTCAATTCTTTCTAATATATCAATACTGTTTCATTATATCAATATTGTTTCTCTTCCAATATGAATTCTTGCAGAGATTGAGAAAGAGAAGGATGGTGTGGAATCTGAAATCAAGTGATACTGTTTCATTGGTAATAATCTAATTATCTTCTGAGATCTGTTTATTTATTTTTATAGTTTTTTGTTGTGGATTTGTATGATTTTGAAACTTGTAGATCTGAAAAAGTAGTTATGCTTGTGCACAAATGTATAGACATTGGAATAACTAATTGTTCCCACTCACATGATATAGAGAGATACTTGTCTCTTTGATATGCTTGTATTGTTATGGAAATTAACACATGTTGAATATTTGCAGACATATATGGTGCTTAATTATATATATTAGGTTCATACTTCATTTCTTATTGTAATTTTTATGAATGAGTTCTTCAAGTCTGAGTTTATCCAGAGAGATATTTTTCAAAGTACTTTTTCTTGTTTTTTTTTAGGTCAAGAGTTTTTCTTATCTTGTTCATTAGTTGTGAATTATCATAAACTCATGTTGTTTTCTGATTTGTTATGTTTAATTTTGTGTTTGCTCTATTCTTTAAAGCTTTATTACTTAATTTTATTTCTTATCTTGTTATTACTTATATTTTTTTTTTTGACAAAAATAATAATTGACAAAGTTAAAAAATCTGAAAAAAATCCTGTATAAAAGAATAAATTTTTTATTTAAGATCTTATTCATATTTTTATATTGATTAAATAATTAATCTATCTAATTTATGTATAAACTGAATTCATTGGATATTAAATAAATTTAAAAGGTAAGATTTTATTTATAATAGTGATTAAAGGTGTATTATTTAAATGGTTGACAATTGTTTGGGATTGAAAGGGTAGTTCAATTAATTTAAACTAGTTGAATTAAAAGTTTAAAGTATTTGAAGGTTCATAATTTAATTCCCAACAAAGATGTAAATATTATACTTACAATATCATTAAAAAAATGTTTGTCTCAGCATAGATGCATACTATTTGCTAACGTACACATTCACACATGCATTTGGTAAATTATAATCTAAAATTAAAATTTAATGTTTATAGTTATGAAATCTGAATTGAAGGGTCACTAATGCACCACGTGAATGTGTGAGTGAGTGCATGATTTGGAAGAGAATGAAAAATGGAAGTAGATGAAGAATTAATGAGAAATGAAGGCAGCAATTTGAATATAAACTGAGAGTTAGCCCGTAGCAGCAGTTGACAGAGCAGAATATCAACACTTGGCAAACTAGCTACTAGCTAGCTGCGGCCCCTTCCACAACAATGTCATTCTTCTTTTAGCTGTGTTACCATCCTAGGATATTTGATCAATGCAATTCATTACACTACTTGTCTTTCGGATACTGTGTACAATACTCTTTTCATTTTTCTTCCCAAATTTACCATATAATACTTTATTTTATTCTTATTTTTATTTATAAGGTTTAAAGGATATGCATTATCAAGATTAACCTATGACTTCCTAAATCGAAAGGTAATGTCCTATGGGTTCAAATTAAGAATTATATGGAGTAATAATGTTTTGGAAATTCCTTATTTGTTTTATTAAAAATATAATTAATTTTAGTGTTTTTTTATAGGCAAAAGATTGAATTAAAAAGAGTACAAAGGGTAGTCAATCCTTACAACCAAATAAACGGAAACAATCTATAAGGGGCACAAAGAAAACGTGCAGGGTTTCGTAATTTATGAAGTTAAGTCGTACTATATCGACCTTAATCTTAGTACATCGGTTTTAGTTAATAAGCGAGGAGTTGAATTTTATCTATTGTGATATATAATTTGTTTTAAAACTCATTTTGACTGGCATGTATCAATTTTTACACGGAAATAGAATATTGACAAAACTAGAATCAGTTCATTTCAAATGCACAAATTAACATTGTTGTCACCAACACATAATACAAGATTTACATTGTTTTCAAAATCAAATGTAAAAATTTACATTGTTCTCATCAACATAGTATACAAGATTTACATTGTGTTTAAAATCAAATGTACAAATTTATATCACTAATACACACAAATAAAAGAATGTCAAAAAGCGCAAGTAATATACTTACTTTTGGTGCTTAGGCATTGAAGTATGTCTATGTTTGTTTGTCCTCTCTTGATACCACATGAGCGCTTCACCGAGGATACATTCAATTAGAGGATAACCAATGTTTGAATATTTTGAACAAAATGAAATGCATTTAAGTAAATGTTTCACATTTACTAATATTGTAAATATTAGAAAACATAGATTTAAAAAATGATATGTAAATAAGAATGTAAAATGTAAGTGTTTATCATTAAATCATATATTTCATCATCATCAAGAACTGGACCAACTTTGAATATACATGTTGTTGGAGTAACAAACACAAATTGCAACTTAAACAAATGGTACGGTATAAATTTAAGATATGACATAAATGTTATAATTCATTTATGAAGTTAAAAAGTCACATGGTAGAGGTGAATGGTCACGCGTAGAACTTTGTGATGGTGGAAAAGTGTGATTCGCTTCATTAATGGTTGATACTAAACCAATTATTATATTAGGCGGTTGCATTAATTCTATAAGGTTATTTGAAATCATAATGTTATTTACTTACATTGATTTAGTAGCAAATGCGGACTTCAAAAACAGTAAAGTTAAGTGTAGTATGTATGAATATCAAAGAGTTTTGTTACAGATTCTACATACATAAAGAAGTAACCTAGAAGAAATATATATAGAAGTAAGGTCTCCTACATCCTCGTTATGCCTCTCAAAATATCAGATTTAGAACCTTTGAAACCACTTTCTCAATGTCTTATTCGTCCAGCATGTTACATACCAAACCTATGTGTGTCAAATAATTCTTTTGTTTTTGTCTAATCTAACATGTTTTAATCTGGTTCGATGAGATTAACCGTTTCGAATTTTCAGTGTATCATCTTTTGACATGGACGAAATCATGGAAATAATTGGCAGGCAGGTTAGGGAAATGAACCAACCACAACCTCCAAACTAAGTTTAAACAGTTGATATGTTCCTTGAAATCAACAAGGGTGAGGAGAATGTAGTACATGGTCAAGCACAACAAGAGAATGTGAATGTAGAATAGTCCAATGCAGCACAGAAGAATGTGAATGTAGAAGAATTGGCAGCAGATTTGTATTGGTAGAAAGAGAACACAATGGATTTAAATGGTGGAAAACATGTCTTGGTGATAATTTATATAACATAGTAAAAATCATTTTCCCTCTATATGTTTTTCATTTCAATATAATGTTTATTTTGATTATGTATAAACTGACAAAATATTAAAATTTGTAGCATTTTCCAGCTGAGATTATTAGGAGAGGTCTACGTGTGGACCAAATTTCCCTCACCTTGGCGGACCTTAACAATATGACATTCCACGAATATGAGATTCTCAAAGGAAACAAACCACGGTTGGAGAAGTACCTTGGCTATGGTTGGTATGAGTATGCAAAGTAAAAAAAGTTTAAGGTTGACGATCTCTTGCTATTTCAATACCTCTCTATTCCACAGATGTTGTACGTTAGGCTGCTGAGACAACCAAGAAGTAAGTATGCTGGAAGGAATGAATGAGAGTTTAGGGTCTGTTTGTCTATGTATTTTGGATGTTTGTTTGAAGTTAATGTTTAGGATTCCCTTGTCATGTAATATCAGTAAAATGAATGAAATTTTTCATTAAGTTTCTTTCAATTAGATTATGTGCAAATGTTTATTTTAGATAATATCTGCTAGAGTTTTCAACTCGTTTTTACTAATGATAAACCTAAAGTTGGTAAAACATTCATGATAAGAATGCTAAAACAATCATATACATAATCAAAACATATACATAATATTGTTATAACTTACGATGTGAAGATTTTGGTTGCAGCAGATGTTGTATGGGAGGTGCTTGTTGAATCGTCCATGACTATCTAAATAAATAAACATACTGACTAACAACATTTCAGTGATCAAAATGGAAAAACAAATGATCAAGAGAAACTAAATCCATTTTAGTGATACTAAATCTATTTTAGTGATACTAAAGTCATTTCAGTGAAACAAATGCAAGTGAAAAATAACTCTTAGAACATGAAAGTCATTATAGTGATATAAACCTACTGTTGGAAGAAAACAAACATGAAAAAGAAGAACAAACGTACCACAAACGTGATGACTTTTGATGTTCGAGTGTTGATGAATACCAATTGTTGGAAGAGTTTTGATAAAGCTTATGATGAAAACCGGCTAGGGTTTTTGCAAAGAGTTGATAGGTAATAAAAAGTTATAGTCTAGTTCTCTGAAGTATTTCATGCAAAAGAGAAATCACGTCGATTTTCTTAAAAAAACGATGTGTGTGTTTTAATTAAAAATAAAAAAATATAGAAAAAAACATCATAGTATCATATTATAGGAATACATTTAAGATATCTATCACGTCTGTTTTTTTTAAACGAGGAATTTGATTATATAAAATTAAAAATCAAAAAGGGATTTTGAAAAAATTAATTCAAATTATATTACCTCTCAGTTGGATTATGTAAGTGGGGTTAATACTAATAAAAAGCAAAAAAAAAGGATTAACATAAAATTAAGTAACTGAGCTTCGAAATGAGCTCCCATATAGATATATTCCCTCGAATTTTGAAAAAAAAATGAGGGAATAGGTTGTATATATATATTTTTTAAAATAGAACATGGCGCTCCCAGGATATATCCACTTGGTTTTTAAATGTTCGAGGTGAAAGCTTCATCGTGAAATGTCTTATTTGTAATAGTGAACTGCAAATTAGACTCAACCTTGCCTTTTAGATGAGTTTGTAAACTTCTAGTTATTCTCCACGGTGTAGCGGGGTATTCGTTACCTTTAGATTTATTGACTAAATCAAAAGTAATCATACAATTCGAGTCGCCACCGCACTTCTATTTATCCAAAGGAAATGTTAGAAAGCGAACAAAAACCAAGAAGTTTTATCAAATCAAAAACTAATAAAAATGTCATAGATCTGGGTAAGGGGGTTGGTTATGCAATGGGAAGGTTTTAAGCACCCAAAATAAGGGAGCCCTTTTTGCAAAGTGTATTGTAGGTTGGTAGTTGTGAAAATATTTGTGCAAACATGATTGAGGAGATGAGAAAAGAATATACATATTATTTACAATTTGTTGTTTGGATGGATAAACCCATTGCCTACGTACCATCACAAAGATAAGATCAAAACCTCATAGTTCGAGGTAAAAATCTCAAAATATGGGTGAATTGATTTGATCAAAAGCCTTAAGGTCTTCTGTTATCAGAGGGAGAAAACTCAACCTAAACCAACAATCCACCATGTGAGGAGAGCTTCAACATACTAGTGAGGGATCCACCCTATAATAAGTATGGAAGACTTATAGTCCAATCACTAAGGATAAGGTGAGGTTTACATCAACCACTATGATAACTCAAACCTATGGCTAATGTTTATGAAAAAGTTTTTAACAAAGATGGTCATTGGAACCACAAAATCACTTGAGTGAGTTGTATTTACAAGTTAGGAGTATTCACAAAAATGAAGTCAAAGTTGACTTAAGGTTCATTCAAAATAAGTATTAATGAAAAGAGTTTGAAAAATCAAAGGCATATGACCTAGGTTTCTAGTTTTGGAAACAATGTCAATGTTTGCACAAAATGAGTTTGGCTTGGGTTAGAGTGGAGAGAAGAAGAGAAGGGCTAGTCCTAAACATGCAAAGATGAGAGAAGAGATAAAACCCTTGGAGTTCTCTTTCTTAAGATCATAAAGATGATTCAAGATGCTCCTTTCCTTTGGACTTAGCAAGCAACAAGCAATCAAAACAATTAAACATTCAAGCTCCTAGGATCTCCATTTGGCTTGTTTCTCTTAACTTGGCTATTCATGACAATGGTCCTTCTTACTATCTCAAGTTTGGAATCCCTATCACACAAGAGAAAACAATCAAAAGGTTCACAACACAATAAGAGAAATGGACAAAGAATGAGTTTAGAATAGGGGTCCTTTGAAGTCAACTTTAAGATTAAGCATTCTAAAGGCATGAGGCCTAGTTGCTCTTCAATCAATTTAGCATTCTAAAGGAATGAGGCCTAGTTGCTCTTGAACTCCTTTAAGCATAGGTAAGATCCTAATTCTAAGTCCTTTCTCCTTTTGCATTGGGTTCACACAAACAAATACAAAACAATCACAAAGCAACAATATATTTATTCACAATAATGAGCTCAAGTGAGCAAAAGGAAAATAGCATAAACATAAAATATGAGCTCAAGTGAGTAAAGGGAAAAGGAAATATGAATAAATGAGCAAGAAATTAAATTGCATTAAAGTAAATTACAAGAATTAAATGCTTGAATTAAAAGTTAGTAATTAGTAGTTAGTGTTAGTGTGTCATAAGACAATTTAGCGCTATATTAAGCAATCGTAAGTGGACTAATGTAGTAGTCACACCTATCTGAGGCCGGTCAATAAAATTATAGGCAAATAAACACAGGTTAGAGATCATGACTAGTAAGCCAAGCTCCTACGACTTGTCATGCCAAAAGAAAAGAAGGAAGGCCTTGTATGGATTTTAGGTTTTTTGATTGACCAAGAAGAAACCTATCTTGGACACAAAGAAATTCACTTGATCTTTGATCAAGTTGAATTTGATTTGGATCAAAGAAGGTTAAGCCTCTCATACGTCAAGGCTAACCACAAATCATTAACTCATTGGCCAAAAGAAAAAGAAGAAGATGAAGATGAAATGAAAATGGACAAAATGAGAATTCAAATGACATAACCAAACACAATGATCAAATGTGAATGAAATCAACATCAATCAATGGTAAACAGAAGTGAAATGAAGATTCGAAGTCAATAAAGGTCAATGGTAAAAAGAAAATGCGCAGGGTTTCGTAATTTATGAAGCTAAGTCGTAGTACATCGACCTTAATCTTAGTACATCGGTTTTAGTTAATAATCGAGGAGTTGAATTTTATCTATTGTAATATATAATTTGTTTTAAAACTCATTTTGACTGGCATGTATCAATTTTTACACGGAAATAGAATGTTGACAAAACTAGAATCAGTTCATTTTAAATGCACAAATTAACATTGTTCTCACCAACACATAATACAAGATTTACATTGTTTTCAAAATCAAATGTAAAAATTTACATTGTTCTCATCAACATATTATACAAGATTTACATTGTGTTTAAAATCAAATGTACAAATTTATATCACTAATACACACAAATAAAAGAATGTCAAAAAGCGCAAGTAATATACTTACTTTTGGTGCTTAGGCATTGAAGTATGTCTATGTTTGTTTGTCCTCTCTTGATACCACATGAGCGCTCCATATAGGATACATTCAATTAGAGGATAACCAATGTTTGAATATTTTGAACAAAATGAAATGCATTTAAGTAAATGCTTCACATTTACTAATATTGTAAATATTAGAAAACATAGATTTAGAAAATGATATGTAAATAAGAATGTAAAATGTAAGTGTTCATCATTAAATCATATATTTCATCATCATCAAGAATTGGACCAACTTTGAATATACATGTTGTTGGAGTAACGAACATAAACTTCAGCTTAAACAAATGGTACGATATAAATTTAAGATATGACATAAGTGTTATAATTCATTTATGAAGTTAAAAAGTCACATGGTAGAGGTGAATGGTCAAGCGTAGATTTTTGTGATGGTGGAAAAGTGTGATTCGCTTCATTAATGGTTGATACTAAACCAATTATTACATTAGGCGGTTGCGTTAATTCTATAAGGTTTCTTGAAATCATAATGTTATTTACTTACATTGATTTAGTAGCCAATGTAGACTTCAAAAACAGTAAAGTTAAGTGTAGTAGGTATGAATATCAAAGAGTTTTGTTACAGATACTACATACATAAAGAAGTAACCTAGAAGAAATATATATATAAGTAAGGTCTCCTACATCTTCGTTGTGCCTCTCAAAATATTGGATTTAGAACCTTTGAAACCACTTTCTCAATGTCTTATTCGTCCAACATGTTACATACCAAACCTATGTGTGTCAAACAATTTTTTGTTTTTGTCTAATCTAACATGTTTTAATCTGATTCGATGAGATTAACCGTTTTGAATTTTCAGTGTATCATCTTTTGACATGGACGAAATCATGGAAATAATTGGCAGGCAGGTCAGGGAAATGAACCAACCACAACCTCCAAACTAAGTTCAAGTAGTTGATATGTTCCCTGAAATCAACAAGGGTGGGGAGAATGTAGTACATGGTCAAGCACAACAAGAGAATGTGAATGTAGAATAGTCCAATGTAGCACAGAAGAACGTGAATGTAGAAGAATTGGCAGCAGATTTGTATTGGTAGAAAGAGAACACAATGGATTTAAAGGATGTAAAGTATGTCTTGGTGATAATTTATATAACATATTGAATATCATTTTCCCTCTATATGTTTTTCATTTCAGTATAATGTTTATTTTGATTATGTATAAACTGACAAAATATTAAAATTTATAGCATTTTCCAGCTGAGATTATTAGGAAAGGTCTACGTGTGGACCAGATTTCCCTCACCTTGGCGGACCTTAACAATATGACATTCCACGAATATGAGATTCTCAAAGGAAACAAACCACAACTGGAGAAGTACCTTGGCTATGGTTGGTATGAGTATGCAAAGTAAAAAAAGTTTAAGGTTGACGATCTCTTGCTATTTCAATACCTCTCTATTCCACAAATGTTGTACGTTAGGCTGCTGAGACAACCAAGAAGTAAGTATGCTGGAAGGAATGAATGAGAGTTTAGGGTTTGTTTGTCTATGTATTTTGGATGTTTGTTTGAAGTTAATTTTTAGGATTCCCTCATCATGTAATATCAGTAAAATGAATGAAATTTTTCATTAAGTTTCTTTCAATTAGATTATGTGCAAATGTTTATTTTAGATGATATCTGCTAGAGTTTTCAACTCATTTTTACTAATGATAAACCTAAAGTTGGTAAAACATTCATGATAAGAATGATAAAACAATCATATACATAATCAAAACATATACATAATATTGTTATAACGTACGGTGTGAAGATTTTGGTTGCAGCAGATGTTGTATGGGAGGTGCTTATCGAATCGTCCATGACTATCTAAATAAAGAAACATACTGATTAACAACATTTTAGTGATCAAAATGGAAAAACAAATGATCAAGAGAAACTAAATCCATTTTAGTGATACTAAATCTATTTTAGTGATACTAAATCCATTTTAGTGATACTAAAGTCATTTCAGTGAAACAAATGCAAGTGAAAAATAACTCATAGAAAATGAAAGACATTACAATGATATAAACCTACTGTTCGAAGAAAACAAACGTGAAAAAGAAGAACAAACGTACCACAAACGTGGCGACTTTTGATGTTAGAGTGTTGATGAATACCAATTGTTGGAAGAGTTTTGATGAAGCTTAGGATGAAAATCGGCTAGGGTTTTTGCAAAGAGTTGATAGGTAATAAAAAGTTATAGTCTAGTTCTCTGAAGTATTTCATGCAAAAGAGAAATCACGTCAATTTTCTTTAAAAAATTATGTGTATGTTTTAATTAAAAATAAAAATATATATATAACAAAAAACATCATAGTATCATATTCTAGGAATACATTTAAGATATCTATCATGTCTGTTTTTTTTAAACCGAGGGATTTGATTATATAAAATTAAAAATTAAAAAGGGCTTTTGAAAAAATTAATTCAAATTATATTACCTATCAGTTGGATTATGTAACTGGGGTTAATACTAATAAAAAGCAAAAAAAAAAAGGATTAACATAAAATTAAGTAACTGAGCTTCAAAATGAGCTCCCATATAACTATATTCCCTCGGATTTTGAAAAAAAACGAGGGAATATGTTGTATATATTTTTTTAAAAATAGAACATGGCGCTCCCAGGATATATCCACTTGGTTTTTAAATGTTCGAGGTGAAAGCTTCGTCGTGAAATGTCTTATTTGTAGTAGTGAACTGCAAATTAGACTTAACCTTGCCTTTTAGATGAGTTTGTAAACTTCTAAGTTATTCTTCACGGGATCTATCTCCGTTTAACTAAAGAAGCCAAGCCAAGAAAGAACAAATTCCCAAATGCACGGAGTGATAGAGCACGAGAAGAACGTGACATAAATGAATTCAACTTATGTAAAACACATTAGGCTGATCTTATCGTGTTAGTAAAACACAATCCCTCTTTTGACCAAAGCATCTTGAGTTGGGAGCATGTTTAAAAAAATGTTTCAGTTGAAAAATTTAATTTTGCTAGGCATATTGGACTTCCATTTAAGCTTTAAATCTTTAAGCCCTCTTTCATCCATCGAGACACACGAATTACTAAGCTCATTCAGCCTACTGAAACTAGATTTAGTAGAAAAGCCACAGTTATTGTGCCACCAAAGAAAACTCATTTCCCACATACAAAAAAGGTTTTACATTATATTAAAGAACCAGAAGATCAATCACATATTGATCTACGTCAGCTGGTAAGGAAGAATACTCAAAACCTAAATTCCAAACCCATATTTCGTCCAGCCAACAACCTAAATCCATAACCTTTGGCATGTCAATTATCCTGCACACAAACAAGTTAGGAAACATAAGAACAAACTATCAAGGCCCAACCACTTATGTCGCCAAAAATCTAAAGATTTTCCATTTCCAAGCATGTACGAAATGCACATGCTGGACCAGTTTGCATCTTCCAAAAGAGATCCTCAAAGATTCCTTAGATCTCTCCACCAAATTGAATCCTTTTTAGAAATGAAAGACAAAGTAGCATCAGTGACCTTAGCCTTTAAATCTCCATATTTGAAAGCCAAGAACTTTGACTACACATTTAAAGGTTCTGAAGTAATTTTCCACAACCATTTACTCAAAAGTGGAACATTAAATCTCTCATAATTTTTTACTCCTAAACCACTTTCGTCCTTTGATTTATAAACCACATCCCAGCTAACCCAATTAATTCTTCTTTTGCCTTCAGATCCTCCCCACAAAAAACCTTATTGAATTTTGATAAAATCATTCAAAACCGCCTTTGGGGCTTTAAAGAAAGAAAACAAGTATATAGGTTTTGAACTTAAAACCATGTTTAATAAATAAACATGTTTGCTTTCTAACTTGATAAACGCTTACAGTCGTTCTCTAGAATTGGATTCCAAGTAATCCTTCTTCGAGGATTAGTACCAACAGGAATACCCAAGAACAGGAAGGGGTTGCTTCCAAAAAAATGTCTTAAAATTGAGGCCAATTATTTTGATTTTAAGGAAATTGACACAAAAACCTGACAATAACTCGAAATCTCTGAGGAAAGACTTTATACACCAGAGATTACCTTTGAATGATTGTATCATCGGTGAATTAGAGAATATTAAAATGGATGTCAGCTGAAACTCTGAAGGGATGGAAATCACACATAAAAAAAAATGGGACAAGGGGTCCCCTCAACAAGGGCCTCTCGATGCTTGAAAATATTTCGTTGGGGCAAAGTTAGCATGACCCTAAATTGAAAATCCACTAAATTGAAGAAACATTGGGAAGGAAAAAATAAAGTCAGATAAAATTAATTTTGTATCACTTATATATAAATGTCTTTAAATATTAATCATTTTATATTTATTTAATTATTTTTAAATAAAATTCATTAATGAAAAATTATTTTGTTATTACGTTGTAGTTAAATATGCAATAAGTTGTGCAAGAAACAAACAAAAGTTAAATAATATTTTTTTAAAATTGCGTTAGTACAATAACTCCGTCCAAAACCATTTTAGCACAACAAAAAAGGTAACTAGCATTGGCAGCAAATCTGACATGTAAATACAAATAGTCTCATTGTCGATGTGAGATTATTAAGACATACGTGAATATAATTGGTGGAACATTAAATAGTGGTTGTCTAACAAATTTTAGTTATGTTCTAATATCATCTTATAATTTAGGTTGAGTTTAACTTTATCATACAGAACCGACTTATAAGACGAGAATCTTTGAATTATGGTTGAACCTAACACAATTTTACAAAACTGACATGTAAAGTAAAATGAAGACTTTATCCATATATAAATATATTTGTGTGCCATATCTCATCTGTCATGAGAGCTTTAATGGTTGGAAATGGAAAACTAAAACTCAAATATCATCCCATTGGGATGAGGCTAATCTTTTAGCAATTAAACCTTTAACCCCTTAAAATGACTCCTCAATCTCTAGGCAAGTCTTAATCTAAGGAAAAACATTATTAATAAGGAGAATATAATAGTTTCGTAGTTCCACCCTTATAACAATTCTCGCTTGACTAGAATATCTAGTTCAAATTCTTTAACTATTCCACTCTTATTTCACAAGGTAAACCATAAATCATTTCATTTTTTTTCTCAAACAATAAAAGACATTAAACTTAGATACTAGATAAATAATATAATAGTAATTATTTAATTTTAAAATGTTAGTTAATGGTACAAGGTTATTCTCAAGACTATTTATTCATCTCCAACAAATGGTGGGTTAGGCTACTCATGACGCAAACAAAAAAGACAAATAAAAAATAAACAAAATTATACATAAAATGTTAGGTGATAAAAGCTCCAACTTCAGAATTGAATGGTTCTTTCTCTCCTTGTCTTCAATGATGCTCTTCTCTCTATTGTAGTATTTTTATCTTCAAAATATGATAATTTGGTTCCACGTTTGACCTCTGCTTAAACAATAGTGCAAGCACTATTATAAAATATACCTTTGGTAATATCATATTACTACGGTCATTTAAACAACCATAGTAGTAACTCATTTTCGCTCGCCTGAATATTTTTTATTTTATTAAAAGGCATTTCATCACGGTCTTTAAAAGCAACTATTGTGATAGATGAAAGGTTACTTGCTTCGATTCTCAGCACTAACAGTTTTTTATTTTTTCATTACAAAAAGGGTTTGTCCTTATAGTCTTATAAATATGTTAATATTAAATTACTTATTACTACGGTTATTTCCATAAATTGTTATGAATAGTACTTACATTTTATCAAGGTTTTTGTTAACAATCATGGTGATAAGTTTTACAGATATATAAGTGAAGTTATCAAGCTTCATCATTTAATAGTCGCCACTCTCAAAACAAAACCCTAATATCTCTCTCTCTCTCTCTCTCTCTCTCCCTCTCTTCCACATGCAGCAAAATCGTCCTCATAAGCTTCTTCGTACTAAAAGGTACTTAAGTTCATACACTGTATCTTTCTTCTTCTTCTTCATAAGCTTTCTTCCATGTTATTCATACGCTTTTTCCATTTTTCTGTGTATAGGTTCTTACAATTATCTTTCTTCTTTATCACTCTATTTCGTATTACAAGAAGTTTTCACCTGACATGATTTTCCTTTTTTGGGTTATCTCACTTGCCATAAATGTTCCATGTATGACATTGTTTACATTTGGCAAATGGTGTTTTTTGACTTGTAGGGTTTAGAAATGGTTTGTGTTGCTATGGAGAGACAGTACAAGAAGAATATCTTCGTTTTTCACAAATCTTTTCAATAAAAGGTACATTCGTGAAACATTTTATGAGTTGGTATGTTGTTGTGTTATTGGGGTTTTATTGATAAATGGTGATAAATTTTGTTGTATGTTGTTGCTATTGATAAATGTTTCTCATAACAAGAACAAAATATTGCTAAGTCACAAAGTATGGGTATGGTTCACAAATGGTTTATGTTCCTATGGAGAAACAATATAATAAGAATGAATTTATTGTGGAAGCTTCATCCGCCATATATTGTTTTCTTCATAGCAACACAAAGTAGATCGACTTCAGTTTATTCTGAGATAAGTAGATCATTTCTTCGTCTTCATTTTCCACGAATCTTTTCAATAAAAGGTACGCCTGTGAAACATTTTATAAGTTGATATGTTGTTGTTGTTTTTTGATAAATGTTGTTTAATGTTGTTGTATGTTGTTGTTATTGATAAACGTTTCTCAGAACAAGAACAAAACATTTCTAAGTCACAAGAAAAAACCTTCTTGCGGCTTAGTAATGTTTTATTTTTATGAATCTTGCAGCATTAATTTCTTATGCAGATTGACAAAATATCTAGTTGGGTTTATTATATTGTATGTAGATTGTTTGTTTCAATAACCTCTCTCTGAACATATGCATTTATTTAAATTGATTAAGAAAATGATAATATGAATATTAAGTTATATTTGAAAACCAACTTAGATCAATCAATGTTTTTCAAATTGCATACATCTTGTAATTAATCTCTCGCTCTTTAACATATAGAATTTTAATCAATGCTCCAAGTTATTCAAAGCAACAAATCATTTTCTTCTAGTTTATTTTGAAAAGCATCAATTTTTTTGTGAAATTTCGATTCATCGTCATCACTGTCATCATAATAATCATCGTCATCATTTAAGATAATGATGATGATTTTGAATTAGTCAACAAATTGATGCTTTTCAAAATAAACTAGAAGAGAATGAATAGTTTATTTAGAGAACTTGGAGCATTGAACCAAATTTTATATGTTAAAGAGCATGAGATGAATTATAAGATGCGTGCAATTCAAAAAACAATGGATCGTCTAAGTTGTTTTTCAAGAATAATTTAATTTTAAGATTATTATCTTTAAATCAATTTGAATGGTTATATATGTTTATTGAGGGGTATGGGAAAACAAGAAATGCACATATTTTATAATAAACTCATATACATATCATAATAGTTATCTTTCATAATCGTGGTGAAATGTTAATTTTATTCAATTTAAAATGCAGCTTCTAGGTTTCGAACCTATTTCCTATATATATAACAATGGTTGTTTAAGATAACCAGTGTGATATTTAGCGTGTTTCTTAGTTTGTCACCACTGTCACACACCTATGGTGGAAAGTAGAATACATACAATCACACGCTACCTAACAACGGACGTACAACCGCCATTATATGTATTTCACAATCGTTGTCATATGTGTTTTTTGTAGTAGTGAAGGGATTCTATTACGAATAATGATTGATTTTAAATTGGCTGAAGACAGAATTCTGGATCTCGTAAATATGTATTGTATTATTATTTGCGAGAATATGGACTATGATCGGTCTGTATGGGGTGAATAGACCTCTACAAATAAAACTTTCGTTTGAAAAATATTTTTATCAGAATTTCACAAGCAAAGTGTTTGAAAGAGATTATGATTATATTGAGAGATTCACATATGTCCTTAATGAGTTTAGAATATATCCAATTGAAATACTGAATTTCACCAAAGTACATACTAATCAAATTGTAAAATCTTTCAATTTTGTAAGATATGTTATCGAATGATTTTCAGTTACGCACAAGATTCTACTATCACAGTCTTCAGACTTAATATATACTAAAACAAGGTTGAATTACAAATTCTAATAAAACCTACAACTTAAACAATAAATCACTACTAACGGATAAACTTAACAATATGCAATTTTAGAAAGCAATACCAATAACCTAATTATGCAATCAACTATGAAATTAAATGAGTAAGAGAGAGAGAGAGTGGGAGAGAGAGGCAGAGAGAGAGAGAAGAGAGTACACCAATACTTATAGTGGTTTGGCACGTTCATTCTTGCTTTATGATTAATCTACTCTCCAATGTCTAGCCATTGAAAAATCGTTGGCCTTCCACTATGACTTACAATAATATTACAAGAGTTCATACAATCACTAGTCCACAAATAAAATGTTAAAAATAAAATTTATTCAATTCTAGATCTTGACTTGTACACATCTCCACAAACTGAACTCTATGGGAAATCTTTACTCGATATCGTTTCTTGAATCTTCCATCCCCAATAACTCATTCCTAAGTCTCTGTCTACGATAATTTCATTACTATCTCGAGCGTTGGTATGTTCGAAGATCAAAATAACTCATACCCTATCTGTAGACTTCCACACAATGCTACCAAGGTCAACCTGGAGAGAATAACATTCTTCTTTTCTATTGGAATTGTCACAATCAGTTACAACACTACACACTCTTGCAAGCCTGTGAAATCTTAAACAAATCTTCAAAAAAATGTTAAATCCAAAATGAATCTCCTCAATCAATCACAAATCTATCAAGATAAGATTTGGTTCCATGTAACAATGGAAAAAGAATGAGATAAAAGATGAAATAAATCAATTGCAAATGTTCAAGAAAGATTCAAAACTCTTTGAAAATGTAAGAACAAGTGGTTTATGTATTTTCAAATCATCAATGAAAAAATTTGTTTTTAACACTATGAAAGGTTGAGAGATGAAAATGATTCATATGTTCTGGAGATGAAGCATAAAAAATCGTGAAAAAATCATGTTTGATTTGAGTCAAGAGTATTTAGTGATTTGATTTAAGTTAGCAAAGTAATCTGAAACAAGATCTACATTTAAAAGAGAGACTCATTTTGTGTTATTTGAATCAAGTCCAGTGCATGATTTTACTTACAAGGTATGTGATTTGAGTCACACCTAAGTCGTGATTCGACTCAAACTTAGAAGTGGATGAAACAAGATCTGTGATTCAACTCAAGCACACATTATGATTCGACTCACATTTGCATGATTCAAATCAGGAGCTAGTTATGATTCCACTCACAAGCTTCAAGAAAGGCATGTTCACCTCTGCTTTGTTTGATTTGACTCAGGGATGTGTGTGATTCAACTCACACATCCAAAGTCCAAGTTTTCAACATAGTTTTGAGATTACACTTTTGGCATGACTTGAATCAATCTAAATTATGGTTCTTGTTCAAAAAAAATTGAATAATTTACTTAAAGCATAATGTTCATTCTTGAATGCAAACACTTTGAGTTGTGCATGCTAAAACACATATCAAAAACATGATCCTTAAAGATGCGCAAGTGAATAGGAGACTTAAATATGAAACTAAATTCTAAGTAAAGCTTAAGAGACAAGAAACAAAACCACATGGGGTTCTCCCCCTTAATGTATTAGAGACATGGAAACTCAGTCTCCCCCTTTTTAATTATTGGCAAGCTTTCACATGGAATTGAGTCTACTTTAAGATAAAGATAAATATGATTAATGTTTTCCTTGAATTGATTGTGCTCCTCTTGAAATATTTCACAATACACAACAACATAAAACACATAAAATAAATCTAGACTCACGTTACAACTTCTCCCCCTTTGACAAGATCAAAAAGAGATAGATGTGAATGAGCATAAACGCAAACCAAACTAGCAATACAAACGATATTCTAGAGAAACTCGTGAGCTAAAAATATCTAAGAAGAATATACAACATCAAATATCATATACAAAATACAAAGATATACATGTTAAATGCAATAAATAAGAAAATAGACATGCAATTATACAACAAAACATAATATATGATCAAAACTTATGTGAATCGAAGATTTAAATAACGCATGAACAATCATGATAATGCTCAAATGCACATTAATAACAATACACATTTAAAAATATATTAAATGCAACATGTGAATAATCAAAACAATAACTTATGATTGAATCAATGAAATAATAAATGTAATAAGTAAGCAAATGAACATATAAGAACAACTACAAACAATGATGTAAGATAATTAGAGAGTTAAATAAACATACAAATAGCCTTGGTTAGAGTAAATTCCTGCAATAGAATGTTAGTGTGCAACATAAAGATATAGCAAATGAAATTAAACATGAAACCAAATATATTTAAAGAATAACGGATCTAGGATTCCTAATTCACTACGTATCTTGTGAAAAGGTTCAGAGGATAATGGTTTTGTAAAGATATCAATAACCTAATTTTTTGTATCAATATATTAAAAAATAACATCCCTCTTTTCAACATGATCCCTAAGGAAATGGTGTCTGGTCTCTAAAAGAGACTATGCTTATATTGAAATATTCATAGATGTACTTAATGAGTTTACAATATATCATGTTTTGTACAGGCCAAAGACCTGGACCCTACCGATCTCTACCGACTAAGATCTGTGAACCTCCGATTTGTGCCGAGCATGGATCCGAGTTCCACTACTCCCTACCGGTAAAAGGACCAATGGCACAAGGCCCATTACATGGCCTACTCTTCCATGCCCCTTCATAAAGGGTTCTAAGGTACACGTACAATCTCTAATACGCACTCTCACTATCACCTATCTTGAACCCCAACTGACTTGGGCATTGGAGCACTAACCATGAAGGTAACCCCCCTGTCCCTTAGGTCCATCATATCAGAGATAGAAACATTGATTATCAGTGTCATATCAGCACTGATAACTCTGGTTCAAGAAGTACTGTGATTGCAACATTCGATCCACGTAGATGCATCCACAAAGAACATCGAAAGCTCTATTTCGTCGTAGTTTTTGTAATCATCATCATTTATGGTTCTGAAATGGAACAACAACGCCGTCTATGAGAATCTATTAAGGGCCAAATTTTGTTGATTAATAATATCATTTAATGGATCTTATTAGCTTAATTCATTGGATTGGTATATCGATCCCTTAACTTTTGTGTAAATTTAGCTTTTTAGTTTAATCATGTAAATATTAGGAAGATTAATCTTTTTTGCATCTAATTACGTTGTTTTGTTGCATTGGAGAAGCTTTGGATGCTAAAAGGCAAGACAAGGGCTGCTACATGCATTTTTGGTTCAAAGGTGTGCAGGAGATGGGGCTTAGCACAATCATAGCGCCATCCAACTCTTATGGTCAGGAGCTTCCGCGCTTAGCACGATCGAGTGTTGCTTAGCGTGACTTATGACAGTTTGATGGGTTTTGTCATCTAGTCATGCTTAGCATCGTCTATGGGGCTTAGTGCGGTCTGATTTTTTTTATTTTTTATAAATACCCTCTCAGTTCATTTGGAGAGGGTTAGACACCAACTTTGAGCACCAAATACACCAAAAACTCAGAGAATTTTAGAAATTAAAAAATCAGAGTTTGATACGCATCAATACTTGGGAAGTCCTTGTTGATGTTCATTCATCTCTTCCCTCTTCTTATGAAGAAACCTACCATGATGATTTGTAGCTAAATCCTTTGTGTCCAGATTAGACGTAATTAGCTAAACTTATATGTATTTCTTTTGATCGTTGTTTTGTTAATATATTATGAATCAATATTGATGTTATCTTTGTTTATAGGTTAAATCTATGAGTTTGAATGAATATTGAGAAATATCTTCCAAGTATTTACCTAATATTTTTCATCTATCAAAAACCAAGGTCTAGAGATGAATTTGGGATTTGACACTCACATGTATTAGATATTAAAAATCATTATATTGTTTAGTATTGTAGCGGTGTATTCGTCGCTATATGGTCTATTGATTAAACCATAAGCAAAGCATACAAGGAATCGAGTCGCCACCGCACTTTTATTTATCCTAAGGAATGGCTAAAAAGCGAACAAAAGCCTAAGAAGTTTTACACATAGAAAACTAATGAAAAGATCAGAGAGTCTGGGTAAGGGGGTTAATTACGCAATGGGAAGGTGTTAGGCACCCAAAACGTCCTAGGTACTCCTAGGGAGCCCTTTTCACACTTGTTGAATGAAATGTTATTTGTTATGAAAATATTATTGTGCAAACATGATTGGGAAGATGAGAAAAGAATATACAAGTTATTATTTTTGTGTTTGAACGGATGAACCCGTTGCCTACGTACCTTTCCATGGAAGGCAAGGATCAAAACGCCGTAGTTCGGCTAAAAGATTTCCAAAAGTTAGTGAATTCATTTTAAAATACAAGCCCTAAGGTTTTTCATTACCAATGGGAGAAAACTCAACCAAGACCAACAATCCACCATGCGAGGATGGCTTCAACATACTAGTGAGGGGTTAACCCTATAATAAGTATGGAAGACTTACAATCAACTCACTAAGGATGTGGTGAGATTTACATCAACCACTATGATAATTGAAACCTATGGCTAATGTATGAAAACATATCAACAATGGACAAAGCCACAAAACAATTGAATGAGTGTGATTAACCAATTATGAGTATTTACAAAATATGGTCAAAGTATGATTAAGATTCAATTCAAAGAAGTATTATGAAATGGAGTTTGAAAATCAAGGGCTTAAGGCCCAGGTTTCTAATTTGAAAACAGGTGAAAAGTTTGCACAATAATATTTTCATGTTTTGAAAAGTCAACAAGTGCGAAGAGGTTTAAAAGAAACAAAAAGGATGGAGGGTGAGGGAGTGTAAACTTCTTAGGTGTTCACCTCTTGAAATCATATGGAAGATGATTCAAGTGTGTCCTTAGGAATAGGCAAATGAGCAATAACAAATAAACAAAACAAATGATACCGGATGCCAATTGCTGGACTTACACCAATCTCACAAACAAAGGTGGATACCGGATACCAATCAATGGATTTACACCAGTCTCCTAAAACAAACAAGGATATCAGATGCCAATCTATCTGGGCTTACTCTAATCTCCTAAAGCGAAACAAAACATGGATATCAGATGCCAATAAATGGACTTACTCTAATCTCCAACAGATGATCATGGGAAAACAAATGCCAACAACATGGACTTACAATTGAATCCTCACATACAACAAACAAACAAAAGCACTAAGCAAAGAGGACATAAGTGGCCAGTGAAATGGTCTTACACTCAATCCCTTCCAAATCATAGGAACAATGGCCAATTAATGGACTTACAGTTGATTCCTCAATGGGCAAACCAAAGATGTGTCACAAAGATATGAAATGATGATCATGCAATAATGAGCAATTAATGATGATAAATGCACAAAGGCAAATAAGCAAACATGTACAGATGAACCAATAAGCAATCAATGATTCAGTTAGCACACACTATATACAAGCAATTAGGCTCAAGCAAGGGTTAGACTTTAAAGTCAACTGGAATGGGGTAAGTGGTGCTCTTAACCTTAACATTGAGAGTTAAGGTGAAGCAGATGAAAAGGAAATGAGGGGTGTGCCTCATAGCTTCTATCCCTGGTCTGGGAGAGCTTTGAATATCAGAAGGTGTGGGAGTTCAGAAAGTTGGAACTCTTCTCCACAATTATTGACTCTATAGATCTTGGGTTAAGATCCACAATGCATCAACATGTTATGTGAGCAAAGGGATGACACAAAGAATAGTAGGAGATGGACTACACATCTCTTTTATCTACCAATTGCCTTATCAAAGGACTTTTCCTACTTAGCACAAAAATAAACACACAAGTACATGGCCTCTTAAGGAGGGCTTCAGACAGGTGCCTGGCCAAGTAATAGGCCAGGTCTTCCAGACTACATGAAGAAAAGAAATTATACCTCAATGCTCAAGCTATCAAGCAAAGCAAAAAACAAGTTCGCAATGAACTTAGCAACTAATGTACCTGAAAACAATCCAACTCAATCAGTATTCAAGTCAAAAAGTCAAACAGACAGTTAAGAATCAACAGTCAACAGACATAGTCAACAAACAAGCTACAATGTGCAAGGCACAAGCTCAACTCAAATGAGCTAAAAGCCACCTACAAAACAAATCATATTAGTCAAGATCAACCAAATAAACCATTCAATCAAGTGAATCAATCCAATTAGGGCCATGTGCTTCCTTAACCTGAAAACCAAGCTCAAACATGAGAAGCAAACCACTAGGACAAGGCCTAGGGTCAAAGAGGGAGAAATAATTCAAAATAGAACATGAAAATCAACTTGAATCAAGCTCAATCAATTAAGAATATAATCCAGAAGGTCTCATGTCAATAGCATCAACCAAATTCATTTCACAAATCAAATAAGGCAAGGCATGCAAATTGGAATCACATTGAAGCAACAGAATGAGCACAAGCATATTAATTCCAAAATGGCTCAATAAATCTCAAGAAAAATCATGGCTAAACAGAACATATTAAAGGATTAACACACCAAAAATCATGGCATTTGGACAAGTATAAGCATGTCAATAAAATTCATCAAGTCATGGTAAGCACAAACAAGCTCAAATAGGACCACAAATGGTGCATCAACTTAAGGCAATCCTAAAACAGAAATGACAAGTGATAAATGACTCAAACCAAAGCCACAATAAACTTCAAAGTTCCTAGAAACAATGTACAAAATTTCAAGTTCATATGATAAAGCATAGGCATTTCACAAATCATGAAAGTTCAACACTCATCAAAAGTCCACAAATGACCAACCAGCAAGGAAAATCCCAAACAAATCAAAAATCAATCCAAGAATTCCATAAAAAATCATGATCATTCCTAACATCCAGAAGAGGCATCATGCAAAAAATCACATCATTTGGCATTTAATTGGCATGGTAAAGAAAATCAACAAGTTAGACAAGAAATGGTGTGACACACATTGTCACACCTACATTAAACAGATCATATCTCAACAACCATAAATGCAAAAAATGAAAACTCCACACCAAAATGTCAATTAGGATTTCTAGTTTAATCATGTCAATTTTCACATTCATTGGATCAACCATCATTATTTCACAAAGAAAATGGCAAGCAAGGTACAAGATAGCATATGCATGAACAAATCCTAGGCAAGTTTAAATTCCAACCGAGCACAAATTCTGGAAAAATACTCATAAAATAGTAGACATCATGAGGAACAAGTTGAAAAAAATCTCATGTGATTTGGATGAGTATTTATGGAGTTATGATTTTTTTAGTGAAGAGAAAAATTAAAAAAACATGAACAAGGTATGTGGAATGGCATGAAGAGCAATGAACTAAAATGCAAAGGCCTTTGGAAAAATGCTGTAGGCCAGGATCGAACCATGTGATATTTCAAATGGAAAAGCGCGCGCTACCAAAACACGGTCGTTTAGACCAAACCCTAGCGTAACATGCATGCATGCAAAAGCCAGATCCGCAGGTAAAGCTCATGAATCCGCAGGAAAATTCGCAGCAAAGGCGATGAAGGTCATGGTAGATTCCGCAGGTAATTTCTAGCAGCTCAAGAACACGATGAAGATCTTCATGATCTTCATCAATAATTTTCCAGAAAATCTCAAAATCTCCAGAAACACAAATTATGCACATCATCATGTAGGTCTAACATCCAGCATCAAGAATCAACAATTATTTCATCCAAAATCATCATAACATGCAAGAATCGAATGGAAGAACAAATCATCATGAAACTTTAAATCATCGGTTCTCTCTCAATATAGCATGGAATTAAGTGAAACAAAGCTCAGAATCACCACACAAGCGAGATCTACAACATTCATATAACAAAAATGAGAAAAGAGAGAGTCGAATTCCACACCTCTTGAAGAGCAGCTTTCAAAATCGTGTGTTCCTGGCCTTGTAATGCTTGGATCTTTCTCTTGCAAGCTTGTGTAGTGTATTGGAGAAGTTCTTGATGCTCAATTGGTCACGAATCAACAGTTTGAGGAATCCACCATTGTTGATGTTCTTGCTTGGAGCAGCTTCAAGATGCACGGATTCAAATGATTCTTGCTTGAATAATGATCAATGATGATGCTAGATGAAGAATCAAGCACGAATTTATGGAATTGCTTTGAAGAAATGAGAGAAAAAATTGAGAGAAAAAATGAGAGCAAAAATTTTAGATCTGAAAAAATGAATTGTGGTTAGGGTTTTTCTGTTATGATTTCACTTATATACTCCTAATTAACCAAACTTAATCATGATTAATCAATTGGTAATTGCAATTAGTGAAAACAAGGTGTTTTGGACAATTTGCAAAAACACCTTATGCATGTGCATGGCAATGAACAGTGCACGTGATGCTGATCCAATTCACTTAAAAAAATCATTTTGGAGCTATTGGCAATTGTAGAATGTTCAAATGAATTACCAATTTTAAACTTTGAAAATTCCCTCCAAAATTCAAGATTTTTGCAAATGTTCATGAAATGAGAATTGATGCAATGTTATGCAAGAATATGAAATTATAGGTCATGACATGAAATTAGCAAAAAGAGCCATGTGATTTGGAGCAATGGTTGAGAAGTTATGCCCTTTTGAAGTTCAATCCACACTTGGCCATCTTTTGATCATATCTCTCCGACCACAAATGAGAAATTGATGTTCTTGGACATTTTGGAAATGGGAGAGAAAGATCTACAACTTTCATGTTCAACAAAATTTCATTTGAAGCATTTTTGATGATGTAATCTTGAGGAGAAAACCTTTCCATTTTTGGCAATTCCAAATTATAGGTCACTTTCTATTTTTGGAAAGTTTTCACCTGACTTTATTTTCTTCAATGTTGATGTTTGAAATGTCAAATGAGACTTGTTTGAACATGAATGAAGTATTTCTCATCACTTCCCACCTCCAAAAATCACAGTTGACTGGCTAGGGTTTCAGTTGACTGAAGAATGCCTTGATGAGATTCAAGCCTCTACCACTTGTGATCTTGATTCAAAATGATATCACAACTCATATGAACTCTTGATTAATGATCATGGGGTCCAAATTCTTCAGAATGGCCACCATCTATTGCTCATTGAAATGCATTGACTGCCTTGACCTGTAATTGCTTCATTTGCAAGTAACAAGGTTAGATGACATATTTTTGTACTTTTGGTTAGTAAACAAATGAAAAGCAATAATATACAAATGCAAAACATGCTTGGTGATCAAGAACCACTCTCAAAATATGACCCACCCACAGGGAAGCAAGCAAGGTGCACAATGATCCTTGAGGCAGTGCAATGATATGATATGATGCCATGAGGGATCTTAGGGACAAAATTGGGGTCTTACAAGTAGGTAGAGAGATCATCGATTAAACAATACAGTGAGATTACACATCATTGTTTAGACATAAGTAATGTCGATGAGTGATACGTGATAATAGTGATTGATAATGGTGTTCACATACTAGATCAATATAATACATATGAAAATGGTTAATGAAATTTAATCCTGACATGTTTCCTTAAACATTTATTTCCGAATCATTTACCATTGTTACACTTTTTAGTGAATGTTTATGAACACAATCGAAAACCATTTTAAACCCTTCCTTACAACATTATTAACTGTGGAACGACAGTGATATCGCACTAATCCCCATGGATACGTTAAAACAATTATTTGCCCTAGCAAAAGTGATTCAACAAAATGGAGTCGATGTCGGGGATTGACGTTTAGATATTGCAAGCATAGCAACAATTTGTATTATTTTAAGTCATTTTGTACTGTTATAAACTATTCTATTTATTATGCATCGTGTTTGTTAATTTGTGTGGTTAATGTTTCAGAACTCCGTTTATGCGAGGAAATTTATCGAAAGATCAACTTCTTTTTGATCCTGAGATTGAAAGAACAACTCGTAAACTCAACAGCAAAACCAAAAAGAGAAAGCAGCTAGCCAAACAAAGAAACCAACATGAAGGAACTCCAACTTCTACTTCTTCAACAAATCCTCTTGGTGAAGAAGCTATGGCGGAACAAGTAGTCATAATAGGCCTTGTGTCAACAGCCCAAGAAAAAATGCTCATATTGTCAGATTTGCACAAAATGCGAGAAATCCAGAAATGAAGATCGGATTGCTACAAATATTGTAAGAAAATCCTTTTACCGGGCTTGACCATTAAGATCCATATACTCACCTTACCAAGTTCTATGAGATTGTTAGTACACCTAGAGCTTCAAAAGCAGAAGAAGAACAAGAGTTCATGAGATTGTTTCCTCATTCATTGATTGGGAAAGCAAAAGAGTGGTATCTTGATCGACCAACTCAAACTATGACAGATTGGAATGTGCTTGAGGAAAAATTTATTGATAGGTTCTTTCCACGCAACAAATTTATGGAGGCCAAAACCATAATTGTTGTATTATCTCAAGGTTCAAGTGAATCCCTTTGTGAAGCATATGAGTGATACAAGTCAATATTGAGAAGATGTCTTAACTATGGATTTGATGATCTAACTCAAATTCATATCTTCCGTAATGTACTTCAACCGCAACCAAAATCTCTTTTGGATGCCACTGAAGGTGGTTTTTTAATGTCAAAGAGTGTAGAAGATACAATAACTATTGTTGATCGAATGGCACTCAATGATCACCAAGTTTAACATAATAGAGGGCATTTACAAAAGAATGTTGGGATTATATAATTAGGAACAAATTATGCAATCTTGGTACAAAATAAATTATTGTCTCAACAAGTTGAGGAACTCACAAAGAAGATGTCAAAGCTTCCGCAACAATTCAAGGAGATGCATGAAATCCCGAACAAACATCAACATGTATCATCTTGTGAACTTTGCAATGGAGATCATCCCACATGTTATTATCCTCCGGAACGTGAAGAGGTGAACTATATGGGAAATCAAAATCAATATCAGCAGAGGCAAGCACCGTATCAAAATAATGTCGGTTATCAACAACGAGGAAACAATGCATAATATGGCCAAGGTTGGAGACAAGAATCAAGACCTTCTAATAGAAAAAATCCTTATCAAAATTGTAATCAGAATCCTCATTCACAAGGTAGAAACTCGAAGATGGAGGATACTTTGAACCAATTTATACAAATATCCAAGGCAAAACAAAAGAGCACTGATGCGGCCATCAAAAATCTTGAAACTCAAGTTGGTCATATAGCTAAGCAATTATCTGATCAACAAAAAGGAACATTTTATGCAAATACTCAGGATAATCGGAAAGACCATTGTAAGTCCATTCTAACCTGTAGTGGTAGATAAATTTGCAATGACATTGGTGATGATGTTATGGAAGAGGAAGTTGTGATAGAAAAGGATGAGGTTGAGGTAAAAATAAATAAAGAGGGAGAATTAGTTGAAAATGAAAAAATTGAAAAAGATGAGTTAGAAAAGAAAAAGAGTGAGGAAAATAAAAGAAAAGATAAAAAATATCAAGAGGATAAGGGGAAAGTGAAGAGTATTCCACTACAACACCTACCTTATCCATATGCTCCTTCCAAGAAAGATAATGCAAGGCATTATGCAAGGTTTCTAGATATATTTAGTCGTTTGCAGATAAATATTCCATTTTCTGAAGCTCTTGAGAAAATGCCAACTTATGCTAAGTTTATGAAGGACATTCTCACATTGAAAATGATGTATACGGATCAAGAAACTATCAATCTTGATGCTAGTTGTAGTTCCATCATCCAAAGAACCCTCCCACAGAAAGAACTCGATCCTGGGAGGGTTATATTACCTGTCACCATAGGAAATGTATACATTGGCAAAGCAATGGTTGATTTGGGTTCTAGCATAAAATTGATTTCATTGTCCGTGGTCCAAAGGTTAGGAAACATTGAAGTGAAACCTACAAAGATGACATTACAGTTTCCTGACAAATCTATCATTCGTTTGCATGGAGTAGTTGAAGATGTTCTAGTTAAGGTGGATAAGTTCTTGTTTCCAATTGATTTTTTGTAATAGACATGGAAGAAGATGATGATGCACATTTGATTTTAGGCCGACCTTTCATGAAAACCGCAAGAATGATGATAAATATTGATGATGGCTTGATGCAAGTTCGAATTCAAGATGAAGAAGTGTGTTTCAACCTCTTTGAAGCCATGAAACACTCAAAAGATAAAGGAGATTGTTTCTGAATGGATGCCACCGATAAAGCCATCATGGATGTGAGAAGACAAGTTCACTTATCCACTCCTCTAAAGAGAACTATAACGGATGCACTCAAAGTTCTTAATGAAGATGAAGAAAAAGAGATTTAAGAGTTCTTGAGAGAACTTGAGTCATTAGAAGAAATTCCTCCTCTTTAACCCAAAGTTTAAGAATTGAAAGATGAACAAAATAAAGATGACTCCAAACTTAAATTGAAGATGTTACCCTCACATTTGAAGTATGTGTTTCTTGAAGAGGGTTTCATAAACCTAGAATTATTAGCAATTTATTGTCCATCAAGGAAGAACAAAAATTATTTCAAGTTTTGAAGGAAAATCAAAAGGAAATTGGTTGGGCACTTTCTGATTTGAAAGGTATTAGTCCCGCCTAATGCATGCATAAAATCATGATGGAAGAGGATTACAAGTCGGTAGCTTAACCACAATGTCGTTTGAATCCTACTATGAAAGAGGTAGTGAGGAAGGAGGTAGTGAAGTTATTGGAGGTCGGCATGATTTATCCTATTTCAGGTAGTGCTTGGGTGAGTCCAGTGCAAGTGGTGCCCAAGAAAGGAGGGATGATGGTGATTATAAATGAAAAGAATGAGTTGATTCTGACAAGAACCATGACAAGATGGAAGATGTGTATCAATTACCGGAGGCCTAATCAAGCCACTAGAAAAGATCATTTTCCTCTACCATTTATGTATCAAATAATTGTAAGATTGTCAGGTCAAGAGTTCTATTGTTTCTTGGATGGTTATCCAGGATACAATCAAATTATCGTCAACCCGGAAGATCATGAGAAAATGGCTTTTACATGTCACTTTGGTGTTTTTGCTTATAGAAGGATGACTTTTGGGTTGCGTAATGCACCGAAAACTTTTCAAAGATGCATGCAAGCCAACTTTTTTGATCTAATTGAGAAATGAATTGAAGTCTTCATGGATGACTTCTCTATGTTTGATGCTTCCTTCGAATTATGTTTGAAAATTTTGGATATCGTTCTGAAATGGTGTGTGGAAATTAACCTGGTTCTAAATTTGGAGAAATGCAATTTTATGGTCACGGAAGATATAATACTTAGCCACGAAATCTCTTCCAAAGGCATTGAAATTGATAAATCAAAGGTTGAAGTGATTTGAAATCTTCCACCACCATTGAATATCAGAGGAATCAGAAGCGTTTTTGGACATGCATGATTTTATCAGAATTTCATCAAACACTTATCAAAAATTGTCAAACCGTTGAGCAATTTGCTTAACAAAGATAACTCTTTTGATTTTGATAATGCTTGTTTAATTTCTTTTGAGGACTTAAAAGAAAAACTGATAATTGCACCCATAATCATTACTCCTAATTAGAAACTCGATTTGGAACTAATGTGTGATGCAAGTGATTATGCGGTTAGTGGAGTTCTTTGTTAAAAAAAGACAAAAAAAATTCATGCTATACACTATTCGAGCAAGGTTTTGAATGAAGCTCAATTTAATTATTCTACAATAGAAAAAAGAGTTGCTTACTATAGTGTATGCATTGGAGAAATTTTGATCTTATCATTGGTTTAAAGGTTACTGTTTATATTGACCATGCAATAATAAAATACCTGCTTACCAAGTCTGATTCAAAGCAAAGACTCATAAGATGGATTCTTTTGTTACATGAGTTTGATCTTGAGATTCATGACAAAAAGGGCTCAGAAAATTTGGTAGCATATCACTTGTCTAGGTTGGTGAATGATAAGATAACAAAAAAGGAAAAAGAAGTTGTGGTGGAATTTCCCGTTGAAAAGTTATTCATGGTATAAGTTAGACAATGGTTTGCGGATTTAGCTAATCACAAGGCCACATGTTGGATACCAAAGGATTTGACTTAGCAATAAAGAAAGAAATTCATTTATGACTCAAAGTTTTATGTTTGGGATGAGCCTTATTTGTTCAAAATGAAAGCAGATGGTTTGTTAAAGAGGTGTGTTACCAAAGAAGAAGCAAGAAGCATCCTTTGGCATTGTCATAATTCACCTTATGGGGGTCACTGCAATGGTCAAAGGACGGCAGCAAAAGTTCTATAATAATTTTTTATAAAAATAATTGTAAATAAAATAAATAATGTTGTAAAAAGGGTTTTCAAGGTAAAGGAACATGCCAGGGAAGGTGTGTAATTTGTCCATGTAACAACTCTGAGTCATTATTGCATCAACAAATATCAATTAATTACTATCAGTTCTCAAGGGTATTATCTCCCAAGGCCTTGGTGAGAAAACCTTTAATAATTCATCCCTAATCTCTATGTCCATAAATATTTACCGATGAAATTAAGCCTTAATATATCGAGAATAATCTGGTTCTTACAGGGTATCCCTAGTCTTAGGTGATATCTATTGCAGAATAATCTTATGAAAGCATTATAAATGGCGGTCTAGCCTAATTGATAATCATACAACAATCTCAATTGTTGCGAAAGAGAAAGCATTAAACACATCAAAATATTATGGTAATTCTGAAAAACAATATTGTCATTGCAAATGTAAACTCAAAGTCTTTACAGATTCAAATCAGGGACACCCCCCAGCATTGGGAGGTTTAGCTACTCACAATATTCAAGCAAATCAAAATATAAAATGGAGACATTACAAGTATTCAGATGAACTTTGATCTTCAATTGCTTCCGCTCATGAAAGATCGCGTTTCTCCCAAAACCTTGATTTCTCTAATTCTGAATCGTATCAATTCTTGTTTTATGCAAAAAGGTCCTTTCTACTCTGAAAATTTGCCCTCTCCTAGAAAAGTCTCTTATTTATTCAAACAGATCCGCAAAAGTCCATCACATCTACCTTAAAATTGACCAAACTTCCCCTCACATAGGAATGATGTAGAAAAGTCAAAATTGGACTTTGTCCATGCATGAATGCTATGGTCGTAGCCTGTGCTACGGGTGTCGCAACCTGAAAAATACAGTGCGCGATAAAAAAACAACCGGCGAAAGAAAAGACAGAAGAGTCGCCACCGTGCGTTATTCATCCCAAGGGAGGGAAAGGAAACGCTCGAAGTAAACCTGAAAAAAGGAAAGGACAAGACAGGGTCTCGCAACCAAATCTTGGGTTCGGGAGTCGGTTATGCGAAGGGAAGGTATTAGCACCCCTACGCATCCGTAGTACTCTACGGGATCCACTTTTGTAGTTTTCGTCCAAAGGGTGTGAGTTTATCTTGTGCTGTTTACCCAAAAAAAAGGGTTAAATGAAAATGACTCGCGCGGATGTCGCATCCACTGCATACGTATCTCATCTGAATATGAGAATCAGAGTCTTCGTAGCTCGGCTGACCTATGGGTTGGGGGATGTGTGCTCGCTAAGACATCGCGTCTTATGCCTACGTATCTCATCTGGAATGAGAATCAGAGCAAGCCGTAGTTCGGCTAACTACGGGGTTATGGATTGGGTTTTGGACGAACGACGTCACTACGCAATCTACCGGATGCTCGACCTTTGGAGACTTACTCGCATGTAGTAGAAGGAGTAAACGTGTTGCTATGGAGAAGAACAATCAACAAAGGGTATGGGTTTGGGATGCTCAAGGGCAAAAGGCAGTCCTTGACGAAGGAACCGCGCTACATGTGGGGATATGAATACAAAACACAAAACATGTATCTCAAAGTAAAATGCCACCAAGGGGCTCAAACATTGCCTCCTATCGAGGTCTTCCAGCTAAGAAAGCGATAAAGTATGAAAGAGGGAAAAAATTACCACACGGATAAAGATCCGAAGTTACAGCAATTAAAGGAATGGGAAAACCCAGGGATCCTTCCAAGCTAAACACCATTAAAGAAAGTGAGTCAGTACAGGTAATCGGAATGAAACCTCCAGGGGGTATCCCACAAATAAAGTGGGAAACCCCGCAAGTTATCCCTGCAAAAGTTAGGTGCCTTCACAAAAACTCAACAAAAGGGTTAGTGAAGCAAAATAGGGTAACCAAGAGTTGCCCTCAAATCAAAATGTAATCACATAACATCATGCCCTTTCAATTCACTAAAAGCTCATAAAAAGCAACCAAAGGTAGGAGGCCTAAACCTCTTGCCAAACACATGCATCAAAAGGGTATCAAATTCACCCATAATACCTCATATATTTAGAGCATTCAAATTAAAGGCATAAAGATGATGGATATAGGGCAAACCTGATTGGAGAAGAAAAATCAAATGGCAGGGTTTGCTTGAGCTGAAAGTCTGTGAGTCAGAATGAACCTTTTAGAGTTGCCTGGAGGTTGCTGCAGAGTAGCTTGTAGGTTTCCCTTCAGGTTTTGTCCAGTGTTTTGTTCCAAGGAAACCTCAGAGTATTTTGCTTCTCTCCCTTTTTCTCAAGTGAATCTCCCAGTGTAACTCCAAGTGTCTTTTCCTCTACTGAAACCTCAGTATTTATAGACTGATTTTCGTGGGTAATGGGCTCAAATGAGGGAGACCCAAGTCCAAAATAAATTGTTATATTTTATTTATTTATTTATTTAATTAATTAATTAATTAATTAAATTATTTTTTTTTTTCGTTTTTTTTTTTCGTTTTTTTTTTTTTTTTTTTTCAGGAAAAATGAAGGGTAAATTTTGGGGTATTACAGCTGCCCCTATTCAATCAACTGGAGACCCGGAAAGAAGATGGCAGTTGCTTTCGTACTTTCGAGGTATCAAGGGATTGAATACAATAAAAGCCCAAAAATTTGCACTGAAGTGAAGTGAAGTAACAATGTCTGTCAGAATCAGCAAAGAGGTGGTCTTGAAAGAAGAATTCGTCTGGTACGGTGAGAGTCAGTTTGAATATCGAAAAAGAATGTTAAACTGGATACCAAAATAAATGGTAACACAGAAATAACCATGGCTTGAATGCCGCTCATCAGTCTGAATACTGGAAAGGATTTCGATCTGAACATCGGAAACTTGGCCTGAATGCCACAAGTCGCATCGACCTGAACGTCGGAAACTTCTTCGATCTGAACATCGGAAAAACTTGGCCTGAATGCCACTTCGGTCTGGATACCGGAAAATCGGCCTGAATGCCACTTCGGTCTGGATACCGGAAAACTGGCCTGAATGCCACTTCGGTCTGGATACCGGAAAATCGGCCTGAATGCCACTTCGGTCTGGATACCGGAAAATTGGCCTGAATGCCACTTCGATCTGAATATCGGAAAATTGGCCTGAATGCCACTTCGATCTGAATATCGGAAAATTGGCCTGAATGCCGCAAGTCGCATCGACCTGAACGTCGGAAACTTCTTCGATCTGAACATCGGAAAGACTTGGCCTGAATGCCACAAGTCGCATCGACCTGAACGTCGGAAACTTCTTCGATATGAATATCGGAAAATTGGCCTGAATGCCACTTCGATCTGAATATCGAAAAATTGGCCTGAATGCCACTTCGATCTGAATATCGGAAAATTGGCCTGAATGCCACTTCGGTCTGGATACCGGAAAATCGGCCTGAATGCCACTTCGGTCTGGATACCGGAAAATTGGCCTGAATGCCACTTCGATCTGAATATCGGAAAATTGGCCTGAATGCCACTTCGATCTGAATATCGGAAAATTGGCCTGAATGCCGCAAGTCGCATCGACCTGAACGTCGGAAACTTCTTCGATCTGAACACCGGAAAGACTTATCCTGAATGCCACAAGTCGCATCGACCTGAACGTCGGAAACTTCTTCGATCTGAATATCGGAAAATTGGCCTGAATGCCACTTCGATCTGAATATCGGAAAATTGGCCTGAATGCCACTTCGATCTGAATATCGGAAAATTGGCCTGAATGCCACTTCGATCTGAATATCGGAAAATTGGCCTGAATGCCACTTCGATCTGAACATCGGAAAACTTCATGCCTGTCAGCATTGGCAGAAATAGGGAATGATAATAGAGGCGGCGCATGGGCCAATGACACTTGCTGGGGATAACAAAGGTAAGTCATGAACAATCTTCAGTCTGAGTACTGGAAACAACTTTTAGCTTATCCCTTGGGATACCGAGAATGTTTTATGCTTACATGCGTATGTTTGAATTTTTCAACGGCGTAATGCTCCATGAAAATGGAAATGCTACGCGATTTGGAAGGATGCAATGCAATATGATTCTACATGCAGGGATGCGAAATGCTGGGTAGAATGCCAAGCCGAGGCAAGGGGATCTGCTGGAGAAATGATCACCATCTTCTGGGCTCTGGCCAGGCTGCTGGAGATACACACCATAATGAACTCTGTGGGGAGATGACTAGCCATGCGGTGTTCTGGCCATACCGAGACTCTGATCGGGGAAAGAATGGCATTGGAAGCCTGCTGCTGAGGAAAGCTACAATGGTTCTGGCAACCACGATTTGCGAGAGATGACTCAGCAGGGGGAGCAAACACTGATACGGTACCGAGGTTCTGCTTCAAGGAAAGAAACCATGGATCTGGCATTGGGATTATCGATCTGGCATCGAACTCTAAGGAGCAGCCACTTCTGCTGGGAAGATACAGTCTGGCACTGTCAACTCCGCTGGGGATATATAGTCTGACATTGTCAACTCTACTAGGGAGTGTATGATCTGGCACTGTCAACTCTACTGGGGAGTGTATATTCTGAAACAACCGCTTGGGGAAGTACGGTGGTGAGAACCTGCTGGGGATTGAAGAATCCAACACTCTGATCAACTCTGCAGGGATAAGACACCGAATTTGTCTGTTGGTGACTTCACTGAGGAAGATATTCACGATCATCTGCAGAGAATTTTAAGGAAATGCCCCGAGGGTATCTGTTCTGAATAGACGATCCAAAGCACTTAAAATTTACAACAATTTTAAATGTTTATTAAGCATGTACCTGTAAAGCCCTTATGTGTCATGATGCAATGTTTATCAAAAATTCGGACGTCATTTTTGCAAACAAAACAGTAAAATGAAAATGAAAACAGAGATATACTGAATAACATGATTTTATTGATTGAATGGCCTCTGAATAGGCATTTACATTAGGAAGCAATCCCTAGAAAGAGGTAATCGCACAAAAGATAAAAACAGAAATTAATCTAATGGCAATGTGAAATGGATTTCTATTGGGTTCCAATTCTGCTATGACTTGCTCGTCTTCAAGATCCTCCAGATAATCAGCCTTCTGAAAAGGCGATTGGACTGTTTCCTACCTTTCGAAAATTTCCAGTCATTGGCACGAGATGAGATTCAGAACTACTCAGAACGCAGTCATTCGCTTAATCCCTAACTTTTGCCTGGATCGCCCTTTTCGGGTTTTCAATCCACCGGGATACCCATTTTTGCCTAAGTTGCCTTTTCAGGTTTTCAACTTACCGGGTGTACAATCTTTTTTTTTATTTTTGTCCCTAATTTTTGCCCGAACCTTTTCATTTTCTTGGTTCATCGGGATGCCCATTTTTGCCTGGACTACTCTTTTTACTGTCCAGCGGGTCTATTTTATGCGAAGTATTTTTTAACTGCGTCTGAGTTCACAGGGGAAGTGAAGTTTTCACCATCCATAGTTGCAAGCATTAAAGCCCCACCATCAAAAACCTTGGCGACGATATACGGTCCATCATAGTTAGGAGTCCACTTGCCCCTGCGATCTGTCTGAGGAGGAAGGATCCTTTTCAAAACTAAATCTCCGACTTGGAAACAACGAGGACGCACTTTCTGATCAAAGGCTCTCTTCATCCGACTCTGATACAACTGCCCATGACAAATGGCTGCCATTCGCTTCTCTTCGATAAGACTCAACTCATTGAACCTTGTCCGAATCCATTCAGCTTCATCTAACTTGACATCCAACAGGACTCTTAGAGAAGGAATCTCCACTTCAACAGGTAGGACCGCTTCCATACCATACACCAGGGAGTAAGGGGTTGCCCCGGTCGATGTACGTACTGAAGTGCGGTACCCATGCAAGGCGAAGGGTAGCATCTCATGCCAATCTCTGTACGTGACGACCATCTTCTGCATATCTTCTTTATGTTTTTATTTGCCGCCTCAACAGCGCCGTTCATCTTAGGACGATAGGGGAAGAATTGTGATGCTGAATGTTGAAGTTCTGACACAACTCCTTCATCATTTTGTTGTTGAGATTAGAACCATTATCAGTAATGATTCTTTCGGGAATCCCATAGCGACAAATGATTTCTTTCTTGATGAAACGGGCAACCACATGCCTGGTGACATTCGCGAACGACGCTGCTTCGACCCACTTGGTGAAATAGTCGATGGCAACAAGGATGAAGCGATGCCCATTGGAAGCAGTCGGCTCAATCTTTCCAATCATATCAATGCCCCACATGGCAAACGGCCACGGCGAAGACATCACATTCAGAGGATTCGGCGGTACATGCACCTTATCAGCATAAATCTGGCATTTATGACACTTCCGAGCATATTTGAAACAGTCAGATTCCATGGTCATCCAGTAATAACCCGCTCTCAATAATTTCTTAGCCATTGCATGTCCACCGGCATGAGTACCGAAGGAACCTTCATGAACTTCCTGCATTAACATGTCCGCCTCGTGTCTGTCCACGCATCTGAGCAAAACCATGTCGAAGTTCCTCTTATACAACACATCGTCTTTGTTCAAGAAGAAACTGCCTGCCAATCTTCTCAAAGTCTTTCTGTCATTGTTGGATGCCCCTGCAGAGTACTCTTGATTCTTCAGAAAGCACTTGATATCGTGATACCAGGGCTTGTCATCGACTACCAGTTCAGCAGCAAACACATGCGCGACCCTGTCAAGGCGCATCACATCGATCCTGGGAGCATGGTTCCAACGAATTACCTTGATCATGGAGGATAGAGTAGCAAGCGCGTCTGCCATCTGGTTCTCATCATGAGGTATATGATACAATTTTACCGTTGTGAAGAAAGTCAAAAGTCTTCTCGTGTAATCTCTGTAGGGGACCAGAGTGGGCTGGAGAGTATTCCAATCACCATTTACTTGATTGATCACCAGAGCTGAATCTCCGAAGATGTCCAGAGTCTTGATTCTCAGATCAATGGCTTGCTCAATACCCAAGATACAGGCCTCGTACTCAGCTTCATTATTTGTGCACTCAAAAGTCAAACGAGCGGTGAAAGGCATGTGGGCACCTTTCAGAGTAGTAATAACAGCGCCAATTCCACTTCCTCTAGCATTGACAGCCCCATCAAACAACAAAGTCCACTTTTCGTTTGGATCAGGTCCCTTCACAGTCTTCTATCTTGAGGAACATGATGTCTTCATCTGGAAAATCAAACTTCATCGGTTCATAATCATCAATCGGCTGCTGAGCAAGATAGTCTGACAGGATACTCCCTTTGATGGCCTTCTGTGACGTGTACTGAATATCATACTCTGTTAAAATCATTTGCCAACGAGCGACCCTTCCGGTGAGAGCTGGCTTCTCGAATATGTATTTCACTGGATCCATCTTAGAAATCAACAAGGTAGTATGGTTCAACATATACTGCCTCAGTCGGCGAGCAGCCCAGGCCAAAGCACAGCAAGTTTTCTCAAGCTGCGAATATTTGACTTCACAGTCGGTAAACTTTTTGCTAAGGTAGTATATGGCATGCTCTTTTCGACCAGACTCGTCATGCTGTCCCAATACACACCCCATCGAGTTCTCAGTCACTGATAGGTACATTACCAGAGGTCTCCCAGGAACTGGAGGTATAAGGATCGGAGGTTTCTGTAGATACTCTTTTATCTTCTCGAAAGCCCTTTGACAATCTTCATTCCACCTGATAGCCTGATCTTTCCTCAGCAATTTGAAAATTGGCTCACACGTGGTTGTTAGGTGAGAGATGAACCTTGCAATGTAGTTCAACCTCCCTAAGAAACTACGGACTTGCTTCTCTGTTCTTGGCTCAGGCATTTCCTGTATCGCTTTTACTTTGTCGGGATCCACCTCAATCCCTTTTCCGCTAACGATAAAACCCAGCAGTTTTCCCGATCTCACCCCGAAAGTGCACTTGTTCGGATTAAGTCTCAGTTTGAATTTCCTCAAACGCTCAAACAGTTTCTGCAAATTCAACAAATGTTCTTCTTCTGTCTGAGATTTGGCAATCATATCATCCACATAAACCTCGATTTCATGATGAATCATATCATGGAACAGAGTTACCATAGCTCGTTGATATGTTGCTCCGGCATTTTTCAGACCAAACGGCATCACCTTGTAGCATAAGGTGCCCCATGGGGTTATGAAAGTTGTCTTTTCCATGTCCTCTAGTGCCATCTTGATTTGGTTATATCCAGAAAAGCCATCCATGAAGGAGAATACCGAGAACTGAGCTGTATTATCCACCAAAACGTCGATGTGAGGTAATGGGAAATCATCTTTAGGGCTAGCTCTGTTCAGATCCCGGTAGTCGACACACATCCGTACCTTTCCATCCTTCTTAGGTACTGGGACGATGTTTGCAACCCATGGCGGATAATTTGTGACTGCTAGAAACCCTGAATCCAACTGCTTTTGTACTTCTTCCTTTATCTTGACAGCCATCTCTGGTCTTGTTCTTCTGAGTTTCTGCTTGACCGGAGGACAACCTTCTTTGAGAGGCAAGCGGTGTACCACGATGTCTGTGTCCAGCCCAGGCATGTCCTGATAAGACCAGGCGAAGATGTCAACGTATTCTTGCAGTAATTCAATCAGCCCTTTCTTCACATCATCTCCCAAAGCAGCCCCTATCTTGATTTCTCTCTTGGCGTCCTCGGTGCCGAGATTAATCACTTCAACAGACTCTTGATGCAGTTGAATAACCCTTTCCTCTTGTTTCAATAACCTGGTAAGTTCTTCAGGGAGTTCACAATCTTCATCACCCTCTTCTTCAGCTTGAAAGATTGGATTTTCAAAGTCGAAGCGAGCCATAGCAGAACCGTTATCAATAGGATCCGGTGTTGTGCATCTGCATGAGTGATGGTATGTGCTTATGAGTGTGAACAAGAAGTGAAAACTAAACAAAACATTGCCATTTTTTTATTTTGAAAAACTGCAAAAATAGAAAGACAGGGAACGAAATATTTGAATGCAAAAATACGTCCTTTATTTATGATAAAAATGCAAGTGTCACATAGATGGGCCCTACAATGAGTCATTACGCCCTGGGCGGAACGTAAGACTTGGATATGCATGAATAAACAAAGAAAATTACTCTTCAAGAAGAGTGACTTGGATAATCTCTTCAGAAGACCAATTGTTGATGACTTCACCCGGGATCCTCGGACGCACCCAGTTGTCAATGTCACAATCACTATCCCCATCTTCTTTGTTGACCGCAGAGACCTCACTGGGAATCACAAAATTAACAGGAACAACATCTGCGAATTCATCAGTAGCATCTTCAAACTTTTCTTTCTCAACCCCTTCCACAAACTCTTGGACAGACAAATCTTCAACCTGGAGGATACCTTTGTCGAGCAAGGCCTGGATACCCTGCTGTAGCTTCAAACAACCTCCACTATGAGTGGCACAATCCAAACAACCCTTCCCACAACCGGGGAAAACATCGGCCTTCAGCAAGCATCCTTTGATATCCAACAATGGAGTCTTCAACTTCAACACATCCTTAATGGACTTGGCTTTTCCCTCTATCATGTTAACGTTCGCACCACCATGTTGGGGCATGGGATTGTTGACGACATTCGGAGCCGGTGCAAGGTCGATGGCCTTTGAATCTATGAGGTCTTGAACTACGTGCTTAAAAGCTTTGCAGTTCTCAATGTCATGGCCAGGTGCCCCAGAGTGGAAGCTACGCCTAGCGTTGGCGTCGTAACCCACCGGGAGTCTACCAACAGGAGGAGCCAGAGTGCGCAATTGCACAAGTTGTAGTTGTTGAAGACTAGAAAGCAACTGGGCGTACGATATTGGAAGGGTGTCGAAACGCCGGTCCATCATCCTTTGCCTCTGTTGATAAGCGGGTCTGTTACCCGGTTGTTGCTGCTGTTGATACTGAGTTGGTTGACGTTGTGATTGTTGTTGTTGTAGTGGTGCTGCAGCTGGAATGGTCACAGCCCTGCGGCAGTACCTGTTATGCAAGACATGCGGATGACTATGCAAATGCAATGACATGTTTATCAATTCCAAAGGTATTCTACCCCCTTGATTCCAGTCTCACATTTGATAAACAGTGTAAGAAAAGACTAAGCCGTTGATGAGAACCAAGAAAATTCCAACTAGAATCAAGTGGAAGATTTAAACCCCCTTGAAAAGGATAAACATGTGTTAAATGATATGAATGCAAATGATGTGATGGTGTGAATGCAATGCAGTGGCATGTCAATTAGGATTGTTGTATCTGCTTGAACATCTGTCAGGTTGCACTGTCTGGAGAGAAATTAAGAGCACACCAAACAAAGGTCATGGGATGGACCATGTTATCCTTAATATCAACCACCCATTTTGGCGGATTATGGTTTACACCTTATCAATACCCGAGTTTCATTGATATTAAGGATACCTGATCGGATCAACCATGAATCAAGGGTTTGTCGCAAGTCATGAGCATGGAGTTTAGGTTAAGAACCACCCAAAAGGAGTGTACTAAGGTTTAAACCTGCCAAACATGTTCTACAAAAGGTTCCCATAGTCATAATCCCATCTTTCGGATATTATTAGAGGAACGACTACTCGTATTCCAACAATATTCTCAAGAGAGACTCTTATGAGTGTAGTATCGCATAACAATCGTATCAAATCTTACATTTGAACGACTTTCGCACTACGTCCTACGAATAGGCCAAGATGGGTTAGGTAAACTAAGGTCTTTGGCTTCTTAGGTCTATATTGGAACAAGTAATGTCTAACCACAACTTACTTATGTGACATTATTGATCTCAACATGACCTCCACCAAGTGAATGGGCTTGCAAGTCAACTCGCTAAGGAATACTCCACACAAGTTGACAGGACTATGCCATTCTCCTATCTTAAGTGCACTCGAGTTCGGGTATAGAACTCATCTCACAAAGATCACCAAGCATCCAGCCAACAGAAACAGATACAACAATGATATGTACACAATGTAATAAGGTAAAGCAGGTAAATAAATAACTGTACAAAAGCATGAACACCCAATAAACAAACAAACTACAAAAGCTAGGAGGGACTCGCTTAGGGAAGATGGACCAGCAAGAGGTCAACTTCTTAGGATCCCCAGCAGAGTCGCCAGCTGTCGCAACCTGAAAAATACAGTGCGCGAAAAAAAAACAACCGGCGAAAGAAAAGACAGAAGAGTCGCCACCGTGCGTTATTCATCCCAAGGGAGGGAAAGGAAACGCTCGAAGTAAACCTGAAAAAAGGAAAGGACAAGACAGGGTCTCGCAACCAAATCTTGGGTTCGGGAGTCGGTTATGCGAAGGGAAGGTATTAGCACCCCTACGCATCCGTAGTACTCTACGGGATCCACTTTTGTAGTTTTCGTCCAAAGGGTGTGAGTTTATCTTGTGCTGTTTACCCAAAAAAAAGGGTTAAATGAAAATGACTCGCGCGGATGTCGCATCCACTGCATACGTATCTCATCTGAATATGAGAATCAGAGTCTTCGTAGCTCGGCTGACCTATGGGTTGGGGGATGTGTGCTCGCTAAGACATCACGTCTTATGCCTACGTATCTCATCTGGAATGAGAATCAGAGCAAGCCGTAGTTCGGCTAACTACGGGGTTATGGATTGGGTTTTGGACGAACGACGTCACTACGCAAGGGGCTCAAACATTGCCTCCTATCGAGGTCTTCCAGCTAAGAAAGCGATAAAGTATGAGAGAGGGAAAAAATTACCACACGGATAAAGATCCGAAGTTACAGCAATTAAAGGAATGGGAAACCCAGGGATCCTTCCAAGCTAAACACCATTAAAGAAAGTGAGTCAGTACAGGTAATCGGAATGAAATCTCCAGGGGGTATCCCACAAATAAAGTGGGAAACCCCGCAAGTTATCCCTGCAAAAGTTAGGTGCCTTCACAAAAACTCAACAAAAGGGTTAGTGAAGCAAAATAGGGTAACCAAGAGTTGCCCTCAAATCAAAATGTAATCACATAAATCATGCCCTTTCAATTCACTAAAAGCTCATAAAAAGCAACCAAAGGTAGGAGGCCTAAACCTCTTGCCAAACACATGCATCAAAAGGGTATCAAATTCACCCATAATACCTCATATATTTAGAGCATTCAAATTAAAGGCATAAAGATGATGGATATAGGGAAAACCTGATTGGAGAAGAAAAATCAAATGGCAGGGTTTGCTTGAGCTGAAAGTCTGTGAGTCAGAATGAACCTTTCAGAGTTGGCTGGAGGTTGCTGCAGAGTAGCTTGTAGGTTTCCCTTCAGGTTTTGTCCAGTGTTTTGTTCCAAGGAAACCTCAGAGTATTTTGCTTCTCTCCCTTTTTCTCAAGTGAATCTCCCAGTGTAACTCCAAGTGTCTTTTCCTCTACTGAAACCTCAGTATTTATAGACTGATTTTCGTGGGTAATGGGCTCAAATGAGGGAGACCCAAGTCCAAAATAATTTGTTATATTTTATTTATTTATTTAATTAATTAATTAATTAATTTTTTTTTTTTTTTTTCGTTTTTTTTTTTCGTTTTTTTCGTTTTTTTTTTTCGATTTTTTTTTTTCGATTTTTTTTTTTTTTTCGTTTTTTTTTTTTTTTTTTTTTCAGGAAAAATGAAGGGTAAATTTTGGGGTATTACAACGGGGGGCCGTAGCAGGCCACTATTTTAGAAGTATTATGCCAGGTCCCCTGCTAGGAGTGGCTGTAGCAGGCCACTGTTTTGCTAAAAGTTCTCTATGTCTTCAGGGTTTCCTGCTACGGCCAGTAGAAGGTGCTACAGGTGGTCGTAGCAGGCCTACTGGACCGTGAAATCTTCTTTCCAATTATATTCGATTTTTCTTGGGTTTTACATTCGACCTTGCTTGATTACATGCTTGAACCTAAAACTCAAAAAATGCACATACCCAAAGCGTAAAATGCGACAAAAAATAGAAATGACATTAATAATGATGAAATAGTAAAATAAGCTATTGGTGAAGGAAATAGACTCAACAACACATTAATTAAAACAAAGTAATACAAATTACCTGGATTCTCATCGAATAAGTGAAAAAATACATATCATAAATGGTGACTAATCACAACCCCAAACTTATCTCATTGCTTGTCCTCAAGAAATTTATGTCACCCCCATAAATAGTTGAAGAATCAACTTTTACCACAATACTACTGAGATCTTTCAAAACTTACTCATTCTTCTTTTTTCAGGGTCCCCAGCTTTCCTCAATTATTTGCTCTGCCACACTTCCACATAGGAGTACTACTTCACTTGTCAACTTGTTTCACACACTCGCCTAGACTCTCGGGGCTATAGTGTTTGCACTCATGATTTCATAGTATGCAATACTGACTCGTAAGCTTGAATAAATTATCCTTTCATCCCACATGCATAATAAACACACTTCCAAGGTCTTTCAGGTTATAGCGGAGTTTGGGTTAAGGTGGGATGTGAAAGGGGTAGAAATGGTTTTTGGGTTCAGATTCAATGTCATTATTCTTTTCATTGAGTTTGTTCCAACATACCATTTACATTTCTTTTTCTTTTTCAGCTCCACTTACTCAGTTTGTTTTGTTTTTGGTTTTATACCCAACTGAGTATTTCTCATTCGATGAGTGCTTTTCTTCGTTCCATCAAATTTCTCTTTTCTTTTCTCTTTCTTTTGTTTCCTTTTTTTTTTATGGTCGCTTTTCTAATTTTTTTTTTGCACTCACCTTACTTTCAGTTTCTTATGGGGCTACCCCAAACTTAGAATTAAACATAACTTAAAGAACATAACACTTTCTCTGAACAGGGTAAGGAAGTGTTTGGGCCGCGGGTTACATTCATGTGGTGATATATACAAACAAATGGATACAGGCTCAAGTTGGGTGAACTAATGGTAATAATTAATAAGGTTGGCTTGAAAGGCTCAGGGTTACAAGAAAAAAACTTGCCTCAGTATGTATACTAATGTAGTGAAATTCGAAGAGAACTTATGCAAACTATGAGTGATAGAGACATACTTGAGTTATCTCTCATGATGAATCCTGTATTTAGCTTTTAATTCTCCCCATGTTTGGTAAAGGTAAAAAATTCCGTAATACCTCTTGTGTGATGCAACTTCCCTCTTAAGTTGGAATGTACAGGGTTCCTCGGTTGGTCGAGCTCAAGAAAGTTGTGTCTGATCATCTTCAACAGTATCAATATTTTCGGGGGTATTTCCTTGGCTGTAATCAATCATATGTTTTCACTAACCTTCGTCACTTATTCAAGCAGTGAATTCCAGCAACTGTGTATTACTTGACTATGCTTAATCAAAATAAACAATCAAAATAGTAACAAAAATAATAATAAAAAGAAACAACAAAAACAATAATAAAAAGAAACTAGTAAACCTCCCCCAAACATGAACTAAACATTGACCTCAATATTTTAGAACAAGAAAGAGAGAGGGTTGACTTACAGTTCCCTCATTAGGGAGGTGGAGGAAAATGCAACATCAACTATTGCATCATGGATTGCATTTCCTCCGGCATGGCTCCTTACCGAACCTTCTTAACTCCTTGTTGGGTTTGGTCGGCTCTCAAATCTCCGAGCTCCGCTTGCATCCATATATATTGGTCCTGATTCATAGAGAATGATGCGGGACCTTGTTGGGTTGTCTCTTGAGTTGGAGGTACAAATTGTTGCTGGTAGGTGGCCTTTCCTCCATTGTGTCACCTGCAGCAAAACATCCAAATTGTGGTTGTCCTCCTCATTGGGGACAACACTCACATATAACCAGTTGGAATGATCAATAATACTTACCATGTTAGGGGCAGGTAATTCCAGGACAAATTGGCCTCCACTCATCAGTGAGTAACTGTTATGAGTAATAGAAATCATCCCTTAGTGAATGAGGGATTCCATGTCAATCTTCGCTTTACCTGCAACAGGGGTGTCAGAGGATAGATTAAGGGTATATCTGAGATGCTCTAGAATTTGGGTAATCATACCCACCACAGAAATGCCTCATGTGGGTGCACGAGCAACTCTGCCCAAATAATTAGCTGCAAAGGTAGCAACATTAAGAATTTCATTATTAGCCATAACATGCAGAAAAAATAACTCCCTCTGGGTGGCCACCCCGGTACTATCACCCCAGCCAAAAAGAGTGCAGGTTGTGCCCTTTTGGGTGTACTAGAAGCAGGGGTTTTGAATCATTGATGCCTTAGCCGTTGTGGAACCGTACTCAAGACTACCTGTAATATCAGCCCAAAAATGCTTCACAGGAAAATCATCTGGCACATCGTCTAGCCCGTAGATGGGCAGCTTAAGGATGTTTCCGAGTTCCTCAACAGTTAATTCATGATTTTCATTTAAAAGGCGAAATTTGAGGGTACCAAAGTAGTACCTCACATTTCTGAGCCATTTTTTTTGCAGCTAAAAATCCAGTGTGCTCAGAAATTCAAGAGTTATGCGCTCAAAAGTCGGTGCTTCAAAATGCATGAAATTCAATAATCCAATAACATGAAACATTCTATCTACCTCGTCTTTTAACCCTAAATCAATAAGAGTTCATTCACACATGTACCTGGAGGGCGTAATTTTACACCATGCGAGCACCGAGTACCTTTTGGCTTACTCCTCGTCCTCGAAAACAATGTTGTAAAGAACAAGAAGAACAAGAAGTTGGTGGTGGTAAGGGGAGAAAGAGCTCTCCTGGTTAGCCATTTGCCTTCCTTCTCTTATATAGATGCTGAGGTTGAAATTGGAACTCCTTTCCAAGCTTTATCTATAGCTAAGCCTATTGAGAAGAGAACTCCTTCATTTGCTTCCTACAAAGATGCAAAGCTGGCCATTGAGCATGGTGCAACCACTGGTTTAGGAAAACTGATTGAGTTAGAAGACAACGAGTCCCGGGCTGGCATAAGCTTTTCTTCTGGTACTTTCAACAAGCAAGGGTTATTCAAGAGTGGAGGTTTCATCCACATTGGTCTAGATGAGGAGGCTGCTGCCGTTTTAGAAGAAGATACAAAGGATTCTGGCAATTTCATCATCCCTGGAGGGGTCTGCAACAATTGGGTCGTTGTGGATATTCCAACAGTTGTCCATAAGTCAACGTAATGATCACTTTGTTTGAAAACCCTTCTCCCATGCCAAAAGGAGGAGTGATAACATTGATGGCACATAAGTACAATGATATTTTCATTCAATAAATTCATGTTAAATGTTTGTTTTTCCCATTTATTTTCCCTTTTCGCTTTTGCATGAAATTGGTGATCACATAAAACCCTAAAAAATAAAATAAAATCAATATTTTCATCTACATAATGATTTGCTTTGTTTGAATTCTAAAATCTCTTTTATATCCAAAATCATTATGCAGGTTGATTTCTAAACCCATTGAACATAATGACCCAACACCATCTCCCAATTTTGAATCCCCTGTATTTGAGGCAGAGGAAGCTGATGTTGAAGAGATTCCTGACGAGATTACCCGTCTGCTTGAGCATGAAGAGAAGATCATTCAGCCGCATCTTGAGAATCTGGAAACAGTCAACTTGGGGTCTGAAGATTGTGTGCGAGAGGTAAAGATTGGGGCACTTCTGGAAGAATCTGTTAAGAAGGGGTTGATTAAGTTACTACGAGAATATGTTGACGTCTTCGCCTGGTCATATGAAGACATGCATGGTCTAGATACTGATATTGTGCAACATTTCCTACCTCTAAAGCCTGAGTGTATGCCTGTAAAGCAGAAGCTCAGAAGAACTCATCCTGATATGGCAGTGAAGATCAAAGAGGAAGTTCAGAAGCAAATTGATGCGGGGTTCCTGGTGACTTCTATATATCCTCAATGGGTGGCCAATATTGTGCCCGTGCCTAAGAAAGATGGAAAAGTCCGGATGTGTGTGGACTATAGAGACTTGAATAAAGCTAGTCCAAAAGATGATTTCCCTCTACCACATATTGATATGTTGGTAGATAATACAGCTAAATTCAAAGTCTTCTCGTTTATGGATGGGTTTTCCGGATATAATCAGATTAAAATGGCACCCGAGGATATGGAGAAGACAACATTCATCACACCTTGGGGAATATTCTGTTATCGAGTGATGCCCTTCGGTTTTAAGAACGCCGGAGCCACGTATCAACGAGCTATGACTACCTTGTTCCATGACATGATGCACAAGGAGATTGAGGTGTACGTTGACGATATGATCGCTAAGTCAAGATCGGAGGTTGTACTCCCTGTAGAGGTGGAGATCCCATCAATGAGAGTCTTGATGGAAACCAAGTTGACTGATGCTGAATGGGTTCAGAGTCGTTATGACCAGCTGAACTTGATAGAAGAAAAGAGATTGACTGCCATGTGCCACGGTCAATTGTATCAGCAGAGAATGAAGAAACCTTTTGACAAGAAGTTCAAGGCTCGTGTGTTCCGAGAAGGTGACCTTGTGCTCAAGAAAGTCTTGTCTTTCGTGCCCGATTCCAGGGGCAAGTGGACTCCGAACTATGAGGGTCCGTATGTTGTTAAGAGAGCCTTTTCAGGCGGTGCTTTGATACTTACAACTATGGATGGGGAGGATTTCACTCATCCTGTGAATTCAGATGCAGTCAAGAAATACTTCGCATAAAAAAATAAAAGCTGAATAGCTCGCTAAGTTGAAAACCCAAAAGGGCGGCTTAGGCAAAAATGAGCGTCTCGGTGGATTGAAAACCCGAAAGGGTGATCCAGGCAAAAGTTAGAGACATGAAAAATGAATATAAGTATCCCTCTAGATTGAGTACCTCATCCTGGGGAAATCTAGGCAAAAATTAGGGATTTGGCAAGTAACTGCATCCTGACAAGACTTTGTTCTACAACTGTCGTTCGTCAGAGATCCTTGCTCATTATCAGCCAAAGCTTCAAATACATCGGATTCAGAATTGGTGGAGAGATGATCATTATGTTCAATGTAGCCCTTTTCCAATATATATCACCAATTTCAAATTTGTAAAGATCTATGGAGCCTTGCCATTCGCAGACTACCATTCTATCAAATAAATTTGAGCCTTTTTATCCAATTATTGGCACTCTTATCTGTTTCTATTCAACATATGTTTTGCATGTTTTGATTCAGAAAATATCATTGTTTTAAACTATCAAATTTTTCATAATTTGTTTTTTAAACAAAGTGAACATTCACAATGACGAAAGGATACTTAGGAGATCCTCAGTGCTCTCCCAAGGGTGGTACGATCCCCAACAGGGTAAGATTTTTGTCCGTATTCCTGGCATGACTGTATCTCCTCCCTCCGGAACCCCTTGTGGTTTATCCTACCAAGTGGATTGCTTGTTGAGAGTCACCACTCTTCCCTTCAGCAGAGTAGCAATCTTTCTTCCTCAGCAGCTTGGATCTCTCTGGGCAAGAGCGATATTTGGTGGTTGATCCCGATAAATCTTTTATCTCCTCGGATAGATTCCCCAGTAGAGTTGTTGGTGTGGTGGACCTTGTCTATGATAACTCTCGTCCCCAACTGGAATGATTGATGATTCATCCCCTGCAGAGTTCTTTGCTTCCTGGTATCTCTGATCCCCAGCAGATTGGATACTCTCTGGTGAACTTGGCTTTCTCTCTTGAGATGTAGTACCGGGTGGTTGATTCCTGGACCTGGTTGTGTTAGATATGTCTGTTTGTCAGCATACATCATACATAAACCACGCATATACATGCATAATTATAACATTCAGATATTCATGTTGCATTCTTTGTCATATAATCATTGTTTGTTGTCTCCTGCTATTTGGTGATATATTTCCCCAAGCAGATGTGTGTGTCTGATCTCCATATAGGGTCAGCTCCATAGGCAGAAAGCGTCTATCCTTTCTTCCGTATTCCCCACCGGGTTATATCCCTATGGATGTTGATTGTTTTTGTTCCTTCCCAACACATATATTGGGATGGTTTTCCCCATTGAGTTATATCCTCACCAGGACAAGTCTTGACTTGGTGTGCCTATCTAGTTTGACCCTAGATTGGTCTCTTGAGACTCTTTTCCTTTTTCCCCGTGGTAAATGAATAATTGCTCAATAATTAGTAATTATTATCTCCGACGGAGTTTGTGGTTCTCTACCCTCATACAGGTAGTTGTGAACCCTATTTCTTCCCTTTTTGCAGAGTAACTATTTTTTGCTCATCTTTAATTGGTGACAGTTATCTTCATCCAATATTCGGTGACGATATCCCCTCATCTGCTTGGATAATTGCCCTGATTACGCAATTTATCCCCAGCGGGTCATCTCTCTTCTACCTTGTTGTTGTTGGTAACGATTGTTTCTCCCCTGAATTGGTCATCATTATATATCTAGTTTCGGTATCCCGATGCCTTTTCTTTTCGGTCAATTTGTCCTTTATTAACCCAGTAACCGGTTGTAGATAATCGTCCATGCGAGTATATTATCTACGTTCTGACGGTAATAGATAGTATATCTCATGCACTCTCGGGTCTGAAGCCTTTTGTTCTTCCCCAGTTGAGTAAGATTCGTATCCCCTTTGTGGAGTCGAATATCCATCTTGTAATCGAGTTTGCTTTTAGCCCTCTTTTGGATGATGAGTGTTTTGGGAATATTCCCCAATTCACGCCTTGGTTGGTCACCTATTATATGCCCAGTAACCGGTATCCCTGGTGTTCCTTCCTCTCTGCTCCCTATTATGACTTTTTGTCCCCTGTGGAGTCAGAATCCCTGGGTTGAAGTATACCTTTTAGGTTTTCCGCAGACGTTTTGAAGTTTTGATATCTCTCACCCTTATACCGGTCTTGGATATTCATCTCTTCCTAAGCATGTTGTATCTCTCACCCTCATACCTGGCGTTCAGATCACATGTCTCCTTGAGCTTATTACCCAGTAACCGGTAATACCTCGTCCCGCTGCTTCCCCAGGAGTGTCCTTGTGGACATCCCCAGCGAAGTCCCTTAGTGGATTGTTTTCATCCGGTTTTTATCCGAAGTATCCGCTGTGGATAGTTTTTTGTTGTATTGGCATATTCCCCAATACATGCATCTTCGAGTCAGCTCGAGTCTTTCCATTGGATCTTTTCCCTTTGGAATTCTGTTCCCCACGCTTTGAGTCGTGACCTGCTCGCGCATTTTTATCCCTTTTCTATCCCCAGGAGAGTCCCTAGGGTCTTGGTCCCATGGAGTGAATTGCTCATATGGATTATCAGTGGCTTCTGATTTGTTTGCTTTTGTGGACACATATCTCCACAGAGTGCTACCATTTTTCATACCTACATTTGCATCATGAGGTCTCTTAGGGACCAAAATTCATCTCTTTGTTATTATTTAAGCCCATTCTACCCCGTCGAGACGAAGATTTTAACCTTCACTTCTCCGGCTAGAATGACCTTAAATAGGGGCATCTGTAAGACCCCAATTTTGACCCTAAGATCCCTCATGGCATCATAACATTGCATTTGCATTGCCTCAAGGATCTTTAGCATCTTGGTTCCCTTTGCCTTTGGGTGGGACTCCTTGTGATTGGTTTGAGATCACCAAGCATGCTTGAATTATACATCATTGTTTCTCTTACTTTTGTTTACTAACCAAAAGCACAAAAATGTGTCACTAACATCTTTTGTTTGAAGCTTGAGTATCATCCAAGACACTTTGTGGGTTCTATTTAGATGATCAGTCAACACAAGGGAATGGCTTGAGATACTTCCAACAGGTTCAAATGGGGTATATTCGTCAGTCAAAACGTCAATCTTGAAGGAGCAAAAGTTTGTTCATGAGCTGTCATACTCGCTAGGCGAGCAGAATGGGTTGCCTAGCGAGTCCCAAGAAAAGCCACCAGAATCACCTACGCTCAGAGGAATTTCTTGAACTGTCATGCTCGCTAGGCGAAGCCCACGTGTTTAAAAAAATAAAAAAAAACAAAAAACAAAAAAAAATAATAATAAAAAAAAAGAAAAACGAAAAAAATAAAATAAAATAAATAAAATATAACAGAAAAATTTTGGACTTGGGCCTCTCTCTTTTGAGCCCACAGGTCCACAAAAATCAGGTTATAAATTCAGAGTTTCAGTGAAACAAAAGACAATTCTATTCCTATTACCCTGGCAGGAAAAAGATAGTGAGAGAAGAGCTAACAGAGTTCAGAGCAACCTCCAGAGACTGAAGGGAACTCATCGGCAAAGAACCAATTCCCTCTCATATAAACCCTCAGATTGCTTTGCAAACCCAACCGGGCAATTCAATTTCATTCGATCTCTCTAGTCAGGTTTGCCTTATTCCCATTACTTTATACTTTTAATTTGAATGCTCTGAATGTATGAGGTATTATGGGTGAATTTGATACCCTTTTGATGCATGTGTTTGATAAGAGGTTTAGGCCTCCTACCCTTGGTTGCTTTTTGTGAGCATTTTGTGAATTTTAATGGCATGATTCATGTGGTTACATTTTGATTTGGGGGCAACTCTTGATTACCCTATCTTGTTTCTCTAACCTGTTTGTTGAGTTTTGTTTTGTGAGGGCTCATATGACTCTTGCAGAGATGGCTTGCCTGGTGTTCCACTTTATTTGTGGGATACCACCTGGAAGTTTAATCCAGATTACCTGTACTGACTCACTTTCTTTGATGGTGCTAGCTTGAGAGATCTCTGGGTTTCTTATCTCTTTAATTGCTGTTACTTCGGATCTTTATCCGTACGGTATATCTCTCGATCCCTTTACTTTTCTCGCATGTTACCAATTTCTTAGGTTTCGTATAGCCTCTCGTGGCATGTCATTTAAGGTAGCGTGGTTCCTTCATCTAGGACTGCCTTTTGCATGAGCATCCCTAAACACCCCAAACTCATTGATTTTTCTTCTCCTAAGAACACGTTATCTCCTTCTACTACAGGCGAGTAAGTCTCCAAAGGTCGAGCATCCGGTAGATTGCGTAGTAACGTCGTTCACCCCAAAACACAACCCTTACCCCGTAGTTAGTCGAACTATGTTTTGCTCTGATTTTCATCCCATATGAGATACGTAGGCATAAGACGCGATGTCTTAGCGAGCACACTCCTATTTAACCCATAGGTAGCCGAGCTACGAAGACTCTGATTCTCAGATTCAGATGAGATACGTATGCAGTGGAGGCGACGTCCGTGCGAGTCATTTTCTTTTGACCCTTCTTTTAGTAAGTAGTACATTAGATAAACATACACGCTTTTCTCATCCCTTCAATCATGTTTGCACAAATAAATTTTCAAAAAAAAACAACAACCTTTGCAACAAATGTGAAAAGGGCTCCCTAGGAGTACCTAGGATGCTTTGGGTGCCTAATACCTTCCCATTGCATAACCAACCCCCTTACCCAGATCTCTGACATTTTTACTAGTTTTTGATTCGATAAAACTTTTAGGTTTTTGTTCGCTTTCTAACCATTCCTTTGGATAAATAGAAGTGCGGTGGCGACTCGACTTATATGATTTACCTTGGATTTAGTCAATATCTCTAATGGTAACGAATACCCCGCTACACCTGGTCCATGTCGAGATTGGATCGACTTCTCCGCATGAATGGTCGACCAATAATGATAGGTGTCTCTTCATCTTCACGTATGTCTATGATCACAAAATCAACAGGAAAACTCAATTCGCCTATTGTCACCAGTATGTCTTATGCTATCCCATATGCATTCTTTATCGAGTGATCTGCAAACTTCAGATTTGTCCTTGTATCACAGATATTTTCAATACCCATCCTGCGGTAGATTGATAATGGCATCAGACTCACACTAGCTCCAGAATCAATTAGAACAATTTTGAAAGTTCTCTTATTTATAGTGTATGAGACTGCGACAACTCCAGGATCCTTCTGTTTGTTTGGAATTCTCTTACCTAGTGATATTGCACTACATTTCTCCTTCAAGGCTACCGATCACTCTCCTGCTGGTCTCTTTTCAGCGATTACCTCTTCCATGAATTTTATGTACATGGGAATTCGCTAGAGTGCTTCAAGAAAAGGCATATGACTCTCTATCTTCTTGAAAATTGTCATGAATTTCACAAAGTCTGTCTCTCTAGGTTCCTTCTTTGTTGCTCTCAAAGGATATGGTAACTTAATCACAGGTTTAGTCTCCTTTTTATTTTTCTCTTCAGTGGGATTTCCGGGTGGTATAACTTTTTCCTCTTTAGCAGCCTTCTTAGTTCTCGTAGTGACAATATTAACATTCTCATGATTTCTGGGATTTTGTACTGTTTCGCTTGGTAAGGAACCTGGTACTCTAGAACTTTCTATTTGTTGTGCTATCTAACATATCTGAACTTCAAATTTTTTTATGGAAGCAGTCATGTTCCTATGATTATTTCTTGTTTCCTCTTGGAACTGGGAATTTTGAGCAGTCATCTTTTCAATGGAGAGTTCCCATTCGACCTTTTTGGGTGCTTGTTACTAATATTGTTGATGTTGTTGTGGGTACGGTTGTTGTTGTTGGTACTGATGTGGTTGGTTCTGATATTGAATGGGACCATGCTTTGGAACATTCCCTTATTGATCTTTTTGGGGAAAATTTGGATGATTCTTCCACCCTGGTCCAAACTCCATAACTCCTTCAATTTTCATCCAAATGTCAAGCTTCTTCAAGACAAATGTAACTTTTCGGATCCTCTACAACTTTGATTCAAGGGTCAAACATCAAATCATCCATTTAAGACTTCATTTGTGTCAAGGGCCAAGTTGCCAAAATGGGCCAAAACCTTGCCATGACCCCTACTTTCCACCCTTGCCATTTTCATCTCAATCACTCTCTTGATCTCATTCCTTTTGCATTATGATAAGCTTATGTCAAAGATCATTTGGACCAAGTTTGGATCAAAATGCACGAGGGAATCAAAAGTTATGGCATCATGAACATAGGACCCCAAAATGACCAAACATGCTGCAAGGTGCTTGACCAATTGTCTAGCCCACAAAACCAGGTCATGACCTCAACTTCACAAGACCATAACTTTCAGCTTAAACTCCTTTTAGATTGATTCTTTTGCATCCTATTCTACTCCATGAAGTGATCATTTGGCTCAAAGAAAATCACAAAACGCACGAGTGGATTGGATTTGGCCCAATCTTGAACATGGTAACCTAACTCTGTCTTGGTCTGTGACCTATAAAGTTGAAGCTTGCACAAATAAACTTGGGACCACTTCTCACGCGTGCAAACCTATTACCCATGACCAAACGCATCTGAGTATAACTTGAAGCGACTTGAAAACATCCAAATTCACGAGTTTGACACCTAAATTCCACACGCTCGAGATCTAAAAATTTCCCACTCAATTCACACGAATTCGAGCCAATTTAACACATATTTGGATCCTAATTCATTCCCTATAAATAGTGGAATCTATCGAATTCATTTCCAAGTTTTGAAAGCCAAAGAAACTCTTCCACCATTGAAGCCTGATACCTCTCAAAACCAGTCAAGCTCTTTTTAGTTTTGAGCTCTTTTCCTTCCATTTCTTTGCCCATAATCCTTTATCGGCGTCCTGTGAAGGTGTTTGAAGTTTTACTTTGGTCTAAATCCTTCTGCAACCTACATACTGAATCCACCATTGTTGACTTATGAAGCTTCATTTGAACAGGTAGATACGAGTTACAATCTTGAGCAAACAATTTACCACACTCTTCGCCTTGTTCCACTGGTTAAAAGCCATAACCTATTGGTCATTTATTTTCAATATTAACCCTTTAATTTTACTTTTAAGAACTAGGGTTCTTCGAGTTTTTGAGAAAATTATCCCTGCTCATAACAAATCAATTCCTCTAATGCAGGGAGACATGAACAATGAAGTGTTTCGCAGTTGAATCCATGTTTGATTCATGTTAAAAAACTGGTTCATGAAGTTGCAAAATCAAAATCATGAGGTTGAAGATGAAGTGTTTCGCGTGTGTTGGAGCCGTATTCAAATCCTCCCTCAAATCAGAAGGCAACGTGTATCCTAGTCGTTGTATTTAAATTATTTTCTCTTTCTTTTTATTTCATTTAATTTCTTTTTCTTCTAAAAATAATTAAAAATAGTTTCCTTATTATTTTTTTATCCAAACTTTTTCCCTAATTCCATAAAAATATTTTCTACCTCATGCCATTTTTTACAATTTTTAAAAATAATTTTTGCATTAACTGCATATTTTCTTTTATTTTTCATTTAATTTTCTTTATGCATTTTTATTTTAGGCTTAAATAGTCTTTTGGTCCCTATAAGTTAACGAGTTTTTTATTTTGGGCTTAAATAGTCTTTTGACTAACCATTAACTCTTAAAATTAATCATTACTCATTACATTATTGCTTTTAATTCAAGGCATTTAAATTCAAGTCATTTAAGTTTACGTCATTTAATTTTATGTTATTAACTTAATTCCCTTTTATTTTATGCCCCATTGGTCATCACATCATCCCATACTTTATCCGTCTATATTCATTTGTTGCTCTTATCATGTTTGACTTTTGGCTTGTTAAAACTTAATGAATCAAAACATGATAAAGTAACTTGGACCTAATCCTAATCACATGCTTGGAGTGACATTGGCCCTGAGACCTTGTGGGCACTCTGACTTGCCCTTGTCTTTATTGAGCTTTTGAGGTTGGTTGTTGTTTCCTCTACTTTTTACCTCTTGCATGCATCTGCCTAGGGTTACTACCCTATTACACACACATGGTTTTCTCTTGGGCTACCTTACAATGAGACATAGGACAATAAATTTTGCACCCACGTGGATTTCTCTTTGGTTACCTTACAATTAGACCCTAGGTTAGTTTTGTATGATCATGCATCCTTGTTTGTTCATCATTCCTTTCCTTTGATTTGGCTTGATCCAATTCACATTGGATCTACTAAGTCCCTTCATCTATTACATCCCCCTTTGTTTTTATCATGTGACCATAATTCCCTTGGTCACTTGATGGGACTAGCCTCTGTCACCTTGGAGAATTCAACCGCCCCACATGTCCAAAACCCTCGGTAGAACATATCTCTCCTCAGTAGTCAATCATATGACTCATTCCCGCATCCTTTTAGGGAACCTGCTTCAACAAATTTTCAGTCATGGACTCGACTTGCATGCCATGAGCCTTAAGCAATAGAAAATGATGATAAAGGATCTTCCCTACCCTTGTATAGAGTACCTTTGTGCACAGGATGTAGACCCTAGCTTCTTAGAGTATTCATTTTTATTCATAGACTTCAGTGCAATTCCATATCAATTCACTGTCAAGTCTGTATCTTCATGTATCTTCCTGGTTTTGACACCATTACAATAATTTCCTGTTAGGGTTGACACCTCTATGGTTATTCCCTAGGTTGACATCTTCATGGTTATCCCCTCATCTTTACCATAGCAGTCCTAGTGCTTTGGTAAGACCCTTGTCATGTGAGTCTCATGCTTTGACAAGTTCTCGCTTTCCTTATTAGCATATCAGTCCTCATGCTTTAGTAAGACCCTTGTCATGTAAGTCCCCGGCTTTGACAAGTTTTCTTTCTGGTTTAAACACCATTGAAATCATTTCCTTTTAGGGTTGACACCTTCATGGTTATTCCCTGGGTTAACTCCTTCATGGCTATTCCCCTTTCCTGGTTTAAACACCTCTTTGTACCATATCAGTTATTGTGCTTTGGTAAAGCCTTTGTCATGTGAGTCTCAAGCTTTGACAAGTTTTCTGACTTTCTCCTTATTGTATCAGTCCCCATGCTTTGGTAAAATCCTTGTCATGTGAGTCTCAGGCTTTGACAGGTTCCTGCTTTCCCTACTTACCATGTCATCCCATGTGCTTTGGTAAGACCCCTGTCATGTGAGTTGCCGGATTTGACAAGATTTCCCTTTCTATTGGGTTAAACCCCATTTTCTTTCCTTTTTAGGGACACACCTTTATGGTTAACCCCCTTTTCTTTCCTTTAGTTTAAACACCATCCACAATCATATCTTTTTTCTCAGTCTTTATCCTTCGAACTATAGAGCTCCGACTTCCTTATTGCACTACAAGGATACGTAGGAACGAAGATGTGAATCATTGGTAAGCTCTTTCTTTTCCTTTTCTATCCTCCCCAGTTCCACAAACTACGAGGCTCTAACTTTCTCATTACACCATAAGAATACGTAGGCATGAGGGCCACAATCCTTCTCGAGCACTCCCTTTTCTTAAACCCCTTTCTTTTTTTACAGGTATATGAAGATCATGACACCCATCCATGCTATAACATTAAAAATGGTTCGCATGAAGTACCATGGATGTGAGGGGTTCTAATACCTTCCCCTTGCATAATTAACTCTCGTGCCCATTTCTCTGTTTTCTTTGTCCCTTGGGTTTTATTGATATTTTCCCTTCCCTATCTCTTGGGATAAATAAAGTTCGATGGTGACCATGTTATACCTTTGAGCGTGTGATGTATTCGATGGGCATATTTCAGCTAGCTTCAATATGCCTTTGAGCGTTCAGAGTATCTGGAAAAAAAATACCCTTTTAAGCTTTGGCCTTAAATTTCTTTAGATAGACTTTATTGTCCAAGATGTAACATGTACATCCAAACTGATAAAAATAAGAAATGCTTGGCTTTCTTCCTTTGAACAGCTCATATGAAGGCTTGTTCATAATAGGTCTAATATAGATTCTATTTTGAACATAACATGTTGCATTTACAGCTTCTTCCCACAAGTACTTAAGTAAGTTGTTTTCATGGATCATAGTTCTGGACATTTCTTGTAAAGATCTATTCTTTCTCTCTATAACTTTGTTTTACTATGGAGTTCTAGGAGAAGAGAACTCATGGATAATTTCATGTTTTTCACAAAAAAATTCAAATGGCTCAATTTCAAATTCTCCTCCATGATCATTTCTTACTCTTAAAATCTTTTATTCCTTTTCATTTTGTACTTGTATGCAGAAGATTCTAAACACATCATATGATTCATCCTTGGTTCTAAGTAATTTAACCCAAGTCCATTTTCTATAGTCATCAACAATTACTAATCGATATTTCTTCCCATTAATTGATGCAATACTAACAGGACCAAACAAATCAATGTGAAGTAGTTCTAAGGGTTTGGAGGTAGATACAATGTACTTAGTTTTGAAAGAAGTTTTATTAATTTTCCCTAATTGACATGCTCCACAGAGTGAATTTGAGTGATAATTAAGTTATGGCAACCCTTTAACAAGTTTTAGCTTGCTAGGTTTAGAGATTAATTTCCAGTTAGCATGACCTAACCTTATGTGTCAGAGCCATTTTTCATCACTCACTGATATAAAGCAAAGTACCTTATCAACCAATTCAAAAACTAATTTTATAAACATTTCCTTTCCTCCTACCTTTGAACACTACGGACTTGTCAGACTCATTCATGACTATACAGTTGTTCGAATTAAACATGACTTCATAACCAGTGTCACAAAAATGATAATGCTCACTAGGTAGGCTTCAGTTGATCTACTAACCAAACATTATTAATTGAGATATAGGAATTACCAATAGTACCCATACTAATGATCTTTCATTCCTGGTTACCTCCAAATTCAACAGATCATCCCTCTTTCAGAGTTAGGATTTGGAACATATGATTTTCTCCTGTCATATGTCATGAGCATCCATTGTCCAAGTACCATGATAGTTGCTTTGCTTCTCCCTTGAAGCATATCTGATCCTCTTCTTTAGATTCTAAACCAGAATCTGAGTCATATTCTATTTCAAAAGATGTAAGAGCCATCAAAGCAAGATTGGCTTGTTCTTCATCCTTTTCAAAGTCTTATTCATTGTTAAATTCATCCCATGTTGCCATGAGACTCTTATCAAACTTGCTTTTGAAGTTGTACTTCTGATAGCTTCCTTTCTTTGACTTGTCCTTTTGCACCTTTAAACAGTCAGCAATGAAGTGACCAGGCTTCTTTCAGATTAATCATCTATTATGATCATACTGCTTTTCTCTGATGATAAAGGTCATTTCCTCATCATTTAAATCATCTTCAGAACCTTATACATGAGAAACTTCTTCAGACTCCCATACTTGAGGAGCCTCGGAAAACTTAGCAACATATTTCAAATCAAGAGGCTTTGACTTCCTGGCAGGTTCATCTCCATTGAGCTCCATCTCATGGCTTTGGAGTTTGCTAATAAGGCTTTCAAGATGTAATCTGTTTAAATCTTTGACCTCCTGGATAGCTGTCACTTTAGGTCTGTATGTGACAAGAATACTCCTAAAAATCTTCTTGACATGATTATAGGTAGTATATCTCTTGTTAAGAACCTGAAGTGCATATACAAGAACTTGAAACCTTGAGAAAATGGTTTCAATGCCTTTATCCTCCTTCATTCTGAACAGATCATACTGTTAAAACTAGAAGGCTGGCCTTAGCTTCCTTAACTTGTTAATTCCCTTCATAAGAAGCACATAGGGAATCAAAATGGTATTAGCAATTTATTTATCAATAATCTTGATGTACTTAGAGTGAGGTAGAGTATCAACCATAATGCAACTAAGTCTATGATGTTTTCTATATGTCTTTTTTTTGTGCAAGTGTGAGATTTTTTCTGCTAGTTACCATTTCTACTCCCTTAACTATAATATCAATGCTATCTTCAAGAATATCCCACAACTCATCATCAATACCTATGATATGAGTATACATCTTGCTCTTTCAACAATCGAATTCAGTAGAGTCTCCACTGAAAGTTGGAGGTCTAGATATAAAATTATTATTTTATGAAGTGTTATAATCATGATTAATAGTAGTATGTGGATTAGGAGTACCACTATCTGATTCAGAAACTCCAAACATGAGTCAATATGTTTTTTCTCATGTTCTTTTTTGTACCACTATTAAGTGTTTAGCACGGACTATGCTTTGATGGAAACTGAATGTGAGAAAAACACAAGCAGGTGGGTTGAATTATGTTTCCTTTTTCTTTCTTTTTGAAGCTCTTGTCAGATTCTAAACACAAAGTATAAGAGATAGGCAGTGGGTAAGTAATGCAAGAAGTAAAAGAGACACATAGAGTTATCCCAGTTCCTCTCACAACTTAAGAGTAATCCAATCTCATTGTACTTACAAGATATTTTCACTATAATCACACAATATTATAATTTTCTCAAGCACATAATCAAGAGACTTCCAATGCTCAAACACAAATTAAGAGACTTTTATGCTCAAGCACACAAGCAAGAGACTTTTGATGGTCATGCACACAAACAAGAGACTTATATGCTCAAGCACACAAGCAAGAGACTTAAAATTCTCAAACACTAAGTAGGATACTTCTAACAATCTACCAAACAGATAAAATATTGTTGGGTTAATACACTTGATATACAATTAGAGGTGTAGAGGAAATACAACTTAAGAATAAATCTGTAAGACTTAGGGGTTTCTAGATTATACAAAGGTGAGAAATCCTAAGTTAAACTTGTGCTTTTGTTTTCACAGAGTAACTTCTATTTGAATGTCAATAGTTCTTTCTTTTCTCTTCAAGTCTTTACCTCATTAAATAGAGAAGGAAAAGAGTTGTTGAAGATCCATCACAAGAGAGTTCATGAGAAGCTTTAATAGAGATGATGAGATGTTTCTTCAAATGGTTAATTTTGTTGAAAGCTTGTTTGAAATTCCTTTTCTACAAGAGGAATTATCAGTTAAATCCCAGCTGACTCTATGAAGAAAGAGCTCTTAGGTCTTCACGTGACAAAGTAGACTCAGAGGTTGATAGTGACCTATCAGAGTCACATTGGTCCTTATAATTTGACTAGTCTTTAGGTTCTAATCAGGAGAGGCATGCTTCTTCTGTGTCTGATCTTCAGATGATGACTCCTTCAAACTCTGACCTTCAGACGTTGACTTCTTCAGAAATTGACTTCTTCGAAGTATGGTATTCAGCTTCTGATCCTTAAGCATCTCTCTGGATGTTCAATATTAGAACCAATACTAATATTGTTCATGAAATTTTAGTCTATGGTCCTTCACACTTGAACAAATATAAATATACCCAGTTGTTCTAAAAATACTTTGTTATCATCAAAACCTAAGGGATATGGAACAAACCAATTTTGTTCCAACAGAAACAAGGTTATACCAAAAAGCATAAACATGCAAAGGTATAAACTAAAATGCATATCTAAAAATATTATTCACAAGCCAAGGCACAAAAGCTCGACCAAATATTATAGGGGAAGAGAAGAAGAAAAAGAACAAAACAACACTCAATCATCGGCACCTGGCTCCTTCTCAGATGGGTCGGCTAAATGGTTCAGCCACTAAGCAGTAATGGTGAAGTCGAGACAGAACATCTGAACCTGCTCCAACACCTCATCCCAAACCATGCCTAGAGCCTCCACTTCCCGCTCAAGAGATTCACGAGACTCTTATCGAGCAGCAACAACCTCTTCTTCCAGACTCCTTAAAGCATTAGAATGGTCCTTCTTCCTCTACTGGAGAGCATTTTGGTTTGCTTCAAACACCTGACACGCATCTTCCACATCCTTAGAAACCATTTCGTTGTCTTTCTTCTTGTCAGCAAGAGAAGCCTTCAACTCCTATATTCTAGCAGCCAAAACAGACGCTCGGCCATACCTATCCTCCTCTTCCTGCAAAGAACTAAGCGTATCAACAATTTCCTAAAGCATAACCAAGTCCTTCTCATCGTCAAAAATTTTCCGCTCAAGGACCTTACACCTTTCATTCAGCTCATCATGTTCCTTCAAAAGGTCGCCAGAGCTTGGAACGTCATCTTGGCCCGTAGCTATAATAGAAATAAGGGACTCGACCCAAACCAAAGCATGGAAATCATCTTCAAAAAGTCCCTTTCTGTAATTCGCGGATAAATCCGGGAGAAATCCAAGTCCTTAGCGGTCATAGAAGTAGCAAAATTGTTTGGGTGTTAGGTACTCGGGGATGAAGAATAGCATGAAGTCAGAAGATAGGAGTTAGAGCATCCCGCTCATCGTCCTCCACTAAACGAGCATATTTAACATAACCTTCTCCAACATGAGTGTATAGAGTGTCACTTTGAACCCTCTTTGTAGCAGTAAAGTCGTGACCATCAAGATATGGATAAACTTGACATCAGTAAAACCAGAGTCGCCACCACGCTTTTATTGTTTACAAAGGAAAAGGGAAAAGTACGAATAAAACTCAAAGATAAGAAGTTTTCAAAGCAAAATTAATAAAATGCCAGAGATTACAGATAAGGGGGTTGGTTACACAGAGGGAAGGTGTTAGCACCCAAAGTGTCTTAGGTACTCCTAGGGAGCCCTTTTTTACGTGTGCATATGTTTTTGGTATAAAAGATGTTTGATAAAATATAGAGTGTGGGGGATGAGAAAAAGAATTCATTAATTATATTTTTGTGTTTGACAAGACCTTCAGTCTTATGCCTACGTACCAACATAAAAATGAGGGATAAAAACCCCGTAGTTCGTGGTAAAAATTTCAAAGAATTTGGTGAATTAATTTTAACAAAAGTTTAACAAGAAAAGGGCATAAAAAGGCCAAACATTTGAATGGGGTTGTTAGTTCTTTTTGTCTTTTTGAAATTTAAGTCAATATGATTAAGTTTATTTACAAGTTTGATTTAAGAAAAGAAGTTTAAAAATTCAATGGCATAAGGCCAAAGTTTGTAATCATTAAAACATGTATAAGTTTGAAATAACAAGCAAAGAAAGTTTTTGAAAGGAGGGAGATATTTTGAAATTAAAGAAAGTGGGAGGAGATGAAGAGACTACCCTAAGCAAAAAAAAAAGTTAAGAGTTGTAAAGATCTAACCAATGGGATGCAATCCAACAGATAAGAATGTCATATAGAAACCCATTTTCCTTTGGACTTTAATCAAGCAACAAGCAATAAGCAATGAGCAATATCCAAGCATCATATTGAAGATCAAGGTATCAAATAAAGATAGCCACATCCAAGCAAGCACTTCAATAGCTAGCAGTCTTCAGTGTCTTCCCATGTATCAGATGAAATATTCTTTGATCAACTCAGAACAAATCATCAGACATAGACAATAATAATAAAATAACAATTGAGCACAAAGACAGAGTAGCAGATGAATCAATGGCACTCAAGGTCTTGCATCAGATGAAGGCACAATCAAAGATAGCTTTGTCTCAAATGTTGGCATTGGCCAAGTCCTTTAGCATAGGGAATGTTGCCTTGTCCTAAGTCCAAAATCTCAGATCAAGTCTCAAAAGTCCAACAAATGTTTTTTAGGTTTTTTGTTGTTATTAAATGTTTTAAGGTCCTAAGACCACAAACAAACAAAAGCAAGCAAACAAATATATACAATCACAAGATATGGCTCAAATGAGCAAAGTGAAAATGACTTGAAACATAAAGAAGATGCATGGAATGTAAATGGCAATGAATGATAAAGGTACTGAAATTTAAATTGCATAAAGTAAATGACTTAAAAGTAAAGCAATATTAATAAGAGTTAGTCAATGGTTAGTCAAATGTTAGTGGTAAATTTTAATTGATTAAGTCATTCTTTGGAGAACACTCGACCATTCATTCACAAGTATGAATCCTTAAACCAAGACAACTTCCATGAGAAGGGCTCCAACTTGGATAATTCAACAAGTATGCTAGTAGCTCTCATGAAAGGAAAAAAGTTCAAGTTTCCACACAATGCCATGAAGAATGGGAGACTTACAATCTCACTTACTATAATGTTATGCCTTCTTGATCAAAGTTAGCTTGATGTTAAGCAAATCGTAATTGGACTTATGTAGAAGTCACAACTATCTGAGGCCGGGCAATAAAAATATAGGTGTTAATGCATGTTAGAGATTTGGTACAAAGGACCAAACTCCAAAAACATACCACACGCTAAAAAAAATGGGAGGGACATATCTCAGTCAGACTTGTATTGATTCATCTGATACAAGGTCATTGATGAATCAATTAGCATTTAGACATTAGAGAAATCATTGGTCAAATGAGGGAATGGGGAAGAATAGGGATGAAGATGAAGGGGGAGGGGGAAATAGAAATAAAAATTGATCATGAGAGGAATTTCATCTGATCAATACCATCCATTATTTTGTAGAGATGAAATGTACATTTCATCAATCACCTAAATCCAATGGTTTAAATCAAACAATAGTTAAATCAACCATGATCAAGGCCCAAACAGAAAGTCAAACATCACAAGACCCTAAAAATGGCTCAACATAATTTCAAACATTTAATCAATTAAAAAAATTACATTTAAAATGAATTCAAATGCATTTTAATTTGGACAAAACCTCAAATCCCTACAAAACACCAAATAAATGGCCAAGGGATCTATTCTAGGTCAAACAAGGTCAAAGGACCTTAGACAAAACAAAACACATTTTTTTGAAAGTCAGAAGTATTTTAAAACAATTAAAAATATGCAAAAAAAACATTTAATTCATGAAAAATAGCAAAATTAATCCAAAAAATAATTTTAATTCAAAATATGGAAGATAAAAATATTTAAATATTTTTGGTGAAAGTCCCATATTTTTTGGATTAAAAATGGATTTATTATGAATTAAACAAAATAAAGCTATTAAATGAAAATCAGAAAAGTAAAAAAACAAGGGCCACCAGATCTCCCTCATTAATTGAGGTGGCAGATCTGATGGCCAAGTGTGTGTGTTCCAAAATGTTCCTTAGCCAATGCGTCACACCAATGGTAATCATAACTAAGGGCCAAGATTAAAACACTTCAAATAGATCAGATGGTTTGGAAGGCGCTAACGCACCACCGGAGCTAGGGCTCCGGCCGTCTTCTTCAGTGGACCTCACCGGACTGGTCTACCATAAACCACCATAAAAATGAATATTAAGGACATGGTTTTAAAGGAAAAATGCTCAGAAGCTCGAATCTGACCTCCATTTCATCCAATTCCAATCATATTAAAAGATACATGGATTTGAAATTTGAGGTTCATGATTTGAGTTGCATCGATATGACCTCAAAGCAACTCAATCTTGTTGCCTACATTGGTAGGACTTCAGCCAACTCTAAGAGAATGGTGAAGAATTGCGAGAGAATCGAAGGCTCAAAGTTTCTGAAAAGTAACCTCCGGGTAGCTTGAATATGGCTTGATCTTGCTTCCAATTTGTCTTGGCTTGACTCTAAAAGCTTGCAGGAAGTGAAATGGATCAAAGAGAGGCTTGGATTCTTGGAGTTTCAATCTCAAAACAGAAGGATATTTGAAACTCGATTTCAAGTGAAATCTTCAAGTTTATCCTATAATGGAGTCTAGGGAGGAAATGGTTCAAATCTTGGGCAAGCAGGGATCCTCATTCTGATCACAATGGACATGTATATATATCATATCAAGTTACTTTTCACACACTTTGAAATTTTCCCAAATTTAGCAACTTTGGTGCATGGATGCATGGGCATTGATTTAGGCCTAATTCATGATGTGATCTTGCTCTAATCCATGCATAATGATTACTGAAACATTAACATGTAAGCATGCAATAGGAAATGTTTATTTGAATTCAAATCATGCCAAAACAAACCTATGAAAGGAATCATGTGCAAGACCCTCAATATCTGTCCAAATGAGGCGATATTGAACTTTTTGGAAAGATGACATAAAGGGGAACAACGTTTATGTTGAACACTTTTCCATTTGGAGCTTTTATCGTGATGAATTTCGAGGTGGAAGTTTGAGAAATCAAACATAATTGAAATTTTTCTAAGTACCAAGTCAAATGACCACTTCTTCCACCTTGAATAACTTTTTCTATGAGATCAAAATGAAAATGTTTTCTTTACAAAATTTGTAGCTATTTAATCCCTATTCAATTTGGTCACAAATTTGACATAATCTGGATTTGGCATGAGGGAGTTATGCATTTTAGAAGTTGAGGAAAATTGCTTGTTCAATGATGATGGCCCAAAATGACCTATAATGTTTCCTCTTGGCACATGCCCTTGAAAGTTGAATTTTAAGTTTCTCAAAGAATAAAAGTTAGAGACGACATCTTGAAATTGATTATGAAACTTTGATAGCCTTCATCTCATAAAAATTGAGCAAGTTATGGTCCTTGGAAGTTGACCTCCTAACTAGGGCACAAACAAAATGACCTATAATCCTTTACCATAAAAATGACTTTCCAAGCAAAACTATATCTTCATGTAAACATGAAAGTTGTTTGGAATGCCATAAAGAGTAAATTTTCTATTGGAATCATTTTCATATGACAAAAATTGTAGCAGATATGGTCTAGGGAACCCCAGTTTTGACCAGTTGACTTTCTCTAGTCAGCTTCTTTAAACCAACTTGAAAACTTGAAGTTCTCTTGATCTTTGGGACTCATGGAGGATCATATATATATAAGATGATTTATAATGAATCATCCCTTGATATATTTTATCAAGTGTTGAAGAAACTTTATGAGGAAGTCACACAAGATACCCAAATGAATTAGGGCTTCCAAGGCAAACAAGCTTCAAACTCTTGGTGAATTCTTGATCAAAATGATAAATGAAGAACATGGGTATCCATATATTATGTTTAGAACCATTTTGAACCATTCCTTTATTGATCTCTTTCACTGAGGGGTCAAACCCTAAATATGAGCTTAACAGGCTTAGGTGGATGCACACACTACCTACAAAAGAAACAAAGTTATACATAGACATATTTTTTGTATTTTGGTTAGTAAACAAAGAAAAATAAAGTATGATACAATCAAAATGTGCTTGGTGATCTCTCCCAATGCAAACCCAATGAATGAGGGGTAAGGAGGATGCCAATGTGTGATCCCAAAGCTAATGCAAATGATGAGATAGCATGAGGGATCTTAGGGTCAAAATTGGGGTCTTACAGCTGCCCCTATTTAAGGACATTCTAGCTGAGGATATGAAGGTTAAAACCTTCATATCAACTCAGCAGAATGGACTTAAATAACAACATCTATAAACAAATTTTGGTCCCTAAGAGACCTCATGATGCATATGATATGAATGTTAAAATAATCTTTATGGGGAATATATTTCCATAAAGGAAAAGAATCCGGAGAGACTGAAAATCCATATGAGCATAATTCATTCCGTAAGGAAAACTCACTGGGGAGACAGATACTCTAGGGGATAAAAGTTATGTGTAGGCCCGGCTACGACTTAAAAACTACTAGGAGACACGGGGGGATTTCCACAAAAATAAATCAATGGAAAGACTCCGTCCGGGTGACCAGGAAAATCTGCAGGGGATGAGAATAGATCAGAACAAAGCTGAAATACTCAAATCAAAGGAAATTTGATTCCATAAAGAAATACGAACCCAAACTCAACTGGGGAAGAAAAAACTTCAACACATGAGTAAAAGAGATAGATATTATCTACTACCGGTTACTGGGTAGGAAGATAATATGCTCTAACAGAGGGACATCCGTTACTGGCTAGGTGTAAGACCCCAATTTTGACCCTAAGATCCCTCATGCTATCTCATCATATGCATTGGCTATGGGATCACACCTTGGCATCCTCCTTACCTCTTATTCATTGGGTTTGCATTGGGAGATATCACCAAGCACATTTGACTGTATCATACTTTGTTTTTATTTGTTTACTAATCAAAATGCCAAAAATATTTCTATGTACTGCTTTGTTTCTTTTGTAGGTAGTGTGTGCATCCACCAATGCCTCATCAAGCTCACAATTAGGTTCTAAGACCCTCAGTGCAAGGAGATCAATCAAAGGATGCTTCACATGGTTCTAGACACCATATATGGATCCCCGTGATATTCATTTATCATTTTGATCAAGAAATCATCAAGAGTTTGAAGCTTGTTTTCCTTGGAAACCCTAATTCATCTGGGTATCTTGTGTGACTTCCTCAGCAAGTCTCTTCATCATTTGATAAAATATTTCAAGTGATACTTAATATTACATCATATTATGCATATATGATCCTCCATGAGTCCCAAATGTAAAAAAAACTTCAAGTTTGCAAGTAGGTTCAAGGTAGTTGACCAGAGAAAGTCAACTGGTCAAAACTGGGGTTCCCTAAACCCTATCTCCTACAATATTTGTCATATGAAAATGATTCTAAGATAAACTTTACTCTTTATGACATTACAAACAACTTTCATGTTTACATAAAGAGCCATTTTTGCTTGGAAAGTCATTTTTTATGGTGAAAGATTATAGGTCATTTTGTCTGAACCCTAGTTAGGAGGTCAACTTCCAAGGACTATAACTTGCCCAATTTTTATGATATGAATGACATCCAAGTTTCATGGTAAAATTCAATATGTCTTATCCAACTTTTATTCTTTTAGAAACTTCAAATTCAACTTGCAAGGGCATGTTCCAATAGGAAACATTATAGGTCACTTTGGGCCATTACCATTGAACAAGTAATTTTCCTCAACTTCTAAAATGCATAACTCCTTCATGCCAAATCCAAATGAGGTCAAATTTGTGACAAACTTGAATAGGATTGAAAGGGATACAACTTTTATGAAGTAACATTTTCCATTTGAAGCTCATAGCAAAAGTTATTCAAGGTGGAAGTAGTGGATATTTGACTCGGTACTTAGAAAATTTTCAATTATATTTGTTTTCTCAAACTTCCACCTCAAAATTCATCATGATCAATGCTTCAAATGGAAAAGTGTTCAACATGAAAGTTGTTCCCCTTGATCTCTCCTTTCAAAAAAGTCCCAAATCACTTCATTCGAACAAAGTTTGAATGACTTGGGCATGGTTAATCTTCATGGTTCCATTTGGAGGAATATCATGATCCCTTCTCAAATACAAATGCATGCCTTCATGTTATACTTTCAACATCATTCATGATCATATTTGGACCTGATTACATCATCTCATGGGCCTATCACACGCCCATGTAAGCATGCATCTCCCGTTTCCAATTTTGGCCAATTTTTGAAGTGTGTGAAAAGAAATGAACATGGCTATAAATACATGCCCTTGGTGATCAGAATTGGGATCCTCTGGCCCAAGCTTCGTCCCCATTCTCTCCCAAACCCCATTGAAAGGATAATCTTGAAGATTTCTTGAGAAATCGAGTTTCAATTCTTATTCTATTTTGGAATTGAAACTCCAAGAGTCCAAGATTTTTAATTATCAATATCATCTTCTGCAAGCTTCTAGAGTCAAGCCAAGCCAAATTAGAAGCAAAATCGAGCTAATTTGAAGCTCCTCGAAGGTGAGTTTTCAAAAACTTTTCTTCTTTGATTCTCCCTCATTTTACATCCATTCGGCTTGATTGTTGGTGTGTTGAAGCCCTAGCAATATAGGCAACAAGATTGAGTTGCTTTGAGGTCAAATCAAAGCAATTCAGATCATGATCCTCAAAATTCAAATCCCTATATCTTTCAATATACTTGGAATTGGAGGGAATTGAGGCCAGATTCGAGCTCCTAAGCATTTTTTCTTTAAAATCATGTCCTTGTTTTTTCATTTTGGTGATGGTTGGTGGTCATCCGATCCGGTGAGGCTCGTCGGAGAAGAGGATCGGAGCCCTAGCTCCGGTGGTGTGTTTGTGTGTTCCCAACCCTTTGATCCATTCAAAATATTTTAATCTTGGCCCTTGGTTTTGATTACCATCGATGTGGCGCCTTTGACCTGGTCTATCGTGGATAGCGCGCGCGTGGCTTTCAGATATGCCACCTCAATTAATGAGGGAGATCTAATGGCGCTTGTTTTTTTGAATTTTATTATACTTTCTGATTTTTCATTTAATCTCTTTATTTTGTTTAATTCATATTAATTTCATTTTTAATCCAAAAAAAATATGGGACTTTCACCAAAAATCTCTAAATATTTTCCTCTTCCATATTTTGAATTAAAATATTTTTTTGGATTAATTTTGGTATTTTTCATGAATTAAATGTTTTTATGCATATTTTTAATTGTTCAAAAATACTTCTGACTTTTCAAAAATAGTGAAATTTTTTGTCTAAGGTCCTTTGACCTTATTTGACCTAGGATAAATACCTTGACCATTTATTTGGTGTTTTGAAGGGATTTTAGGTTTTGACCAAATTTAAATGCATTTTAATCCATTTTTAAATTGATTTTTAATTGATTAAATGTGTAAAAATGTTGTTGAGCCATTTTTATGGTCTTGTGATGTTCGACTTTCTGTTTGGGCCTTGGTCAAGGTTGATTTGACTTTTATTGGATCAAAACCATTGGATTTAGGGGAATGATGAAATGTACATTTCATCTCCCAAAATGAATGGATGGTTTTGATTTGATGAAATTCCTCCCATGATAAATTTGTGTTTCTATCTTCCATTCTTTCTTCATCTTCATCCCTATTCTTCCGCATTCCCTTATTTGACCAATGAAATCTCTAATGTTTAAAGGCTAATTGGTTCATCAATGACCTTGTGTCAAATGAATCAATATAAGTGTGACTGAGATAGGTCCTTCCCATTTTCTTTTAGTGTGTGGTATGTTTTAGGAGTTTGGTTCTTTGTACCAAATCTCTAACATGCATTAACACCTATATTTTTATTGCCCGACCTCAAATAGTTGTGACTTCTACATAAGTCCAATTATGATTTCTTAACATAGAGCTAAATTTGACCCTCAAGGCATAGCATTCTAGTAATTGATATTGTAAGTCTCCCATTCGTCATGGCATTGTGTAGAGACTTGACCTTTTTTCCTTTCATGGGAGCTAGTGGCATACTTGTTGAATTATCCAAGTTGGAGCCCTTCTCAGTGCAAATGTCTTGGTTTAAGGATCCATACTTGTGAATGAATGGTTGAGTGGTCTCCAAAGAATGACTTAATCAATTAAAAATCACCACTAACACTTGACTAACCATTGACTAACTCTTACTCATTATTTTACTTTCAAGTCATTTGTTTTATGCAATTTAAATTTCAATCATTTATCATTCATTGCCATTTACATTTCATATAACTTGTTTATGATTCAATCCTTTTCACTTTGCTAATTTGAGCCATATCTTGTGATTGTATATATTTATTTGTGTGCTTTGATTTTGTTTGTGGTATTAGGACCCTAAAACACCTAATAACAACAAAGAACCCTAAAAAACATTTGGTGGACTGTTGAAACTTGATCTGAACTTTTTGACTTTGGAGTAAGCAACATTCCCTATGCTAAAGGACTTGGCCAATGCCAACTTTTTGAGACTGAGCTACCTTGAATTGAGCCTTCATCTGATGCAATACCTTGAGGATTTCTCTAATTCATTTTCTACTCTGTCTTGGTGCTTAATTGCTTATTTTGTTATTGCCTATATCTGATGTTCTGTTCTAAGTTGATCAAGGAATATTTCATCTGATACATTGGAAGATAATAAAGACTGCTAGCTATTAAAATGCTTTCTTGGATATGGTTGTCTTTATTTGATGCCTTGATATTCATGATGTCTAGATATTGCTCATTGCTTATTGATTATTGCTTGATCAAAGTCCAAATGAAAATGGGTTTCTATATGATATTCTTGTCAGTTGAATTGCATCCCATTGGTCATATCTTTTCAACTCTTAACTTTTAAATTTCTGCTTAGGGTAGTCTATTCATCTCCTCCCACTTCCTAAATTTTAAAATCTCTCCCTCCTTTCAAAAACTTTCTTTGCTTGTGATTTCAAACTTAGACATGTTTTAACAATTAGAAACTTTTGCCTTATGCCAATGAATTTAAAAAAAGTCTTTCCTTAATCAAACTTTTAAATAAACTTAACCATATTGACTTAAATTTCAAAAGACAAAAAGAATTAACAGCCTCATTCAAGCCTTTGACCTTTTGTGCCCTCTTCTTAAATTTTTGTTAAAATCAATTCACCAACTCTTCTTTGAAATTTCTACCATGAACTACGAGGTTTTGATCCCTCATTTTTATGTTGGTACGTAGGCATGAGACCGAAGGTCTTGTCGAACACAAAAATATAATCAATTAATTCTTTTCTCATCCCCACACTTTATTTTACCATACATCATTTATACCAAAAACATATGCACATATAAAAAAAGGCTCCCTAGGAGTACCTAGGACACTTTGGGTGCTAACACCTTCCCTCTGTGTAACCAACCCCCTTACCCACAATCTCTGGCATTTTATTAGTTTTGATTTGAAAACTTATTATCTTCAGGTTTTGTTCGTACTTTTCCCTTTTTCCTTTGGAAACAATAAAAGAGCAGTGGCGACTCTGGTTTTATTAACATTAAGCTTATTCATAGCTTGATGGTCATGAACTTACCGCTACATAAATTACGTGACAACTCTGTTGGGGAGTAGTCCTCAGTGGGTTTAGTCTACTTTTTATGTGTATATATTTGTATATTTGATGTTTGTATATGTTGTTTGTATGATATAATTTGTCTGTTGTGCTTGGTGATCTCTGTGTGGTGAGATGAGTTCTAACCCGAACTTGAGTGCAATTAAGATAGGAGGATGATATAGTCATGTTCAACTTGTGTGGAGTAGTCCTTAACAAGTTGGCTTGAGACCCATCTACTCAGTGGAAACCTCTTTGGAGTTACTGATGTCACACAAGTTATTTGTGGATAGGAATTACTTTCTATGATTTGGGGTCCGAGAAGATGAGGACCGTAGAACATTTAACCTAAGTTGGCCTATTTAGGACGTAGTGCAGAGACTGTTCAAGTGTATACTTGATAAAGGTCGTTACGCGATACTACACTCATACAAGTTTCTCTTGAGAATATTATGGGTTGATGAGTCAGTCATCCTACCCTATAATATCTCATAGATGGGATTAAGACTCTGGGCACTTTTAGAACATGATCTACAGGTTTTTATCCTTAGTACATGTTAATTCCTTAGGATTGGCATTAATTTTGTAAAACAAATAATGTAATCATCTCTGTTGTTTTAATATGTTGGGTTGAAGAAGTTCAACATCTGGACCAACATGTCATGTACGATGTCACGACATCATGCCTGTGACATCGCACATGTGTAGAAAACTGAATTAATTAATTCAGTATATATTCTGGGATTAGCAAGGATATCTGGTGAATATCCTAACTCCCATGTGAGGGTCTTAAAGACTTAATCAGAATATATATAGGCTCTAAATATGGCGATATATATGGAGAGATTCTAGGATTGAAGACCTTGTTTGTAGCAGAATTTTTCTGCTGAAGTTGTAACAGCAAAGAACAAGTCTGCTGCGATTTCTGAAGGCCCAAATCCAGTTGGGTGATTAGGTTATAAATAGCTAATTGTAACCTAGTTTTTGTAAGCCTCATAGAATGAAAATTTAGGGGTGTGTGTGAGGTAAACCTCCCAATCTGTGGGAAGGTTACCATGTGTTTCTCAGTGGTAAAAGCTGAGAGTATTTGTAACTCAAAGCCTGTAGGCAAGAGTGATTTTGTTCTTGAATGAAGCTGTGAAGCAAGTTCAAGGTGTGTTAACATTACATTGTATTTGTAGTGATAGGAATGGAAACTGGAGGTTTCTATCTAGGAGTTCCTAGGTATAGATTGCATTGGGTAGGGATTAAGTGAAGAGTTGTAAACGGGGGAGTTTAACTCTGAATTAATACTGCTGATAGTGGATCTTCTTCCTGGCTTGGTAGCCCCCAGATGTAGGTCATGTTGGACTGAACTGGGTTAACAATTTCCTGTGTTTGTTTTCCTTCTGCATGTGTTTTTGTTACTGTCATAACTCAGCTGGTATTCCAGTCAGCTTATCAAGATGATAACAGACCTGGTATATAGCCTTCTGTTTGAATGTCAATCAGAATGTTGTAACATTCATCAGTGACAGCGTATACTGAATAATAAGCAGGTTAGTTTCAGTTCAGTATTTAATTAAGTCTGTTCTTTTCAAGGATAACAGACCTGGCCGAAGGATCATTGTGAAACTGTCAAACTGGATGTTTTGACAGTTGATACTGAAGGCTGATACTGAAGTAGTGACTAGTTGGTCTTTTACAGTACTGCAAACTTAGCACAGTCCTTTTCCAGGAACATAACAGAATCAGCATATGTTCTGGCTGTCGAACTGAATGTTGTGACATTCATTCCCAACAACATGTGCTAAAGTGTAGGATGATTGGTTTTTCTGTTTCAGTATTTTTCTCAGGCTATTCTTCAGGGATTCAACAGCTGAGCTAAAATCCAGGAAACCAACTACTAACCTACAATTAATGAACCTAACAAATAGCCTAGTTGTTAGCAATCTAATAAGTGGAAATTAGATTAACGTGTTCAACCTTAATTCAGGAAATACAAGTAAAAGACAAACACACTGGAACAATGTAACAGATGATGTCCAAAATCAACAGTAAGACATCATGCTGATAACTGTGTAAGAAAACAACAGAAGTGAGTGCTAGGATTGATCTCTGTTGAGTCTTTCTTCCTGATGCACATAACCAGGTGTTCATCCATTCTAGGGTGACATAGAATAAGATGTCGTGACATCTGTGAACGTGTACATATTAGTACAGTGGTTAATAACTGTCTTGTTGTATTAGTTACAATGTTAGATCAGATGTAATGACTTGGAGTAGAACATCTGAATTCTGACTACACCAGAATTTCAAATGGTATCAGAGCTGGCATCCTGTTCTGCTTCTGGATGAGATCCATGGCTGATACTTTCTGGTATCTGGAAAGAAGTTATGTTAGTACTGATGTTGGAACCTGTAGATGATTTTGTGGTTTCCCTGAATGGTCCCTTGAAGTAGGTGGATGGACTATTCATGACAGGAACTGTGTGCACCTGCCTCTGGAGATTGGCAATTGGCCTTTGTGTGGGACAGTTGTGCAAGTATTGAATCATATTCAAACTTGGTATGTTCTTGGAGGCTGATCTGATGAAGTGTGTGTTCATTGGTTGAGTTGTATTATGATTTCCGCTGCATAATACCTGGCAAAACTCAAACTCTGATGTAGTTTCCCCTCATGTGGATGAAAGGTTGATGTATTCAAGATTTCATCATAACCTCTAAAGATGTCAAAGATACTTGAGTCCCCTCAAGTCCACTCATCATGAGGTTCTCACTTCAGGATGGTAAGAATCACCTGATCACTGATTCTTTTACACTCTTGGGTAGTGTATGTGAAGACCTTGAAGACCTTCGAGGAGGGTTTGTTTCAAGGAGGTTAAACTAATGTTCTATGTGATGTTAGAACATGTTGTTCAACAAGTATACAGCTACTGGTTGAAGAGCTGATGTTTTTAGGAGTCAAACAAAGGAATACCTTTGTTTGGAACCTACTCCTGACCTGGAAGAGGAGACATTTGTGTGTGCTCAGTTAACAAGGGTAGGGGCAACTGGGTGTGTGCTCAAGAAGGTCACTCATAGAAGTCTGATCTCTAGAAGTGGAGCTGGTTGAAGTGTGACATTGTGCAATTTCCTGCTGGTTGTCTTACTCCTGTAGATTGATCAGGGTGGGATAGTTGTTCCCTGAAGTACTATGTAGTGGTGGAAGACAAGTCCCCTGAATGTTAGAAGTCAATATTGGGGTAACCTGATTGCTATATCATTTAAGAGGATTGGAACCATGAATCTTGTTATTCAAACACCACGTTCATAAGTGGCAGTTCTTTCAAGGAGTGAGAATATGAAGATTCAGAGGTTGGTTGAGGTAGTATGCTCTGGCAATGCATATCTACTATGAACTGGTGTTGTTGTCTTTCACTAGTACTTATGGTCAGCTGAAGTCTGATTGGTGTGATTGGAGTATGTATAGGTATAACTCATAGAGTTAGGTGCCACTGGTAGGGATGTTGTATGTCATGTTGAGACATGCCTGTACAACGCATGGAGATTGGTGCGAAGTTTCCATGATTGTTAATTTGAGGGGGAGTTTTGGTTAACCTCCTCACATTTGGTCAGCCTAGGGTCTGGTTGGCTGTTGACCTGTGTCACATGGGTTCTGGTGGTTGTGTGACACATTTGCAAGGAAGAATTCATCTCTCTCATTCCTAAGGGTGAATTTAATATGGGAAGACTTTCAAAATTGTCGAGGTGCTTGCAAGCAGAAGATGTTGACACAAGAAGAGTACTTTCAAAGTATTCTTATGGTGGAAGTGTCTGAAAGGATAATTGGGAAAGGATTTAAGATCAATGTCTACTTATGCCAAGTACAAGTGTTTAATTGATTATCCTTGGAGCTCAAGATAACTGATGTTCTTAAAGATGTTGGAACATCACTTCTTCAAGATCCTGTGCAGAATCACAGGAAGGATAGTACATTGGCTTATGATCTATCTCTTTGGTGGCAGCAAAAGCATATGATCTCTGAAAAGGTTTCCTGGCAAGAAACATGATTCAGCCTTGGTATGTACAAGAAGAAGAAGACATCATAGTCTTGATGGTGGTTACTTGGATCAATTTATTTCTGATCTAGGTAAGGAAGTGCATTAGCTTATGCACACTGTGGAGTCAAGAACAAGTGGCAGCAGTCTTGACATCATGGAAACAGCCTTGCTTTAGGATGTGGAATCCTTGGTATAGCTGAAGGGTTAGTTTCTAACTGGTCCTTCTGAAGACTCATGCATCAGAGTGTCTGATGTCTTTGGAGAAGAAGCAGGGATTCATCAAGGTGAGAGCTTGGATGACTTAACTGCAAACCTGCAGGATGGAGGTTGTTTACTCAAACTTGGTTCCACAATCAAGTCTATGAGAACATTGAACTCTTGTTATGTGAAGGGAGGAAGTTCTTTCAAGTGGCAGAAAAAGGAGCTGAATTCAACAGCTGGATGTCAAAACACAATGTGGTGACATTTGGTTCAACATCAGATTCTTAGTTGGTGAAGTGGCACATCAACTTGAGATAGAAGGGTCTACAGGGTTGTAGATTGGACACTTCAAAAGGCTTGAAGTTCAAATCTCACTTGGAAGGTCAGAATATCTTTGGGAGAAGTCTGATAAACTTGGAGAGGTCAAAAAGTGGCATTTGACTTTTCATATGAGGATTCATGAAGGAGGTAATCAACCAGTGACATTTGGTCTATCTCAGAAGTGAGTTCGAAGGATCAAGATAATCAACATATGGCAGCTGATTATTCTTGAGGAAAGTCTGAGACAAATTACTTTTGAGCAGAAAAGTAGTAAGTTGAGGACAAAAGGAGATGTCTCTCTATTCATCTCTTGGAGCTTGTGGTAGGAGTTCTAAGCTATCTATGGAAGATTATCTCTTGTAATGGGATGAGAATGTATGTGTCCCAATTTGTGTCTGGATCTTTTGGACTGAGCTGGTGACTCAGTGATATCTGAAAATTATCAGATGGTGTGCCTTGTTATGTTGTGAGGATGTCCTAACTAATGTTAGAACATTTTGTGAAGTGGTCTTCTGTTCTGGTTAGAAGAGATATTGACACAGAGTGTGGATGTGTTCAGCCAAGAGGGTTGAACAGAGGGTGTGCTCTTGAAGACATGAAGATGCGTCTTATGTTTTCCATTCATCAAGTGGTCTGGATTCTCTTTGAATCAGGAAGTATGTGAAGGTCCAACTTTGGGGTGTTGGATATGCTCATGTGTGACCTCCAAGTTTCAAGAGGAGAGTAGGGTGTCCATGACAGGGGGAGTTCTGTCTTTGAAGCTCCAAGTAATCATCAAGCTTGTGGTCTATGTGTACTCAGATAACTAGGTATGGCACCTTCTCAGTTATCAGGATGCTGTGATGTATGTCAAGGCTGAGTGAGCAGAAGAATGTCTGACCGGATGTCATGACATTGCCCTGCACAATGCTGCTAATTCCTTCTGAATCTTAAAGTCATTAGGAATTATGAAGGTGATGTGTCTAATTCTGATAAATTAGAATAAGCCTGATGGCTACAGCTGTGTGGTACAGGGGGAGTAACCATCTGCTGAAGTGTGGGAATTTGGCTATAGCAGTGCCAGATGTCAAGTCTCTACTGGAGGTTTGAAAGGGGTCTTGGGAAATGTTGAATACTGGCAGAATGCAGGAACAAGCCGCGTGGAATGTTAAGACATCGCGTGCAACATGTCTGACTACATATATGGAATAGTCTCCATGCACTGGAACTGCTGTTTTGGAAAAGAAACAGTCAAGAGCTATAAAAGGTATTCAAAGATAGTCTGAGATTTTGTTGGTGATTCTCTGACTGTTTCTCAGCAAAAATTAATGAATCTTGACCAAGCATTTATTCCTACCATTAATTCCTAAGCACGGGCTGGACTATTTAAAGGATGTAATAGCCCTCTTCTTCTCACAAGAGAAACACTCCATTCCCTCATAATCATGGGGTATGTTAAGGTTTGGGCAAGCTGCGCCTGGATCTGGTTTTGTGAGGGGTGCCTTTACAAATGTTTAGCTAAAAAGGGGGAGAGAAATACAGTCCTGGGGTTGAGAATGTACCAGAAGCAAGCTAACTGTGGTAGCAAACAGAAGTTGGTGCCAGGCACAAAATCCACCAACTGGGTATATCACTTGTGTCTTGTGATCTGAGTTAAGAGGACAGTTGTGTCTTGTGATCTGAGTTACATTATCTATGTACTCAGCATTACATATTCTTCAGGAAGCCCTCCTGTTGAGGGGAAGGGTTCTGGTACAACTGATTCTTGTACCTCTACTTCCTCATGTACACCAACTTTGGTTTTTGTGGTGGTGGAGCCAATGACAGAGATGAAGAGCATTCCCAAATTGGGATGTTTTGTCCAGTGTATTGTTTATTTGTTTTAGCTAAAATTTGCCAAAGGGGGAGATTGTTAATTCCTTAGGATTGGCATTAATTTTGTAAAACAAATAATGTAATCATCTCTGTTGTTTTAATATGTTGGGTTGAAGAAGTTCAACATCTGGACCAACATGTCATGTACGATGTCACGACATCATGCCTGTGACATCGCACATGTGTAGAAAACTGAATTAATTAATTCAGTATATATTCTGGGATTAGCAAGGATATCTGGTGAATATCCTAACTCCCATGTGAGGGTCTTAAAGACTTAATGAGAATATATATAGGCTCTAAATATGGAGATATATATGGAGAGATTCTAGGATTGAAGACCTTGTTTGTAGCAGAATTTTTCTGCTGAAGTTGTAACAGCAAAGAACAAGTCTGCTGCGATTTCTGAAGGCCCAAATCCAGTTGGGTGATTAGGTTATAAATAGCTAATTGTAACCTAGTTTTTGTAAGCCTCATAGAATGAAAATTTAGGGGTGTGTGTGAGGTAAGCCTCCCAATCTGTGGGAAGGTTACCATGTGTTTCTCAGTGGTAAAAGCTGAGAGTATTTGTAACTCAAAGCCTGTAGGCAAGAGTGATTTTGTTCTTGAATGAAGCTGTGAAGCAAGTTCAAGGTGTGTTAACATTACATTGTATTTGTAGTGATAGGAATGGAAACTGGAGGTTTCTATCTAGGAGTTCCTAGGTATAGATTGCATTGGGTAGGGATTAAGTGAAGAGTTGTAAACGGGGGAGTTTAACTCTGAATTAATACTGCTGATAGTGGATCTTCTTCCTGGCTTGGTAGCCCCCAGATGTAGGTCATGTTGGACTGAACTGGGTTAACAATTTCCTGTGTTTGTTTTCCTTCTGCATGTGTTTTTGTTACTGTCATAACTCAGCTGGTATTCCAGTCAGCTTATCAAGATGATAACAGACCTGGTATATAGCCTTCTGTTTGAATGTCAATCAGAATGTTGTAACATTCATCAGTGACAGCGTATACTGAATAATAAGCAGGTCAGTTTCAGTTCAGTATTTAATTAAGTCTGTTCTTTTCAAGGATAACAGACCTGGCCGAAGGATCATTGTGAAACTGTCAAACTAGATGTTTTGACAGTTGATACTGAAGGCTGATACTGAAGTAGAGACTAGTTGGTCTTTTACAGTACTGCAAACTTAGCACAGTCCGTTTCCAGGAACATAACAGAATCAGCATATGTTCTGGCTGTCGAACTGAATGTTGTGACATTCATTCCCAACAGCATGTGCTAAAGTGTAGGATGATTGGTTTTTCTGTTTCAGTATTTTTCTCAGGCTATTCTTCAGGGATTCAACAGCTGAGCTAAAATCCAGGAAACCAACTACTAACCTACAATTAATGAACCTAACAAATAGCCTAGTTGTTAGCAATCTAATAAGTGGAAATTAGTTTACCGTGTTCAACCTTAATTCAGGAAATACAAGTAAAAGACAAACACACTGGAACAATGTAACAGATGATGTCCAAAATCAACAGTAAGACATCATGCTGATAACTGTGTAAGAAAACAACAGAAGTGAGTGCTAGGATTGATCTATGTTGAGTCTTTCTTCCTGATGCACAGAACCAGGTGTTCATCCATTCTAGGGTGACATAGAATAAGATGTCGTGACATCTGTGAACGTGTACATATTAGTACAGTGGTTAATAACTGTCTTGCTGTATTAGTTACAATGTTAGATCAGATATAAAGACTTGGAGTAGAACATCTGAATTCTGACTACACCAGAATTTCAGTACACTCCTTTAGGATGGTTCTTAACTTGACTCCATGCTCGTGACTCACAACAAATGCTTTGATTCTCGGTTGATTTAATCAAGTCTTAGCAATATCAATAGAACTTAGGTGTTGATAAGGTGTAAACCATAATCCACCAAAATGGATTATTGATCTTGATGATGACTTGATCCATCACTTGACCTTTGTTTGTGTTTTCCTTATGTGTGATCCCTTGTTTGTGATTGTTGCATTCATGCATACATACGCATCATAACATTCATCACAGAAAAATAAATTTCAAGGAAACTGAGGTCTTGTTTGCAAATATTTTCAGACCATGGATTATGGATGAAGGAACACTGAGAAGTACAATTTCAGATGTCCTAATTTGAAAGAGCTAAGGAAATTGTCATCTTTTATATTAGATCCCTTGGACTTCAAGCAACGTCATGCGAAGCTTTTGTTTGTATTATCTGCTGATGTGGTTGAAGGACTTCTAAGTGTTTTGGTCCAGTTCTATGATCCTCTCTATCGATGATTCACTTTTCCTGATTATCAGCTTGTGCCTACGTTAGAGGAGTATACCCATCTCTTGAGAATACCCGTATCTGACAAGGTCACTTTTAGTGGATTAGAGGAGATTCCCATATCTCATGTCATAGCCGAAGCTTTTCATCTGAAGGAATCTGAGAGTGATGCTCATTTGGTGAAGAAAGGAGGTATTCTTGGGTTAACTTTTGAGTTCCTCATTGGTAAGGCAATTGTATTTGCTCAAGCCGGTAGCATGGATGCTTTTGAATCCATCTTTGTGTTGCTCATCTATGGTTTAGCCTTGTTCCCTGACATTGACGGTTTTGTTGATATTAACTCAATTAGAATCTTCTTGATTGGGAATGTTGTTCCTACTCTGTTGGGTGACATGTATTTCTCTTTGCATTTGAGGAGTTCTAAAGGTGGTGGGACTATTATGTGTTGTGTTCCTCTTTTGTACAAGTGGTTTATTTCACACATGCCTTAGACGCATGTTTTCATGGAGAACAAGCAATGTTTACGGTGGTCTCAGAGACTTATGTCTCTCACTAATGATGATATTGTTTAGTGCGACTCTGCATTAGGTAGCTTGGACATCATTGATAATTGTGGTGAGTTCTCTAATGTGCCTCTCATTGGTACACAAAGAGGAATAAACTACAACCTTGCTTTGGCTCATCGTCAACTTGGGTTCCCCTTGAGAGATAAACCTAATAACACTCAGTTAGAAGGTCTATTTTATCAAGAGGGTAAAGATCCCCAACTTTTGAAGAAAAGGATGATACATGCTTGGCATAATGTGCATAGGAAAGGAAGATCCGAACTTGGTCCACGCAACTGTGTAGCCTTGGAAGCTTACACTATTTGGGTGAAGAAGAGAGCTTTGGAACTGAAGATGTCGTATGCTTGTGAATGACCTATGTTTGTGGTTATGGCTAAGCCATCAACTCTCCTTAACCAAGATGCATAGGAGTTGGAAGACGCACTCGTCAAGATGAAGCAAAAGAGAGATATGTGGGAAGAGCGGTTCCATGCTTTGAGCCGAAAGCATGAAGAGTTGCAGCTTGAATCGAAAGACAAGGATGCACTTATCGAGATTCTTGAAGATCGAGCAATGAAGAGACAGAGGGAACCAGAGGGTTTATCTTCCTCTAGTATGCCTCATCCTTCCGGTGCTTGGAAGAAGATTGTTGATCAGCTAGTTCTTTAGAAGGCTCAGATGAAGACATCCTTTGAGTCAGAGATTTGACACATCTGAAGGAAGTATGCACCCGTATCCAGATCATCTGATGCAGTTGCTAAGGGGTCCTTAGGATGATAGTTTCCTTTTCTTTTGTATTTGTATTTTAGTTTCTGAAAATGTACTTAGTGTAATCCTTCCAAATTTTATGAATAAAAAGAAATTTTATGATCAATCAAATTGTTATTATTATTATATATATTTGCAAATAGGACTTCATATGTTCCTTGAAATTAAAAAAATAAATAAAACATTGCATTACATGCATCATTTGCATAACAGGTTTTCTTCCGCCAGATGTCTTATCAGTTCTTCTTTTGTGTATCAGCCAAACTGACTCACCGCTATAATACTCGTGCTAATCAACCAAAGAGAATGGATCACTTAGAGCAAGAGAACCGAGAGTTGAAGGATGAGATTTCCATACTGTAAGACCCTAATTTTGACCCTAAGATCCCTCATGGCATCATAACATTGCATTTGCATCTGCCTCAAGGATCATAGCATCTTGGCTCCTTACCTTTGGGTGGGAACACTTGTGAGTTGGTTTGAGATCACCAAGCATGCTTTAATTGTATATTATTGCTTTTCTTATTTTGTTTACTAACCAAAATCACAAAAATATGTCACTAACATCTTTTGTTTTGTAGCTTGAGCAATCACAAGATCCAAGGCTCATAGAGGCCCATATGCTCATTGATATGGCTAGGTGAAGATGAAAGTAAGCATGATAATGGTTCCCAAAGCTCTCAAATATGCCTCCCAATTATCTCAATTCATAATTTTGATCAAAGCAAACCAAAGGGCTTGAGGTTTGTTTCCCAAGGAAACCCTAATTCATTTGTGCATCAACTGTGCCTTGCTCATTAAGCAACCTCAACCCATGATCAAATACAATCAAGGGGAGTTTATTTCATTCATCATTTCATGCATATTTGAGCTTATTTGAGTGTCCTCAATCATTAATTCATCAAGATTTGAGGTATGGACTTGAGAAGTTGATCAGTCAATTCATCTGACTATTTTGAAGTACATTGAGACCTAACTTTTAATGTGTTTGTAAAATGGAGATGACCCCAAGAGCAACAATGTTCTTAACAACCATATGAACAACTTTCATGTTCATAAAAAAATGATTTGAAGCTTTTAAGGTCATCATCCATTTCAAAACATTATAGGTCATTTTGACTGAAACCCTCATTTTGGGTCAACTTACCAAGAACATAACTCATTCATTTTTCATGATTTTGAGGTGGGATAAAATGCATTGGAAATTTTAATATGTCTAATTCATTTGATATGTTTAGAAAATTTTCATAATCCTAAAAGAAATACATGTGATAATGCAAAACATTATAGGTCACTTTGGACCAAAGGCATTGAAATGTGAAAAAGTCCAACTTCAAGTGCCCATAACTTTCTCATCAAAAATCCAAATGATACAAAATGTAAGTCCAAATTGATTTTCTTGAACAGATCTACAACTTTGATGTTGAATGTTTTATCATTTGGAGCTTTCATAATTGAAACAGAAGGGCTTGAAGTTTGGCCATTTTGGAAATTTTCACATGTTACATGTTTTGCACCTTGGACTTCATGATCAATTTTCACCAATTTCCCAATTCCAAATGAAGTTTTTCCCAACATTACAATTAATCCTCATGTCAAGAGCTTTCCAACCATTATCCATAAGGCTATGATTCATTTTTCGAAATGTCATTTTCGAAGAGGAGAAAGTTTTAGTGCATTTTTGGAAACTCATTGAAAACACATTGCATGAGCTCATCACATTACTTTTGCACGTCCATCTTAATTCCATTTGGTATCAGCTTGCAATTCCAATCAAAATTGGGCCCTCCATCCGCTTGTACAGGCCCATGCACGGAGGCCCTCTTCATCCATGCACATGCTTTGATCATGCTTCTACCTTGCCAATTGCTATATATAGGAGTGCATAGCTTCACAATTACACAACCTGAAGGCGCCTGCTATGCTGCAAGAATCCCTCAATAGCCTCACTTAAAGGAACTTTCTCTTTTCTCTTCAATTTTTCAGATCTGAATTTCAATTGCATTGATTGATTTTCAGACTCATAGTTCCTTAGCCTTGCTTCATCTTCATCCTGAGATCACATTGCAAGCATTAGCAAAGGAGAATCATGCACTTAAGATCCACATTTCAGAGGTTTATGCTCAAACTTATTCTCTTCGAAACTCCTTGCTTATAACTTGTTTCTTGCATTTATTGGGTTGGTTGAAGTCCTCTCATCAGAGGCAACATAATTGTGCTTTGAATTTTGAAATTCACTAAGTTTCAGTTGAACACCACAAATTTCAACCTTTGATTTCTCTCTCCATGGAAGTTTAGAGTGGAATTGGTTGGCACAAGGGTGATGTACATCACCCCAGCTTTCATTTGATATATGGATCGTGGCATTTGGTTGAGGTTGCCATGTCTGCAACTCTCACCGGCGTTGGATGTCTCGCCGGAGAAGACGGTGGTGCACACCACCGTCCCAACTCCAGATTAAATCATGGCCACACGATCTTGTTTCCAGATCTAATCTGGATCTTTCATTCTTATGACTTTTTTAATGTTACATGTGGCTCGGTTGACTTGAGTGTATCGTGGATGCGCGCATGTGATCCGTGTGATGTACCAGCTCAATTAATGAGCTCAATCCAACGCCTCACACTTTTTCACATTTTTAATTTCTGATTTCCATTATCATTTTATTTCTTTTATTCCATTTCATTTCAAAAATTCATATCTCACTCATTATTGGTCCAAAAAATGTGAGACCAATTGCATTATTTCTCTTTTAATTTCTAGTTTCTAAAAACGAATTTTAATATTTTTTATTTTATCATTTGATATTTTTATGAATTTTCTATTTTCTGGTTGTTTTTAATTCATTTAAAATAGTTTTTGAAATTCAAAAAATACAAAAATATTTTCTTAACCTCTTTGAATGATGATGGATCTATGAAAAATATTCTTATTAATTTATTAATTGATTTGAGATTTATTTGAGATTTTAATTCAATTAGGTTAATTTTTATGCATTTTTAATTGATTAAAAATAGTTTCTGGTTTCTAAAAATGCTGAAACTTTTTTGTCAAACTTTGTTTGACTTCGTTGAACTTAGGATGATCCATTTGGACTTTTCAAAGTTGATTTGAAATGGATTTGAAGTTTGACCTTTAATTGTTCATTTTAATTCAAGTATTATTTTAATTTTGAAAAATACCAAAAATATTTTATTTGTTTTTTGACTTCTAAGTTTCATTTTGCCTCTGTTTACCAATGTTTGACCTTGATTTCATCTACCTTTGGTCAATGTATGTTGATTACTTCATTTAAATTTCCATTAATGTTCATTCTTATTCATCTCCTTCTTCATCTTTTTCTTTTTTTGATCAATGAGTTAAAGATTGGTGGTTAGCCTTGATGAATGGGAGGTTTAACCTTCCTTGATTCAAATCTAATTCATCTTGATCATAGATCAAGTGAATGGATTTGCATTAAGGATATGTTGCTTCCTAATCAAGCAAAGAACCTAAATCAATACAAGATCATTTCTCATCTTCTTTTGGCATGGCAAGTTGTAGGAGCTTTATTCACTAATTAAGATCTCTAACTTGTGTTGTTGCCTATATTTTTATTGACCGGCCTCAGATAGGTGTGACTACTATATTAGCCCACTTATGATTGCTTAACATAGCGCTAAATTGCCTTATGGCACACTAATATTAACCATTAACCATTAACATTTAATTCTTGCACTTTATATTTATGCAATTTACTATTCTTGTACATATTATTCATTTGCTTTTGCCCTTTGCTCATTTGAGCACATGTTTATGTTAATGCAATTTGCCTTTTGCTCACTTGAGCACATAATTGTGTATATACTATTGTGCTTGTGTTTGGTTTGATTGTGGTGAACCAATTGCAAATGGACAAAAGGACTTAGACTTTAGGATATCCCCTATGCAAAAATGGAGTCAAATAGCAACTAGGCCTCATGCCTTTAGAGTGCTATATAAGTCAAAGAGCAACTAGGCCTCCTGCCTTTAGAATGCTTAATGTTGAAGAGGAATTGAAAGGACCTATTCTCTAAACTCCCTCTTGTCCATTCTTTGTTTACTTTATAGAACTTTTTGATGTGTGTGTTCTTGTGCTAGGGATTCCAACATTGAGCCTAAGTGAAGAACCATTGTCATGAGCTTCTAAAGTGAGAGATATAAGAGCCATTGGAAGATGCCTAAGAGCTTTGCTTGATTGATTGATTGATTGATTGCATGAGTATACACTTATTTGCTTGCTTATTCCAAAGGATGGGAGCTACTTGGATCATCAATATGATCTCAAGAGGGGAACTCCATTTGTGGTCTAATTTCTTTTCCTTCATCTCTTGTATGATTAGAACTTAGTCATTCTTCTTCTTCCCTCCACTCTAACCCAAGCCAAAACTTTTGTGCAAACATTAACTTTTGTTTTCAAACACTAGAAATCTAAGCATTATGCTTTTGATTTTCAAACTTTCTTTTCATAACACTTATTTTGAATTGAACCTTTAAGTCAACTCTTACCATATTTTGTAAATACTTTTCATTGGTAAATATAACCCATTCAAATGTTTTCTGGTTTCAATGGCCACTTTCTTATTAAAACTTTTCATAACCATTAGCTATTAGGTTTGAGTTATCCTTGAGGTAGATATAATACTCACCTATGTCCTTAGTGATGGACAATGAGTCTTCCATGCTTATTATAGGGTTAACCCCTCACTAGCATGTTGAAGTTATCCTCACATGGTGGATTTGTGGTTTAAGGTTGAGTTTTCTCCCTTGGATAACAAAAGACCTTAAGGCTTTTGGACCAATGAATTCACCAACTTCTTTTTGAGATTTTTAAAGATGGTACGTAGGCAATGGGTTTATCCATTTAAACGCAAAATTGTAAATAAAATTGTATATTCTTTTCTCATCTCCCCAATCATGTTTGCACAAATATTTTCACAAATACCAACCTACCTTACAACATTAGTGAAAAGGGCTCCCTTAGAGTACTAAGGATGTTTTGGCTGCTTAAAACCTTCCTATTGCATAACCAACCCCCTTACCCAGATCTCTGACATTTTTATTAGTTTTTGATTTGATAAAACTTCTCGGTTTTTGTTCGCTTTCTAACCTTTCCTTTGGATAAATAGAAGTGCGGTGGCGACTCGAATTGTATGATTTACTTTTGATTTAGTCAATAAATCTAAAGGTAACGAATACCCCACTCCAGAAAAGTGGCGACTCTGCTGGGGACTACTGTGCCTAGTGGGTTTTGCCTACTTTTCATGTTTGTTGTATTGTATATTGTTTTGTGACATATTTTTGTGCAATTTGGGATTAATGTATTGTATGTAATGATTGAATTGCTTGATATATTAATTCCTTGTATGCTTGGTGATCTTTGTGAGATGAGTTCTATACCCGAACTCAAGTACACTTAGGTTAGGAGAATGGCATAGTCTTGTTGACTTGTGTGGATTTATTCCTTAGCAAGTTGACTTGCAAGCCCATTCACTTGGTGAAGGTTATGTTGGGATCAATAATGTCACACGAGTAGTCGTGGTTAGGCATTACTCTTTCCAATATAGACCCTAGAAGCCAAGGACCTTAGATTACCTAGCCCATCTTGGCCTATTTTAGGACGTAGTGCGAAGATCTTTCAAGTGTAAGATTTGATATGATTGTTACGCGATACTACACTCATAAGAGTCTCTCTTGAGAATATTTTTGGAATACGAGTAGTCGTTTATCCGATAATATCCTAAAGATGGGATGATGACTGTGGGAACCTCTTGTAGAACATGTCTGGCAGGTTTAAACCCTAGTACACTCCCTTTGGGTGGTTCTTAACCAAGAATCCATGCTCGTGACTTACAACAAACCCTTGATTCATGGTTGATTCGTTCTTGTGTATCCTTAAAATCAATGGAACTTGGGTGTTGATAAGGTGTAAACCATAATCCACCAAAATGGATGATTGATATTAAGGATGACTTGATCCATCCCATGACCTTTGTGTGGTGTGCTTTGCTTGATCCTTGAGTGTGATTGTTGCATCCATGCATTCATGCACCCATTTGCATCCATATCATTAACAATGAGAAACTTTTCAAGGAACTTAAGAGGTCTATTTGCAAATTTTCAGACATGGACAAACAAAGAAGGAATATGAAGAAGTACAGTTTCAGACAACCCGCCTTGAAAGAGCTAAGGAATTTGACATCCTATGTATTAGATCCCTTAGGTTTCAAGGCTCGTCATGGGAAGCTTCTATCTATTCTGGCTACTCAAGTGGACGAAGGTTTGATGAGTGTATTGGTGCAGTTCTATGATCCCTGTAAAGTTCAAAGTACCTGACTTTGAAAAGTACAAGGGAAATACTTGCCCTCTCAACCACTTGGTTATGTATGCGAGGAAGATGTCGACTCAGACCGACAACGATTAGCTCCTCATTCATTATTTCCAGGACAGGTTCTCTGGCGCTGCCCTGAGATGGTATATGGGCTTGGATAGTGCGAACATTCGATCCTTCAATGATCTTGGTGAAGCTTTCGTCAAGCAATACAAGTATAACGTGGATATGGCTCCCGATAGGGATCAATTGAGAGCCATGTCCCAGAAGGACAAGGAAAATTTTAAGGAGTACGCCCAGAGGTGGCGAGAACTAGCTGCACAGATTGTGCCTCCGTTGGAAGAAAAAGAAATGACCAAGATCTTCTTGAAGACCTTGAGCTCATTTTATTATGAGCGGATGATTGCCAACGCTCCTTCTGATTTCACCGAGATGGTGAATATGGGGATGCGTTTGGAGGAAGGAGTCAGGGAGGGGCGCCTGACTAGAGAAGAAGGCTCTTCTGCCAAACGATATGGGGCGTTTGGAAAGAAGAAAGATGGTGAGGCACATGTTGTGACCTCTCATGTCAAACCCAGAAGACCCTCGGTAAGGAGGAAGACCGTGCGTCCCGCCGGTAATCAGCATCAGGTGGCTCACATAGCACCTATTTTCAGAGAAAACCAGCACTATCAGCATAACAATAACCAGCACCAGCAACATCAGTAATATCAACAACAACAGCATCGTCCTCAACAGCAAGAGCTATGAGAGGAAAAGGGTCACTTTTGATCCTATTCCCATGACCTACGCAGAGCTATATCCCTATTTGATAGAGAGGAAACTGATCACTCCATGCAACCCACCGGCTATACCTACCAACCCTTAGTGGTGGTATAAGCCCGAGCTACATTGTGTTTATCATTCTGGTGCCCCCGGACATGACGTGGAAAATTGCTACCCGCTGAAGACCAAGGTTCAAGACCTTGTGAGAAGTGGTATCTTGTGTTTCGAGGACGTAGGTCCCAATGTGAAGAAGAACCCATTTCCAGAGCATGGGAAATCTGTTGTCAACATGGTCCAGGGCTGCTCTGTTAAGTATAAGGTCAAATATGTCATCCATATTCGACAATCATTGGTCGAGATGCACAGACTGCTGTGTGAATACACTCACTATGAGCATGACCACAACAGATGCCGAGTCTACACTGTCAATCAGAGGGGATGTCGCCAAGTCCATAAAGACATCCAAGAAATGCTGGATGAAGGTGTACTTGAAATACTTCAGAATCGCAATGGGGATGATGAAGTTAATGTGATATCACCAGTGTTTTGGATCCCAGAGCCTGTTGTCATCCGATATGATGGCAGCAAACAGAAGGCTTCTCCCTCTTTGATAATCAAACCAACTAGCCTTGTTCCATATTCTTCTAATAAGGTTGTCCCCTATCGTTACAATGTTGTGGCATTGGAAGATGGGAAGGAGGTGCCCCTGCCCTCTACCTCTGTTGTTAATATCGCTGATGTCAGCGGCCTGACCCGTAGTGGTCGTGTTTTCTCGGCTCCGCCGAAACCCCGAGTTGACATCAGAAGGGCTGATGTTGCTGATTGTGTTGTGCGCCCGGTTGGAAATGCTGTTGTTGCTCCGAATCCGGCACTTATTGCCAATAAACCTGCCACCGTTGTAAGAACTTTTGTCTCTGCTGGCCAGAATGGCACAATGAAAGAAGACTGTGATGAGATGCTAAGGCTCATCACGAGGAGTGAATACAATGTTATAGATCAGCTTCTACAAACGCCGTCAAAGATCTTTGTGCTATCTTTGCTAATGAATTCAGAACCACACCGTGAAGCTCTGTAGAAGGTGTTGGATGTGGCGTATGTGGATCATGACGTCATAATAGAACAATTCGATAGTATTGTTGCAAACATTACCGCTTGTAACAATCTGAGTTTTTATAATGTTGATCTCCCTGAGGAGGGAAGAGACCACAATTTGGCACTTCACATATCTATGAGCTGCAAGGATGATGCCATGTCTAATGTGCTGGTAGACATTGGATCATCACTGAATGTGTTGCCAAAGTCCACTCTGGCCAGATTGTCATACCAGGGGCCTCCCATGAGGCAGAGTGGAGTGGTGGTAAAAGCTTTTGATGGATCCCGTAAAACTGTGATTGAAGAGGTTGAACTCACTGTCAAGATTGGACCAAGTGATTTCCAGATCACTTTTCAGGTCACGGATATCCACCCATCATATAGCTGTTTGTTGGGCAGACCATGGATTCACGAGGCAGGCGCCGTGACATCCACCCTACACCAGAAACTGAAATTTGTCAAGAACAAGAAGCTGGTGGTGGTAGGGGGAGAGAAGGCTCTCCTAGTTAGCCATTTGTCTTCCTTTTCTTATATAGACGTTGAGGATGAAGTTGGAACGTCGTTCCAAGCTTTATCTATTGCTGAGCCTTCTAAGAAAGGAACTTCTTCATTTGCGTCCTACAATGATGCGAAGTTGGCCATTGAGCATGGCACAACTACTGGTTTAGGGCAAATGATCAAGATAGAATATAATAAATCCCGGGCTGGCATAGGGTACTCTTCAGGCACTTTCAACAAGCATGGGCTGTTTCAGAGTGGTGGACTCATCCACACGGTTGAAGATCAAGAAGCTGCTGCTATTGTGGAAGAGGATGCAGAGGAGGATTCTGGCAACTTTGTCATTCCTGGAGGAGTCTGCAATAACTGGGTCGCTATTGATGTTCCAACAATCGTCCATAAGTCAACATAATGTTCACTGTTTGTTTAAAAACCTTTTTCCCATGCCAAAAGGAGGAGTGATGACAGTGTTGGCTCATAAATACAATGATATTTCATTCAATAAATTCATGTTAAATGTTTGTTTTTCCAAATTTATTTTCACTTTTGCTTTTTGCATGAAATTGGTGATCACCATAAAACCTTAAAAATAGAATAAAATAAATCTTTTCATCTGCATAATGATTTGCCTTGGTTGAATTCTAAAATCTCTTTTATATCCAAAATCATTATGCAGGTTGATCAAACCCATTGAACATAATGATCCAACACCATCTCCCAACTTTGAGTTCCCTGTATTTGAGGCCGAAGAAGATGATGTTGAAGAGATTCCTGATGAGATTACCCGTCTACTTGAGCATGAAGAGAAGATCATTCAGCCACATCTTGAGAATCTGGAAACAGTCAACTTGGGGTCTGAGGATTGTGTTCGCAAAGCGAAGATTGGGGCACTCCTGAAAGAATCTGTGAAGAAGGGGTTGATTGAGTTGCTACGAGAATATGTCGACGTCTTTGCCTGGTCATATGAAGACATGCCTGGTCTGAATACTGATATCGTGCAACATTTCCTGCCTTTGAAGCCTGAGTATGTGCCGGTAAAGCAGAAGCTCAGAAGAACTCATCCTGATATGGCAGTGAAGATTAAAGAGGAAGTTCAAAAGCAAATTGATGTTGGGTTTCTGGTGACTTCTACATATCCTCAATAGGTGGACAATATTGTGCATATGCCTAAGAAAGATGGAAAAGTCCGGATGTGTGTCGACTATCGAGACTTGAATAAAGCTAGTCCGAAAGATGATTTTCCTCTACCACATATTGATATGTTGGTAGATAATACAGCTAAATTCAATGTCTTCTCATTTATGGACGGATTTTCCGGATATAATCAGATCAAAATGGCACCCGAGGATATGGAGAAGACAACATTTATCACACCTTGGGGAACATTCTGTTATCGAGTGATGCCCTTCGGTTTGAAGAACGCCGGAGCCACGTATCAACGAGCTATGACTACCTTGTTTCACGATATGATGCACAAGGAGATTGCGGTATATGTTGATGATATGATTGCAAAGTCAAGAACGGAAGTTGAACATGTAGTGAAATTCTAGTAACAGACTATCTATGTCACACAGGATGTTATGACATCCAATTCTGCGCAGACGGGTAATGTATGCAGAAAGTAAATGTAAAATGCAGTAAATGACACAGAGAATTGTTTACCCAGTTCGGTGACAAAGACACTTACTCTGGGGACTACCAAGCCAGGGAGGAAATCCACTATAAGAGCTATTAATTCAGGACTTAAACCACCAGTTTAATCCTATCACTTAAGACCTACCCAATGCAATTTCAATCTAAACTAAGACCTGAGTACCTACTCACTCCCCCTCAATCACAGCAGTGATTACAACTATTAAGAATTTCAAAGTCAGTGGTGAAGATATACTTCAAACAACTCTTGATTGTGCTTAAAAGCTTTAATCAAGAAACACAACACTCACGCTTAAAAGCTTAGAGTGACACAACAATTACAACTCAATAAACACCCTAGTCCAATGCAATCATCTAGGTGATAATTGCTTGGCTCACAAGTAAAACCTAATTCAAGACACAATGAAAGTACAACAAGGATATATAATGATATATTTAATTCTTCACGCTTCAAATCCCTGAACTGCTGAAAGTAGGATTGTCATCCTTTTATAATGCAGTACTTGGGCCTTGAACTTGAATTTCATAAAATTAGGGTTAAGCAAGTTAACCTAATTTCCACATATTAGGGTGATAACAAATAGGCTATATGCTAGGTCTCTTAATTTTAGCACAGTTGTTAGTTTCCTAAAAATCAGCCTGAGATAAATACTGAAACATAACAGAAAAATTAGCCTATACTTTAGCATCTGCTGTCAGGGATGAATGTCATAACATTCAGTTTGACATCCAGAAAATGCTGTCATCAATGAATGTCATAACATTCAGTTTGACATCCAGTAAATCCTGTATTAGCTATTCCTGCAGCATACTACTTACGCATGTCATGACATCAGTCAAGACATCTAAGTACAGTAAGTGTTTTAACATAAAATGCAGCCAATCAAAAACATCTACATGTAGAGAACTTGTTGAAGCTTTTTCAGCGTTTGAGGAAGTATAAGCTTCGTCTGAATCCTAACAAGTGCACATTTGGAGTCCGTTCAGGAATGTTATTAGGCTTTATTATCAGTGAAAGAGGTATTGAGGTTGATCTTGCCAAGGTCAAAGCAATACAAGAGATGCCTGCGCCCAAAACTGAGAAGCAAGTCCGAGGTTTTCTTGGCCGCTTGAATTATATTTCCATATTTATATCCCACATGACTGCCACATGTGCGCCGATATTCAAGCTCCTCCGGAAAGATCAGTGTCATGATTGGATCGAGGATTTCCAGAAGGCCAGTAACAGTATTAAAGAGTATCTGTCTGAGCCTCCGATTCTGTATCCTTCTATGGAAGGGAGACCCTTGATTATGCATCTGACAGTTCTTGAAGACTCTATGGGTTGTGTCCTAGGTCAGCAAGACGAATCAGGAAAGAAGGAATGTGATATTTACTACCTGAGTAAGAAGTTCACTGATTGTGAGTCTCGATACTCGATGCTTGAGAAGACATGTTGTGCTTTGGCTTGGGCCGCTAAACGCTTATGCCAGTATATGTTGAATCATACGACTTGGTTGATATCCTAAATGGATCCAATTAAGTATATCTTCGAGAAGCCTGCTTTAACTAGGAGGATTGCCTGCTGGCAGATGCTGTTGTCTGAGTATGATATTGAGTATCGAGCTCAAAAAGCTATTAAAGGTAGTATCTTGGCTGACCACTTGGCCCATCAACCAATTGAGGATTATCAGTCTGTTCAGTACGACTTCCCAGATGAAGAGATCATGTATTTGAAAATGAAAGATTGCGATGAGCCTACGCTTGATGAAGGGCCAGAGCCTGGTTCCCGATGGAGCATGGTGTTTGATGGCGCTGTAAATCAATATGGAAATGGTATTGGGGCGGTGATCATTACCCCTCAGGGCACACATTTTCCTTTTACGGCAAGGCTAACTTTCAAATGCACGAATAATATGGCGGAGTTTGAGGCCTATATTATGGGATTGGAAGAGTGTATCGCTCTTAGGATCAAGCATCTTGATGTTTGGTGATTCGGCCCTTGTTGTTAATCAGATTAAGGGTGAATGGGAGACGAATCAACCTGGCCTCATCCCATAGAGAGATTATGCGAGGAGGATTTCAACGTTCTTTACTGAGGTTGACTTCCATCATATTCCTCGAGATGAGAATCGGATGGCAGATGCACTTGTAAAATTCTTGCGTAGTCAGAATTCAGATGTTCTACTCCAAGTCATGACATCTGATCCAACATAGTAACTAATACAGCAAGACAGTTATACAAATTAAAACCCTGTACTCAAGCACGCTTTCACAGTTGTCACGACATCTGCTACTGTATTACCTTAGAATGGAAGAACACCTAGTTCTGTCCTTCTTGTACAAAGACACAGCAGAGATCAAACACCACACTTACTTCTATTGTGTTTGCACAGTTATAAGCATGATATATCAATATTGATTTGAACATCACCTGTTACTATATTCCAGTTTGCTGGCTTAGTACTCGTGTTTCTTAAACTAAAAGTCAAGCAGGTTAACCTAATTTCCACACATTAGAGAGCTGACAAATAGTCTATTTGTAAGGTTCATTAATTGTAGGTTAGTTGTTATTTTCCTGGATTTTAGTTCAGCTGTTGGATTCCTAGAATTAGCCTGAGAAAAATGCTGAAACAGAAACACTAATTATCCTACAATTTAGCACAAACTGTCAGGTGTGAATGTCACAACATTCAGTTTGACATCCATAACATATACCTCATGTTGATTCTGTTATGTTCCTGAAAATAGACTGTGCTAACTTTGCTATACTGTGAAGGACTAACCAGTCTCTACTTCAGTATCAGTCTACACGAACAACTGTCAAGACATCCAGTTTGACAGTTTCACTATGATCCTTTGGCTAGGTCTGTTATCCTCTTGAAGACCAGACTTAACTAAATACTGAACTGAGATCAACATGCCTATTATTCAGTATGTGTTGTTAATGATGAATGTCAAAACATTCTGATTGACATTCAAACATAAGGCTATGTATCAGGTCTGTTATTAACTTGATAAGCAGACTGAATTACAACCTGAGTTATGGCAGACAGGATTATAACATGCAGAAGGTAAACAAACACAGGAAATCGTTAACCCAGTTCGGTGCAACATCACCTACTCTGGGGGCATACCAAGCCAGGAAGAAGATCCACTATCAGCAGTATTAATTCAGAGCTAAACTCCCCCGTTTACAACTCTTCACTTAATCCCTACCCAATGCAATCTATACCTAGGAACTCCTAGATAGAAACCTCCAGTTTCCATTCCTATCACTACAAATACAATGTAATGTTAACACACCTTGAACTTGCTTCACAGCTTCATTCAAGAACAAAATCACTCTTGCCTACAGGCTTTGAGTTACAAATACTCTCAGCTTTGAACACTGAGAAACACATGGTAACCTTCCCACAGGTTGGGAGGTTTACCTCACACACACCCCTAATTTTTCATTCTAAGAGGCTTACAAAAACTAGGTTACAATATGCTATTTATAACCTAATCACCCAACTGGATTTTGGCCTTCAGAAATCGCAGCAAACTTCTTCTTTGCTGTTACAAATACAGCAGAAAATTTCTGCTACAAACAAGGTCTTCAATCCTAAAAACTCTCCATATATATCTCCATATTTGGAGCCTATATATATTCTGATTGAGTCTTTAAGACCTCCATATGGGAGTTAGGATATTCACCAAATATCCTCACTAATCCCAGAATATATACTGAATTAATTAATTCAGTTTTCTACACATGTACGATGTCACATGAATGATGTCGTGACATCGTACATGACATGTTGGTCCAGTTGTTGAACTTCTTCAACCCAACATATTCAAACAACAGAGATGATTACATTATTTGTTTTACAAAATTAATGTCAATCCTAAGGTATTAACAATCTCCCCCTTTGGTAAATTTTAGCTAAAACAAATAAACATTACACTGGACAATGCATCCCAATATGGGTATGCTCTTCATCTCTGTCATTGTCTCCACCACCACAAACACCAAAGTTGGTGTACATGAGGAAGTAGAGGTACAAGAATTAGTTGCATCAGAACCCTTCCCCTCAATGGTAGAGCTTCCAGAAGAATATGTAATGCTGAGTACATAGATAATGTAACTCAGATCACAAGACACAGCTGTCCTCTTAACTCAGATCACAAGACACAAGTGATATGCCCAGTTAGTGACTTCTGTGCCTGAAGCCAACTTCTGCTTGCTACCACATTTTACTTGCTTCTGGTACATTCTCAGTACTATATTTCTCTCCCCCTTTTTAGCTAAACATTTGTAAAAGAACCCCTCACAAAACCAGATCCAGGCGCAGTTTGCCCAAACCTTAACATACCCCATTGTTTAGAGGGAATGGAATGTTTCTGTTGTGAGAAGAGGAGTGTTGTTACATCCTTTAAATAGTCCAGCCCGTGCTTAGGAATTAACGGTAGGAATAAATGCTTGGTCAAGATTCATTAATATTTGGTGAGAAACAGTCAGAGAATCACCAACAAAATCTCAGACTATCTTTGAATACCTTTTATAGCTCTTGACTGTTTCTTTTCCAAAACAACAGTTCTAGTGCATGGAGACTATTCCCTATATGCAGTCAGACACGTTGCACGCGATGTCTTAACACTCAACGTGGCTTTTGCCTGCATTCTTCAAGTATTCTTCCTATCAACATTTCCTAAGACCACTTTCGTACCTCCAGTAGAAACTTGACATTTGGCACCACTAAAGCCAAAATCACAAACACCAGTAGATGGTTACTCCCCCTGTACCACACAACTGTAACAATCAGGCTTATTCTAATTTATCATAATTAGACACACCACATCCATATTTCCTCATGACTTTAAGATTCAGAAGGAAATAACAATATTGTCCTAGGCAATGTCATGACATCCGGTCTGACATTCTTCTGCTCACTCAGCCTTGACACATACCACATCATCCCAATAATTAACAAGGTGCCATACCTTGTTATCTGAGAACACATAGACCACAAGCTTGATGATTACTTGCGGCACAAAGACAGAACTCCCCCTGTCATGAACAACCAACTCTCCTCTTGAAACTTGGAGATCACACATGAACATATCCAACACCCCAAAGTTGGACCTTCACATACTTCCTGATTCAAAGAGAACCCAGACCACTTGATGAATGGAAAACATAAGACGCATCTTCATGTCTTCAAGAGCACACCCTCTGTTCAACCCTCTTGGCTGAACACATCCATACTTTGTATCAATCTCTCTTCTAACCAGAACAGAAAACCACTTCACAGAATGTTCTAACATTAGTTAGGACATCCGCACAAGGAACACCATCTGATAATCTTCAGATATCACTGAGTCACCAGCTTAATCCAAAAGAAGCCAGACACAAATTGGGACATATACATTCTCATCCCATTACACGAGATAATATTCCATAGATAACTTAGAACTCCTACCACAAGCTCCAAGAGATGAATAGAAAACACCTCCTTTTGTCTTCAACTTACTACTTTTCTGCTCAAAAGTAATTTGTCTCAGACTTTCCTCAAGTATAATCAGCTGCCATATGTTGATTATCTTGATTCTTCGAACTCACTTCTGAGATAGACCAAATGTCAGTGGTTGATTACCTCCTTCATGAATCCTCATATGAAAAAGTCAAATTCCACTTTTTGACCTCTCCAAGTTTATCAGACTTCTCCCAAAGATATTCTGACCTTCCAAGTGAGACTTGAACTTCAAGCTACATGTTAAACAGAACTTAAATTCTCTAAGACATGAACATGTAACATCTTCTCCATCCAGCAACTCCAAAGAACTGCAATGAGAACGATCCTTTTGAAGTACCCAATCTACAACTCTGTAGACCCTTCTATCTTAAGTTGATGTGCCACTTCACCAATTAAGATTCTGATGTTGAACCAAATGTCATAACATTGTGTTTTAACATCTAGCTGTTGAATTCAGCTCCTTCTTCTGCCACTTGAAAGAACTTCCTCCCTACACAGAACAAGAGTTCAACGCTCTCATAGACTTGATTGTGAAACCAAGTTTGAGTCAACAACCTCCATCCTGCAGGTTTGCAGTTAAGTCATCCAAGCTCACACCTTGATGAATCCCTGCTTCTTCTCCAAAGACATCAGACACTCTGATGCATGAGTCTTCAGAAGGACCAGTTAGAGACTAACCCTTCAACTATACCAAGGATTCCACTTCCTAAAGCAAGGTTGTTTCCATGGTGTCAAGAATGCTTCCACTTGTTCTTAACTCCACAGTGTGCATTAGCAAATGCACATCCTTACCTAGATCAAAAATAAATTGATCCAAGTAACCACCATCGGGACTATGATGTCTTCTTCTTCACCAAGGCTGAACATGTTTCTTGCCAGGAAACCTTTTCAGAGATCATATGGTTTTGCTGCCACCAAAGAGCTAGATCATAAACCAATGTACTATCCTTCCTGTGATTCTGCACAGGGTCTTGAAGAAGAGATGTTCCAACATCTTTAAGAACATCAGTTATCTGGAGCTCCAAGGATAATCAATTCAATACTTGTACTTGGCACAAGTAGACATTGATCTTAAATCCTTTCCCAATTATCCTTTCAGATACTTCCACCATAAGAATACTTTGAAAAGACTCTTCTTGTGTCAACATCTTCTGCTTGCAAGCACCTCAATAGATTTGAGAATCTTTCCAGATTAGATTCACCCTTAGGAATGAGAGAGATGAATCCTTCCTTGCAAATGTGTCACACAACAACCAGAACCCATGTGACACAGGTCAACAGCCAACCAGACCCTAGGCTGACTAAACGTGGGGAGGTTAACCAAAACTCCCCCTCAAATTAACAATCATGGAAACTCCACACCAATATCCATGCATTGTACACAAATGTCTCAACATGACATACACCATCACTACCAGTGGCAAATAACTCTATGAGTTATACCTATACATGCTTCAATCACACCAATCAGACTCCAGCTGACCATAAGTACTAGTGACAACAAAACAACACCAGTTAATAGTAGATATGCATTGCTAGAGCATACTACCTCAACCAACCTCTGAATCTTCATATTCTCACTCCTTGAAAGAACTGCCACTTCTGAGCGTGGTGTTTGAATACCAAGATTCATGGTCCCAATCCTCTTAAATGAAATAGCAATCAGGTTATCCCATTATTGACTTCTAACATCCAGGGGACTTGTCTTCAATCATAGCATAGTACTTCAGGGACCAACTATCCAACCCTGATCAATCTACAGGAATAGGACAACCAGCATGAAATTGCACAATGTCACATCTCAACCAACTCCACTTCTAGAGATCAGACGTCTAGAATTGACCTTCTTGAGCACACACACAGTTGACCCTACCCTTGTCAACTTAGCACACACATATGTCTCCTCTTCCAGGTCAGGAGTAGGTTCCAAACCAAAGTATCCCTTTGTTTGACACCTAAAAACATCTGCTCTTCAACCAGTAGTTGCATACTTGTTGAACAGCATGTTCTAACATCACATAGAACATTAGTTTAACCTCCTTGAGACAAACCCTCCTTTAAAGTCTTCAAGGTCTTCATATACACTGCCCAGGAGAGTACAAGAATCAGTGATCAGGTGATTCTTACCATGAAGAGTGGACTTGATGAGACTCAAGTATCTTTGACATCTTCAGTAGATTATGATATAATCTTGAAAACAGCAGCCTTTCATCCACATGAGGGGAAACTACATCAGAGTTTGAGTTTTGCCAGGTATTATGCAGCGGAAATCATAATACAACTCAACCAATGAACACACACTTCACCAGATTAGCCTCCAAGAACATACCAAGTTTGAATATGATTCAATACTAGCTCAGTTGTCCCACACAAAGGCCAATTGCTAATCTCCAGAGGCAGGTGCACACAGTTCCTGTCATGAATAGTCCATCCACCTACTTCAAGGGACCATCCAGGGAAACCACAGAACCTTCTACAGGTTCCAACATCAGTACTAACATAACTCCTTGCAAGATACCAGAAAGTATCACCCATGGATCTCATCCAGAAACAGAACAGGATGCCTGCTCTGATACCATTTGAAATTATGGCGTAGTCAGAATTCAGATGTTCTACTCCAAGTCATGACATCTGATCCAACATAGTAACTAATACAGCAAGACAGTTATACAAATTAAAACCCTGTACTCAAGCACGCTTTCACAGTTGTCACGACATCTGCTACTGTATTACCTTAGAATGGAAGAACACCTAGTTTTGTCCTTCTTGTACAAAGACACAACAGAGATCAAACACCACACTTACTTATGTTGTGTTTGCACAGTTATAAGCATGATATATCAATATTGATTTGAACATCACCTGTTACTGTAATCCAGTTTGCTGGCTTAGTACTCGTGTTTCTTAAACTAAAAGTCAAGCAGGTTAACCTAATTTCCACACATTAGGGAGCTGACAAATAGTCTATTTGTTAGGTTCATTAATTGTAGGTTAGTTGTTATTTTCCTGGATTTTAGTTCAGCTGTTGGATTCCTAGAATTAGCCTGAGAAAAATGCTGAAACAGAAAAACTAATTATCCTACAATTTTGCACAAACTGTCAGGTGTGAATGTCACAACATTCAGTTTGACATCCATAACATATACCTCATGCTGATTCTGTTATGTTCCTGAAAACAGACTGTGCTAACTTTGCTATACTGTGAAGGACTAACCAGTCTCTACTTCAGTATCAGTCTACACGAACAACTGTCAAGACATCCAGTTTGACAGTTTCACTATGATCCTTTGGCTAGGTCTGTTATCCTCTTGAAGACCAGACTTAACTAAATACTGAACTGAGATCAACATGCCTATTATTCAGTATGTGTTGTTAATGATGAATGTCAAAACATTCTGATTGACATTCAAACAGAAGGCTATGTATCAGGTCTGTTATTAACTTGATAAGCAGACTGAATTACAACCTGAGTTATGGCAGACAGGATTATAACATGCAGAAGGTAAACAAACACAGGAAATTGTTAACCCAGTTCGGTGCAACATCACCTACTCTGGGGGCATACCAAGCCAGGAAGAAGATCCACTATAAGCAGTATTAATTCAGAGCTAAACTCCCCCGTTTACAACTCTTCACTTAATCCCTACCCAATGCAATCTATACCTAGGAACTCCTAGATAGAAACCTCCAGTTTCCATTCCCATCACTACAAATACAATGTAATGTTAAACAACTTGAACTTGCTTCACAGCTTCATTCAAGAACAAACAACTCTTACCTACAGGCTTTGAGTTACAAATACTCTCAGCTTTGAACACTGAGAAACACATGGTAACCTTCCCACAGGTTGGGAGGTTTACCTCACACACACCCCTAATTTTTCATTCTAAGAGGCTTACAAAAACTAGGTTACAATATGCTATTTATAACCTAATCACCCAACTGGATTTGGGCCTTCAGAAATCGCAGCAAACTTCTTCTTTGCTGTTACAAATACAGCAGAAAATTTCTACTACAAACAAGGTCTTCAATCCTAAAAACTCTCCATATATATCTCCATATTTGGAGCCTATATATATTCTGATTGAGTCTTTAAGACCTCCACATGGGAGTTAGGATATTCACCAAATATCCTCACTAATCCCAGAATATATACTGAATTAATTAATTCAGTTTTCTACACATGTACGATGTCACAGGAATGATGTCGTGACATCGTACATGACATGTTGGTCCAGTTGTTGAACTTCTTCAACCCAACATATTAAAACAACAGAGATGATTACATTATTTGTTTTACAAAATTAATGTCAATCCTAAGGTATTAACAACTTCCAACACTTGCTTCAATGATTGTGGTGAGACTCTGGAATGAGGTTCCCAATATCACTATGATGCGCTTGGATAGACCAGCTCATGTATTTGCAGTAGAGGAGGTAAAGGATGATAAGCTATGGTACTATGACATCAAGTGTTTTCTTCAGAGTCAGATTTACCCGCCTGGGGCATCTGTTAAAGATAATAAGACTTTGAGGAGATTATCTGGCAGTTTCTACCTCAATGGCGATGTGCTTTATAAGAGAAATGTTGACATGGTTTTGCTCAGATGCGTGGATAGACACGAAGCAGACCTGTTAATGACCGAAGTCCATGAGGGTTCATTTGGTACTCATTCCAATGAACATGCCATTGCTAGGAAGATGTTGAGAGCATGCTACTATTGGCTGACAATGGAGTCTGACTGCTGTAAATATGTGAAGAAATGTCATAAGTGTCAGATTTATGCGGACAAGATTCATATTCCCCCGACACTTCTGAATGTGATTTCATTACCATGGCCTTTCTCTATGTGGGAAATTGACATGATTGGCATGATAGAGCCAAAAGCGTCCAACGGTCACAGGTTTATTCTCGTAGCAATTGATTACTTCACCAAGTGGGTTGAAGCGGCATCGTATGCTAATGTGACCAGGCAGGTGGTTGTGGAGTTCATCAAGAATCAACTCATATGTCGTTATGGTGTGCCAGACAAGATCATTACTGATAATAGATCTAACTTGAACAACAAGATGATGAAAGAGTTGTGTAGTGAGTTCAAGATTGCACATCCTAATTCTTCTCCTTATAGACCCAAGATGAATGGGGTTGTTGAAGCTGCTAATAAGAACATCAAGAAGATTATCCAGAAGATGGTTGTTACATACAAAGATTGGCATGAGATGTTGCCATTTGCCTTGCATGGATATCGTACATTTGTTCGCACTTCAACAGGGGCAACCCCTTTCTCTCTTGTTTATGGCATGGAGGTCGTACTCCCAGTAGAGGTGGAGATTCCATCAATGAGAGTCTTGATGGAAGTCAAGTTGACTGATGCTGAATGGGTTCAGAGTCGTTATGACCAACTGAACTTAATAGAAGAGAAGAGATTAACTGCCATGTGCCATGGTCAGTTATATCTGCAGAGAATGAAGAAAGCCTTTGATAAGAAGGTCAAGTCTTGTGTTCCGAGAAGGTGACCTTGTGCTCAAGAAAGTCTTGTCTTTCGCGCCCGATTCCAGGGGCAAGTGGACTCCAAACTATGAAGGTCCATATGTTGTTAAGAGAGCCTTTTCAGGCGGTGCTTTGATACTTACAACTATGGATGGGGAGGATTTCACTCGTCCTGTGAATTCAGATGCAATCAAGAAATACTTTGCCTAAAATAAAAACAGAATAGCTCGCTAAGTTGAAAACCCGAAAGGGCGACTTAGGCAAAAATGAGCATCTCGGTAGATTGAAAACCCGAAAGGGCAATCCAGGAAAAAGTTAGAGATATAAAAAAATGAATATATATCCCTCTAGATTGAATACCTCACCCTGGGGAAATCTAGGCAAAAATTAGGGATTTGGCAAGTAACTGCATCCTGACAAGACTTTGCTTTTCAGCCGTCATCTGTCAGAATCTCACTCAGTCATCGTCAACTGAAACTTCAAATACATCGGATTCAGAGTTGGTGGAGAAATAGTCATTATGTTCAATGTAGCCCGTTTCCAATATATATCACCAATTTCAAATTTGTAAAGATCCATGGAGTCTTGCCATTTGCAGATTACCATTCCATCAAATAAATTTTGAGCCTTTATCCAATTCTTTGCACTCTTATTTGTTTCCATTCAACAAATATTTGCATGTTTTTAATTAATAGAATATCATTGTTTTAAATAAACAAAAGTTTTATAAACTGTTTTTAAACAAAGTGAACATTCACAGTGACGAAAAAGGGATAATTGGGACGTCATTAGTGCTCTCTCAAGGATAGTATGAGCTCCAAAAGGGTAAGACATTTGTTCATATACCCAGCATACTTGTATCCTCTTCATTTATCTTTCAGAATGTCTCCTCCGCGAGCGCAGAAGAAAGTTTTGCATCCCACCAAATCCCCAGAGAGTCTGGAGTTTTGGATGTGGCCTCAATCTTCTAACTGCCCAGAGAGTCTGAGACGAGCATTTGTTTTATCAATTATATGGTTGTCATCCCTGGGTTTGGATAGACCTAAAATCCCTTATAAATTGATAAATTGATACGCTGTCTTTTTGAGAAAGTTAATCTTCCCTCATTAGGACCTCTCCCGCAGAATGAGCAGGAAACCCCCAGCATGAGTGGAATTCTCAATATTTGATTTGTAGCCTATCCTCTGTGAACTCGTCTACATTAATCTCCAGCAATTTGCAGTTTATTCATCCTCAGCAGGATTGATCCCATTTTTGTGCCCGGTTCAGTCATCAGCAGTGTTTCCCCAGCGGAATTGTCTGATCAAAGTTTGTTTGTTGATTCCTCCTGAGCAGGTTGGGTGACAAAAATACTTATCTTTCCATCCTCAGCGGAGTAGTGTTCTCTTATCCTCGGCAAAAATGATTTATCCAGCAGTGCAAGGAAATGTTTTGGTTTCGAAACTTGTTGATCGGTGGTTGTTCCCCGCAGGGCTTCATCCTTCCCCTGGATAATTTCCCCAGTAGATTGGTTTCTACGACAGATCATGTCCATGTTCAGTTTCCCAGCCAAGACTTTGCCTGATTTCAGATTGGCGTTGGAACATCTGAGAAATATGTGTTGATTTTTTCTCAGCGGAGTGATGGGTTCTCCTCCCCCTGCGAAGATCATTGTTTCCTGGTATCTGTTGCCCCCATCAGATTGGGTGTTCCCCAGTGGGCTTGGCTTTCTCTTTTGAGAAGTAGTACCGGAGGTCTGTCCATTTTGATCCTTGGACCTGGTTGTGTTAGATATGTCTGTTTGTCAGCATTCATCATACATAAACCACGCATATACATGCATATTTATAACATTCAGATATTCATGTTGCATTCTTTGCCATATATCTTTGTTGTTATTTCCTGCTATTTTGTGATATATTTTTCCCCAAGCAGATGTTTGTGTCTGATCTCTCCATATAGAGTCAGCTTCATAGGCAGAAAGTGTCTACCCTTTCTTCCATATTCCCCACTGAGTTATGTCCTCGTGGATGATTGTTGTTTCAGTTTCCTCCCTAAATATGTATTGGGATGGAATTACTCCCCCTGAGTTATATCCTCATTGGATTGAGTCTTGTTTCGTTGTGTCTCTCTAGTTTGTTCCTAGATTGACTACTCTTGTTATTTCCCCTGCACTTCCCCGTAGTTTAGATGAATGATTTCTCAGTAACCAGTAATGGTCCATCTTTTCCCAGGCGGAGTTGTTTGGCCTTCTACCCAGTAACCGGTAGTTATAAGTCCTATTTCTGTGGTTTTCTACCCTCATACCGGTAGTTGTAAACCCCACTTTATCCCCTTGCAGAGTTAACCCTTGATTTTGTTCATCCTAAACGATGACTGTTACTCTCTTCTGTGGTTTTCTATCCAATATCCGGTAGATGTAATCCCCTCTTTGTTGGTTATCTTTATCCAATATTCGGTATTGATATTCCTTCATTTTGAGTATATCTCCCAGTAGCCGGTGATATATCTCCCGGATCATTGCTTTCGTCAATGTATCCCCAGCGAGTCATCTCTCATTTACCCTTTCTTGGTGATGATTGTTTCTCCCCTTGTTTGGTCATCATTTTATACCTAGTATTCGGTATCCCGATGTCCTTTCTTTTCGATCGATTTATCCTCTATTAACCCAGTAACCGGTTATGGATAATCTTCCATGCGAGTATGTTATCTATGTTCTGACGGTAATAGATAATATATCTGATGCACTCTTCAGTCGAAGTCTTTTTCTTCCCCAGTCGAGTAAGATTCGTATTTCCTTACGGAATCGAATGTCCATCCTGTAATCGAGTTTGCTTTTTCAGCCCTTCTTGCGGATGATGAGTGTCTTGGAAATATTCCTCAATTCACATCTTGTTGGCCACCTATTATATTCCCAGTAACCGGTATCCCTAGTGTTCCTTCCTTCTGCTCCCTATTATGACTTTTTGTCCCCTGTGGAGTCAGATTTCCCTAAGTTGAAATATACCTTTTAGGTCTTCCTCAGATGTTGTGGATGTTTGATATCTCTCACCCTTATACCGGTCTTAGATATTCATTCTCCCCGAGCATGTTGTTCTTTCACCCTTATACCGGTGTTTTGATCACACGTCTCTTTGAGCTTATTACCCAGTAACCGATAATACCTCATTTTGTTGTTTCCTCAGCTGAATCCTCTTTGGACATTCCCCATTGAAGTCCCTTAGTGGATTCTCCTCAGCCTGAGTCCGGATTTTTATCCGACGTATCCTTTGTGGATAGTTTTGTTGTATTGGCATATTCCTCAATACATGCATCTTTGCGTCAGCTCGAGTCTTTCCATTGATTTATTTTCATGGAATCCCTTCGTGTCTCTCAGCAAGTCCTAAGTTGTGACCTGCTCATTCATTTTATCCCTTTCATTCCCCAGTAAAGTCCCCAGAGTCTATGTCCCATTTATGAGTGTATTACTCATATGGATTTTCAGTTTCTCCCGATTTCTTTTTCCTTTATGGAGATATATCCCCACGGAGTATTAACTTTTGCATACATACATTTGCATCATGAGGTCTCTTAAGGACCAAAATTCGTCTCTTTGTTATTATTTAAGCCCATTCTACCTCATCGAGACGAAGATTTTAACCTTCATATCTCCGGCTAGAATGACCTTAAATAGGGGCATCTGTAAGACCCCAATTTTGACCTTAAGATCCCTCATGGCAACATAACATTGCATTTGCATCTGCCTCAAGGATCATAGCATCTTGGCTCCTTACCTTTGGGTGGGAACACTTGTGAGTTGGTTTAAGATCACCAAGCATGCTTGAATTGTATATTATTGCTTTTCTTCTTTTGTTTACTAACCAAAAGCACAAAAATATGTCACTAACATCTTTTGTTTTGTAGCTTGAGCAATCACAAAATCCAAGGCTCATAGAGGGCCCTATGCTCATTGATATGGCTAGGTGAAGATGAAAGTAAGCATGATAATGGTTCCCAAAGCTCTCAAATATGCCTCCCAATTATCTCAATTCATAATTTTGATCAAAGCAAACCAAAGGGCTTGAGGTTTGTTTCCCAAGGAAACCGTAATTCATCTGTGCATCAACTGTGCCTTGCTCATGAAGCAACCTCAACCCATGATCAAATACAATCAATGGGAGTTTCTTTCATTCATCATTTCATGAATATTTGAGCTTATTCAAGTGTCCTCAATCATTAATTCATCAATATTTGAGGTATGGACTTGAGAAGTTGATCAATCAATTCATCTAACTATTTTGAAGTACACTGAGACCTAACTTTTAATGTGTTTGCCAAATGGAGATGACCCCAAGAGAAAAACTATTCTTAAGAACCATATGAACAACTTTCAGGTTCATCAAAAATTTATTTGAAACTTGGAAGGTCATCATCCATTTCAAAACATTATAGGTCATTTTGACTGAAACCCTAATTTTGGGTCAACTTACCAAGAACATAACTCATTCATTTTTCATGATTTTGAGATGGGATAAAATGAATTGGAAATTTTAATATGTCTAATTCATTTGATATGTTTAGAAAATGTTCATAATCCTAAAACAAATACATGTGATAATGCAAAACATTATAGGTCACTTTAGACCAAAGGCATTGAAATGTGAAAAAGTCCAACTTCAAGTGCCCATAACTTTCTCATCAAAAATCCAAATGATGCAAAATTTAAGTCCAAATGGATTGTATTAAAACGATCTACAACTTTGATGTTGAAGGTTTTATCATTTGGAGCATTTTATCATTGAAACAGAAGGGCTTGAAGTTTGGCCATATTGGAAATTTTCACATGTACATGTTTTGCACCTTGCACTTCATGATCAATTTTCACCAATTTCCCAATTCCAAATGAAGTTTTCCCAACATAACAATTAATCCTCATGTCAAGAGCTTTCCAACCATTACCCATAAGGCTATGATTCATTTTTGGAAATGTCATTTTCGAAGAGGAGAAAGTTTTAGTGCATTTTTGGAAACTCATTGAAAACACATTGCATGAGCTCATCACATTACTTCTGCACGTCCATTTTAATTCCATTTGGTATCAGCTTGCAATTCCAATCAGAATTGGGCCCTCCATGCGCCTGTATAGGCCCATGCATGGAGGCCTTCTTCATCCATGCACATGCTTTGATCATGCTTCTACCTTGCCAATTGCTATATATAGGAGTGCATAGCTTCACAATTACACAACCTGAAGGCGCCTGTTATGCTGCAAGAATCCCTTCATAGCCTCACTTAAAGGAGCTTTCTCTTTTCTCTTCAATTTTTCAGATCTGAATTTCAATTGCATTGATTGATTTTCAGACTCATAGTTCCTTAGCCTTGCTTCATCTTCATCCTGAGATCACATTGCAAGCATTAGCAAAGGAGAATCGTGCACTTAAGTTCCACGCTTTAGAGGTTTATGCTCAAACTTATTCTCTTCGAAACTCCTTGCTTATAACTTGTTTCTTGCATTTATTGGGTTGGCCGAAGTCCTCTCATCAGAGGCAACATAACTGTGCTTTGAATTTTGAAAAATCACTAAGTTTCAGTTGAACACCACAAATTTCAACCTCTGATTTCTCTCTCCATGGAAGTTTAGAGTGGAATTGGTTGGCACAGGGGTGATGTACATCACCCCAGCTTTCATTTGATATATGGATCGTGGCATTTGGTTGAGGTTGCCATGTCTGCAACTCTCACCGGCGTTGGATGTCTCGCCGGAGAAGACGGTGGTGCACACCACCATCCCAATTCCAGATTAAATCATGGCCACACGATCTTGTTTCCAGATCTAATCTGGATCTTTCATTCTTATGACTTTTTTAATGCTACATGTGGCTCGGTTGACTTGAGTGTATGGTGGATGCGCGCATGTGATCCGTGTGATGTGCTAGCTCAATTAATGAGCTCAATCCAACGCCTCAAACTTTTTCACATACTTAATTTCTGATTTCAATTATCATTTTATTTCTTTTATTCCATTTCATTTTAAAAATTCATATCTCACTCATTATTGGTCCGAAAAATGTGAGACCAATTGCATTATTTCTCTTTTAATTTGTAGTTTCTAAAAATGATTTTTAATATTTTTTATATTATCATTTGATATTTTTTATGAATTTTCTCTTTTCTGGTTGTTTTTAATTCATTTAAAATAGTTTTTGATATTCAAAAAATACAAAAATATTTTCTTAACCTCTTTGAATGATGATGGATCTATGAAAAATATTCTCATCAATTTATTAATTGATTTGAGATTTATTTGAGATTTTAATTCAATTAGGTTATTTTTTATGCATTTTTAATTGATTAAAAATAGTTTCTGGTTTCTAAAAATGCTGAAATTTTTTTGTAAAACTTTGTTTGACTTCGTTGAACTTAGGATGATCCATTTGGACTTTTCAAAGTTGATTTGAAATGGATTTGAAGTTTGACCTTTAATTGTTTATTTTAATTCAAGTATTATTTTAATTTTGAAAAATACCAAAAATATTTTATTTGTTTCTTGACTTCTAAGTTTCATTTTGCCTCTGTTTACCAATGTTTGACCTTGATTTCATCTACCTTTGGTCAATGTATGTTGATTACTTCATTTAAATTTCCATTAATGTTCATTCTTATTCATCTCCTTCTTCATCTTTTTCTTTTTTTGATCAATGAGTTAAAGATTGGTGGTTAGCCTTGATGAATGGGAGGTTTAACCATCCTTGATTCAAATATAATTCATCTTAATCATAGATCAAGTGAATGGCTTTGCATTATGGATAGGTTGCTTCCTAATCAAGCAAAGAACCTAAATCAATACAAGATCATTTCTCATCTTCTTTTGGCATGGCAAGTTGTAGGAGCTTGATTCACTAATCAAGATCTCTAACTTGTGTTGTTGCCTATATTTTTATTGACCAACCTCAGATAGGTGTGAATACTACATTAGCCCACTTACGATTGCTTAACATAGCGCTAAATTTCCCTATGGCACACTAATACTAACCATTAACCATTAACATTTAATTCATGCACTTTACATTTATGCAATTTACTATTCTTGTACATATTATTCATTTGCTTTTTCCCTTTGCTCATTTGAGCGCATGTTTATGTTAATGCAATTTGCCTTTAGCTCACTTGAGCACATAATTGTGTATATACTATTGTGCTTGTGTTTTGTTTTGATTAAGGTGAACCAATTGCAAATGGACAAAAGGACTTAGACTTTAGGACACCCCCTATGCAAAAATGGAGTCAAAGAGCAACTAGGCCTCATGCCTTTAGAGTGCTATAAAAGTCAAAGAGCAACTAGGCCTCCTGCCTTTAGAATGCTTAATGTTAAAGAGGAATTGAAAGGACCTATTCTCTAAACTCCCTCTTGTCCATTATTTGTTTACTTTATAGAACTTTTTCATGTGTGTGTTCTTGTGCTAGGGATTCCAACATTGAGCCTAAGTGAAGAACCATTGTCATGAGCTTCTAAAGTGAGAGATATAAGAGCCATTGGAAGATGCCTAAGAGCTTTGCTTGATTGATTGATTGCTTGAGTATACACTTATTTGATTGCTTATTCCAAAGGATGGGAGCTACTTGGATCATCAACATGATCTTAAGAGGGGAACTCCATTTGCGGTCTTATTTCTTTTCCTTCATCTCTTGTATGATTAGGACTTAGCCATTCTTCTTCTTCCCTCCACTCTAACCCAAGCCAAAACTTTTGTGCAAACATTAACTTTTGTTTTCAAACACTAGAAACCTAAGCATTATGCTTTTGATTTTCAAACTTTCTTTTCATAACACTTATTTTGAATTGAACCTTTAAGTCAACTCTGACCATATTTTGTAAATACTTTTCATTGGTAAATATAACCCATTCAAATGTTTTGTGGTTTCAATGGCCACTTTCTTATTAAAACTTTTCATAACCATTAGCTATTAGGTTTGAGTTATCCTTGAGGTAGATATAATACTCACCTATGTCCTTAGTGATGGACAATGAGTCTTCCATGCTTATTATAGGGTTAACCCCTCACTAGCATGTTGAAGTTATCCTCACATGGTGGATTTGTGGTTTTAGGTTGAGTTTTCTCCCTTGGATAACAAAAGACCTTAAGGCTTTTGGACCAATCAATTCACCAACTTCTTTTTGAGATTTTTACCCCGAACTACGAGGTTTTGATCCTAATCTCTTTTAAGATGGTACGTAGGCAATGGGTTTATCCATTCAAACACAAAATTGTAAATAAATTGTATATTTTTTTCTCATCTCCCCAATCATGTTTGCACAAATATTTTCACAAATACCAACCTACCTTACAACATTAGTGAAAAGGGCTCCCTTAGAGTACTAAGGATGTTTTGGATGCTTAAAACCTTCCCATTGCATAACCAACCCCCTTACCCAGATCTCTGACATTTTTATTAGTTTTTGATTTGATAAAACTTCTCGGTTTTTGTTCGCTTTCTAACCTTTCCTTTGGATAAATAGAAGTGCGGTGGCGACTCGAATTGTATGATTTACTTTTGATTTAGTCAATAAATCTAAAGGTAACGAATACCCCGCTACACAGACTTACGGTGGAATATGTCATTGCTGCCCAGAATCAGTCGTCACCATCTCCTGCAACTCCTCCTCCTCAAGAGACCGTCATTTTTGAGATTGCTTCTTCAACTGTTCCTGTTGCTGCTTCCAGTCAACCCATTTCTGCTATGCCTGCTGGATTCCCTTGGGGAATGCCACCAAATTTTTTTCCAGAAGGGTATGCATCCACCTTTGTCTCTTTGTCAGCATCTAGCTCGGTCATGTCAGTGCCACCTCCTGTTATTCACGCTCTTCCTCGTGTTGAGGACACTATCTACCACTCTGAGCCGTCTGAGGGTCCAGATGTATACGATAAGATGGATGAAATGAAAGATCCATTCCTCGAGTTGCGCAAAAAGTTGAAGACTCTGAGAGGGAAAGATTTGTTTGGCAAGAGTGCTGCTGAACTATGCTTAGTCCCTAATGTCAAGATTCCGGTGAAATTCAAGGTCCCAGACTTTGAAAAGTACAAAGGGAATACCTGCCCACTAAGCCATCTTGTTATGTATGCCAAGAAAATGTCTACTCAAACTGATAATGATCAATTGTTGATTCATTATTTCCAAGACAGTTTAACTAGAGCTGCCTTGAGATGGTACATGGGTGTGGACAGTGCAACCATTCGTACTTTGAATGATTTGGGTGAAGCCTTTGTCAAGCAGTACAAGTACAACGTGGATATGGCGCCTAATAGGGACCAATTGAGATTAATGTCTCAGAAGGACAAGGAGACATTCAAAGAATATGCCCAGAGATGGAGGGAATTGGCTACTCAGATAAGTCCACCTCTCGAGGAGAAGGAGATGACTAAGATTTTCTTGAAGATGTTGAGTTCGTTTTATTACAAACGTATGATTGCAAGTGCCCCTAATGATTTTACCGAAATGGTAAACATGGGGACGAGGCTAGAAGAAGGAGTCCGTGAAGGATGTTTGTCTAAAGAAGAAGCGTCAGCTAGCAAGAAGTACAGTGGTAATTTCTCCAAGAGGAAGGAAGGAGAGACTAATTCAGTATCAGTGGGGAGGCAGATGAGGCCACATGTCAGAGAAGGTTTTCAACCCCATCAACATCAACACCAAGTTTCATCAATAATTCTGGTTTTTTCCAATAATTCCAACAATCAATCAGTTCCAATTCAGCAACAACAACATCATTAACAATCGCAACAAAGAACCAACTACAACAACAACAACAATCATCATCAGTAAAACTTTGAGAGGAAGAAGGTCTCCTTCAACCCTATTCCTATGACATATGCAGAGTTGTACCCTTCTTTGGTACTCAAGAATCTTATCCAGCCGAGAAACCCTCCGCAAATTCCTGAGCCACTACCATGATGGTTCAAGCCTGATCTTTATTGTGCTTTTCACCAGGGAGCCCCTGGTCATGATATAGAGATTGTTATTCGTTGAAGTAAGAAGTTCAAAAGCTTGTGAAGAATGGTATGGTGCCCTTTGAGGACAAATCACCTATGTAAAAGCCAATTCATTGTCCGCTAATGGTAACACTTCTGTCAACATGGTGGATGGTTGTCCAGGGGATTTTAGAGTTTTTATGTGAGACGTATCCGAAGGTCTCTGGTGGAAATGCATAGAACTCTGTGTTTAATTAGTGACTATGAACATGACCATGACGGTTGTGTGATTTGCAGTGTGAAACTCCGAGGGTGTATGGTTATCAAGAAAGATATCCAGAATTTGATGGATGAGAATGTAATTCAGATTCAACAGTCGAGGGATATGGGAGATGATGTAAATGTCATTGTACCAGTGTTTAAGACCCCTAAGTGGTTAGTCATTTAGTTTGATAGTACCAGCAGCAATAATGTCAATAGATCGGTATCACCATTGGTCATATGGTTAGAGGGCCATATCCTTTATGCATCTGATAAAGTTATGCCATACCAATATAATGCCACAATGATTGATAATGGTCAAGAGGTTCCTCTACCAGTTGCAGACTCAGTGGTGAATATTGCAGATATTGCAAAGGTGGCCCATAGTGGTCGTGTGTTTAGTCCAGTGTTTTTGAAGGTTGTGGAAGATGTTTCCATGAGTAAGAAAGCAGAGATTCGTGTAGTGAACCTAGTTAGTACTCTAGTGTGTTAGTCTGGTGAATCCATCAAATTGAAGACTAACGATGATGATGAGGTGTTAAGGTTAATCAAGAGAAGTGAATTCAATGTTGTAGAGCAGTTGCTCCAGACTTCATCAAAGGTCTTTGTGCTATCATTACTAATGAATTTTGAAGTGCACATAGAAGCATTACATAAAGTATTGCAACAAGCTTATGTTGAGCATGATGTTACTGTGGATCAGTTTGACCACATAGTTGCCAACATAACTTCTTGTAACAATTTAAGTTTTTGTGATGAAGAACTTCCTGAGGAAGGCATAAATCATAATTTGGCGTTGCACATTTCAATGAATTGTAAGGAAGATGCTTTGTCCAATGTGTTGGTTGATACTGGTTCATCGTTGAATGTGTTACCAAAATCAACTTTGTCAAGACTCTCTGATCAAGGCACCCCAATGAGGTATAACAGCATAATTGTCAAAGCGTTCGACAGTTCTTGTAAAACTGTCATTGGAGAAGTGGAGCTTCCAATGAAAATAGGTCCGAGTGATTTCCAAATTACTTTCCAAGTAATGGATATCCATCTGGCCTATAGCTTCTTTTTAGGAAGGCCATGGATTCATGAAGTTGGAGTTGTGATGTCTACTCTTCACTAGAAGCTTAAATTTGTGAAGAACGGTAAGCTTGTCGTTGTTGGTAGAGAGAAGGCATTATTGGTAAGCCATTTGTCATGTTTCACGTACGTTGATGTTGAAGAGGAGGTTGGAACCCTGTTCCAAGATTTATTTGTTACTGATGAAATGAAGAAAACTGGGGCACCCATGTCTTCTTTGAAAGACGCGCAAGAGGCTATTCAAACTGGCAGTATTTACAAGTGGGGTCATGTTATGGAGGTCTCCGAAAACAAGAACAGAGCCCGACTCGGATTCCAATCAGGGACATTCAACGTCAAAGTCAAAGTTATGAAACTAATATTCTGCAGTGGAGGGTTCATTCATGGGAATGATCAACACTCAGCTTCCATTATGGAAGGCAGTGGTGATGAGGATAGAGCTTGCGCCAACTTTGTGACGCATGGCCAGATTTGCAACAAGTGGGTTGTTGTTGATGTTCCTGTTGTCATTCATCGTTCTAAGTAATTTGTTTTTTGTTATTTTTAAGAAAAATCCTTCTCATGTGCCTAAGGGAGAAGTGAATATTGTTGGGCATTTTCCTGATTATCATCAATGAAATACAATTTTATTCATCGACATATATGATGTTTTATTTTTACTTTTTTGATTTTTCTAAAAATGGTAATCACAAAAAACATAAATAAATAATAATCCTTCCATCTGCATAATATTTGTTCGCACTCCACTTCTCTAAAATCAAAATATCAAATTATTATACAGGTTGGTTCTCAAACCCATTGAATATAATGATCCTACTCCCTCTCCAAACTCTGATTTTCCTGTGTTTGAAGCTGAGGAAGAGGATGATGATGAAGAAGTATATGATGAGTTATCCCGTCTACTTGAGCATGAGGAAAAAGCCATTTAGACGTTTGAAGAGAAGATTGAATTAATCAACTTGGGTTCTGATGATGATGGGAATGAAGTCAAGGTTGGGTCTCAATTGTGTCCAGAAGCTAAGAATGGGTTCATTGATCTTCTTCGAGACTATTCTGATGTTTTTTTGTCCTATCAAGACATGCCTGGTTTAGATTCTGAGATTGTGGAGAATAGATTGCCATTGAAGCCAGAATGCCCGCCAGTCAAGCAGAAGTCGAGAATGACTCATTCTGATATGGCAGTGAAGATCAAAGAGGAAGTACAAAAGCAGATTGATGTTGGTTTTCTTGTTACCTCCGAATATCCGCAATGGGTGGCCAATATTGTGCCTGTTCCAAAGAAGGATGGAAAAGTCTGCATGTGTGTTGATTATAGATATTTGAATAAAGCTAGTATGAAAGATGATTTTCCTCTACCACACATTTATATGTTGGTAGACAATACAGCTAAATTCAAAGTCTTTTCATTTATGGACGGATTTTCCGGTTACAATCAAATCAAGATGGCACCTGAAGATATGGAGAAGACCATATTCATTACACCCTGGGGAACATTCTGTTATAAAGTGATGTCTTTCGGTTTAAAGAATGCTGGTGCAACGTACCAGAGAGCTATGACCACTCTTTTTCATAATATGATGCATAAAGAGATTGAAGTTTATGTAGATGATACGATTGCCAAATCAAGTGATGAAGAATAGCATGTTGAGCATTTGTTAAAGTTATTCCAGCATTTGAGGAAGTATAAACTCTGCTTGAATCCCAATAAGTGTACTTTCGGTATTCGTTCTAGTAAGTTATTGGGCTTTATTGTTAGTGATAAGGGTATTGAAGTTGATCATGCCAAGGTCAAAGCAATACAAGAGATTCCTGCGCCCAAAACTGAGAAGCAAGTCATAGATTTTCTCGGCCGCTTGAATTATATATCAAGATTCATATTGAATATGACTGCCACATGTGTGCCCATTTTCAAGCTTCTTCGGAAAGATCATTCTTGTGATTAGACCGATGATTTCCAGAAAGCTTTTGATAGTATCAAAGAATATCTACTTGAGACTCTGATTCTGTCTCCGCCTGTTAAAGGAAGACCGTTGATCATGTATTTGACTGTGCTTGAAGAGAGTATGAGTTGTGTTCTTGGTCAACAAGTCGAATCTGGAAAGAAAGAGTATGCAATTTACTACCTCAGTAAAAAGTTCACCGACTGTGAGACTCAGTATCCTATGCTTGAAAATACATGTTACGCATTGGCTTTGGTTGTTAAGCATCTACGATAGTAGATGTTAAATCATACTACTTGGTTGATATCCAAAATGGATCCAATCAAGTACATTTTTGAGAATCCTGCTTTAATAGGGAGGATTGCCTGTTGGCAGATGTTGTTATCTGAGTATGATATTAGATATCGATCTCAGAAAGTTGTTAAAGGTAGTGTCTTGGCTGACCATTTGGCTCACCAACCGATTGAAGATTATCAGTCAGTGTAGTATGATTTTCCTGATGAAGAGATTTTATAGTTGAAGATGAAAGATTATGATGAACCATTGCTTGAAGAAGGGCCAGAACCTGGTTCCCGTTGGGGCATGGTATTTGATGGAGCTGTTAATTCGTATGGTAATGGCATTGGGGCAGTGATTATTACTCCTCAAGACACTCATTTTCCTTTCACAACTAGATTGACCTTCAATTGTACAAACAATATGGCTGAGTATGAAGCTTGCATTATGGAGCTTGAAGAGGCCATTTATCTCAGAATTAAATATCTTAACGTTTATGGAGATTCAGCTTTAGTTCTGAACCAAATCAAAGGTGAATGTGAGACGAATCAACCCGATTTGATACCGTATAGAGATTATGCGAGGAGGATTTCAACTTTCTTTACGAAGGTTGAGTTTCATCATATCCCTCGAGATCAAAATTGGATGGCAGATGCTCTTGCAATGTTGGCTTCCATGATTGTGGTGAAATTTTGGAATGAAGTTCCTAATTTGACCGTGATGCGTCTTGATAGGCCAACTCATTTATTTAATGTTGAAGTCAAAGATGAAAAGCCATGGTATTTTGATATCAAATGTTTCCTCCAAAGTCAGATTTACCCGTCCGGGGCGTCTTTAAAAGATAAGAAGACCTTGAGAAGATTAGCTGGCAACTTTTACCTGAATGGTGATGTGATTTACAAGAGAAATTTCGATATGGTTTTGCTTAGATACGTGGATAGACACAAAGCAGACTTATTGATGACTGAAGCCCATGAAGGTTCCTTTGGTACTCATTCCAATGGACATGCTATGGTGAAAAAGATGTTGAGAGCAGGTTACTATTGCTGACAATAGAATCTGACTATTGCAAGTTTGTGAAGAAATGCGACAAGTGTCAAATTTATGTAGATAAGATTCATGTTCCTCCGACATTGTTGAACGTCATTTCCTCTCCATGGCCCTTCCCCACGTGGGGAATTGATATGATTGGTATAATTAAGCCCAAAGCTTCAAACGGACATCGTTTCATTCTGGTGGCTATTGATTACTTCACAAAGTGGGTAGAAGCAGCATCGTACGCAAATGTGACCAAGCAAGTTGTTGTAAGGTTTATCAAGAATCAGATTATATGTTGTTATGGTGTGCCGAGTAAGATCATTACTGATAATGGATCTAACTTGAACAATAATATGGTGGAAGCTCTTTGCGAAGACTTCAAGATTGCACATCATAATTCTTCTCCCTACAGACCCAAGATGAATGGGGTTGTTGAAGCTGCAAACAAGAACATCAAGAAGATCATTCAGAAGATGGTTATGACATATAAATATTGGCATGAAATGCTCCCATTTGCTTTGCATGGGTACCGTACATCCATCTGCACTTCAACAGGGGCAACCAATTTCTCTCTTGTCTATGGCATGGAAGTTGTGCTCCCCGTGGAGGTTGAGACCCGTCATTGCATGTCTTGATGGAAGCTAAGTTGGCAGAGGCTGAATGGTGTCAGACATGGTATGATCAATTGAATTTGATTGAAGAGAAGAGATTGATTGTCATGTGTCATGGTCAGTTATATCAATAGAGGATGGAGAAAGCATTTGATAAAAAGGTCAAACCTCGTATGTTCAGAGAAGGTGACCTCGTGCTCAAGAAGATTTTATCTTTCAAACCTGATGCTAGGGGTAAATGGACTCCTAATTACGAAGGCCCATATGTTGTGAAGAGAGCCTTTTCAGGTGGTGATTTGATTCTTACAACTATGGATGGTGAAGAGTCCAGGCGTCCTATGCATGTTGATGCAGTCAAGAAATACTTCGCCTAAAAAGAAAAGAACAACTCGCTAAGTCGAAAACTTGAAAGGGTGGCTTAGGGAAAAAATGAGCCTCTCGGTGGATTGAAAACCCGAAAGGGAGATCCAGGCAAAAATTAGAGACATAAAACAAAAAATTTATCCCGATAGATTGAGTACTCCACCTTGGGGAAATCTAGGCAAAAATTAGGGATTATGGCAAGCAACTGCATCCGGAGGGTCCTGGTCTTTGAACAATTTTGAGCAAATCATTTGGTTTTGGTTCATCATTCTCAACCGAAGACAAGAACACAATAGATTTCAAAATTGGTAGAGAGATTAGTGATTATTGTATTCAATGTAGCTTTTTTCCATGTAAATTACCATTTTCAAACTTTGTAAAGATCCATGGAGTCTTGTCATTGATGGACTACCATTCTATTAAATAAAGTTGAGCTTTTCATCCAATTATTTCTATTCTTATTTACTTATGTTAAATAAAATTGAATTTTTATGATGATAATTTTGAAACAAATTAATGAATAATTATTTTTCTTAAAATAATAAAAAACATTCACTTTAAGAATAATCGGTTTCAGCAAGGAATGTCAACAACAATCTAAGAATAGGTAAGTCTTGAAGTGTGGAGCATTGATTGGTCTTCCCCAAGCATCTGGTTTGGTAACTCTTTTCCTCCCCAACAATTCATCATTTATCCTCATCTTGGTCGAGGAGTTTCTTCCCGAATAATCTCCTCTCCTCAATAGAGTTGGTAGTTTTATCTCTAGTTGAGCTGACGATCGGTCCCCTTTGCAAATCCATGTTCTCTGGAAAAGGTTATCATGTTTCATTATCCCCCAGTTTGAGATTGTTAATTGAACCATGGATGTCTGAAACCTTTATTTGGTTTGTAGATCCCCATTTGTATTCGTTTGTGTAGCCACGGTAATTTTTCCCCTGTGTGAGTCAGATCTGGTTATCTTTGCCTTGGAATTGGTTTATTTCGTAATTTCCAAGAAGAATTTGGAGATTATTGAGGAACGTGACGGGCTTTGTCATAGCATCCCCAACAGTTTTCTTAATTCCTCATTCAGAGTTTTATCTCTTGTATTCCCCAGCGAAGTTCATCTTCAGATAGAAGTTCTCTCTTCTCCGACAGTGTTTGATTTTTGAGTAGTATTTGATTTTGTTCCCTGCAAGATTGTCTCCCATTTAATATGGTGTTGACTTAAAATTCCCCGCGGTGTTGATTTTTTTGGATCCTTAGCAGATCCTTCCCTATTGTCGGCATGTTTGGTTGATCATCCTTCAGCAATGCTCTCTTCCTGTAGAGTTTTCCATGATTAATTGAAACCATGTTCTCCATGTCTTTCCCAGCCATAGTAGATTCATTCGAAGCTAGATGATTTATTTTCATCCATAGTACTTTCTCCAGTTGGTGTGTCCATCTTGTTAAGATTAGCCGAGTGTTGTAGTGATGATTCAAATCTTTGTTATTTGTATCCTATGTGTTGTGTTGTCAGCATAATCAAAATCATATACATACATATTCATGCATAAAATAATATATCAGATATTTCATTATGCATTTTATCGCATTGATTTTTCTCCTGATCCCCTGCTTTGGTGACATTATTTTCCCATGCAGATTTGGTGTGTCTGTCCTCCTTCAATTGTAGAGTGTCGGCCCCTTAAGCAGAAAGAGTTTAACCTTTCTCATTCCCCAATGAGTTATTCCCTCGTGGATGATTGTTATTCCAGTTTCCTCCTCAGTTAATTATCTGGACGGAACCACTCCCCTTGAGTTATATCCTCATTGGTTTGAGTCCTTATTTAACCGTTTCTTTCTAGTTTTTACCTAGATGGATCTTTTGGTCTCCGATAGTCTATTACCCAGTAACTGGTAATATTCGTCTTAATGTTGAGTACATTACTTTTTCCCAATACCCGGTAAAATGTAATCTACTTCCTTTGTATTCCCCAGCGGATTCGTTTTCACATTTCCCTAGTGAGTTTATCTTTGATATGTTCATCCTAACCGGTGACGGATATTCTTCCTTTTTGGTTTTCTACCCGATAAAAAGGTATTTGTAATCCCTATTTTATTCCCGGAGAGTCTATCCTTGATATGCTCACTTTGACCGGTGACAGATTTTCTCTTTTGTTTGGTATTCTACCCAGTAACTGGTAGTTGTAATTCCTACTTTCCCCTACTGAGTCTATCCTTGATATGTTCATCCTAACCGGTGACAGATATTCTCTCTGGTATTCTACCTAGTAACTGGTAGATGTAATTCCTATTTTTCTCTTTGTCAGTCTATCCTTGATATGTTCATCCTAACCTGATGACAGATATTCTTCCTTTGAGTTTATCCTTGATATGTTAACTTTAATCAGGTGACGGATACTCTCTCTTTGGTCTTCTGCCCAGTAACCGGTAGTTGTAAATACTATTTGATTTCTCTCCCCAGTAGGTTATTCTTACCTTATTGAGAATTTGTGTTTTGGAACAGGGAGGTAACTGGAACAGTTACTTTCCATTGATTTATTTTACTTATAACAAAATTTTCCATTCTATTATTGGAATGGATCCTTTCGAATCTTTGTAAGGTATAAGGTGTAAGACTCCTTTGTGTTGGTATGAATCTGGTGAAAGTGTTATGATTGGGCCAGAGATTCTTCGGAAAACTACTAAGAACATTAAGATGATTTAGGAGAAGATGAAAGAATAGCATAGAAGGTAAAAGAGTTATCATTATAAGCGGAGGAAAGCACTTGAATTTCGAGAAGTTTATCATGTATTCTTGTGAGTCACTCTGGTGACATAAGTTGCACGTACGTTGAAATCTCGAAAGCTCATGCCTCATTTCATTGATTCTTATCAGATTTTAAATATGGTAGGATAAGTGGCCTACAAAGTTGCCTTACCACCGTCTCTTTCGAATCTTCATAGTGTGTTTCACGTGTCTCAACTTTGGAAGTATGTTCCTGATGCATTTCATGTGATTCAAATGGATGATGTACAAGTAAGGGGTAACTTGACTGTGGAGGCATCATCATTGAGAGTTGATGATCGAGAAGTGAAATACTTGAGAGGTAAAGAGATTGTCCTGGTGAATTTAGTGTTGGGAGGACCTGTTTGAGGAAGCATGATGTGGGAGCTGGAGAGTCAGATGAAAGAGTCTAATCCGGAGTTGTTCCGTTCATGTAATTTTCAAGGACGTAAATTCTTTAAGTGGGGGAGAGTTGTAGCGCCCAGAATTTTCAATTAATTATTTAATTGAATTTTTAATTGCATTTATCTTCTTCCTTTTTTAGTGAATTTATTTGACGATTTTTGGATTTATTAGGATTTATTAGATTTTATTTAATTAAAATAATAGAAAATAAGGAACTATGAGTTTTGGGGTAAAAATTGAATTAATGAGAAAATTAGAGCGTAAGGGTGGAATAAGGAAAAGTGGAGGGACAAGTGTAGAATTTTTATATTAAAATAAGATTAAATATATAGAAAAGTGAGGGGAGTAGGGAGTTTTAGTCTGATACGTGAAAAGCTGCAAAAGGGAGAAAGAGGCAAGGAACCCTAAAGAGAGCTCTAGGAAGGAGAAGTCATAACCAAAGCTTGAAATCTTTGCTAGAAAATTAAGGTAATGGGGGATTACTCTAATATTGGTGTCAAATACATGAAGAGTGGAGAGGGATCCTCCTCTTCCTCTAGGTTTTCTCCTACTTTCACGATTGTTGATGTTTATGTGTTCTTTGAAAAGGTTTGTGTAAAACATATTGTAATTGATGTGAATAACATGAAGTTTATGCATTATTTTATTATTGATTTTCGTATGCCTTTGTATGTGCTAATTGATTGAGTTGTTGTTCATGTGTATGTTTTTGGCATTAGGAACATAACCTTAGATTCATGATAAGAGATGGATTAGGTGTTTAATCAGTGAATATATGATGCATTAATCTTGGTATGATATGTATATGTTGTCTTCTGTTTGGATTGGGCGATTAGGGGTTAAAATCGGAGTTTCGATAGGGCTCCAATGGTGGAATCGCGTTTCTGGTTTTTGTTGTTCTGGGTTTCCTCGCTCAATGAGGATGAAGCGCTGCTTAGCGAACGAGAGTCTCGCTTAGTAAGAAGTAACAACGCATAGTGTTGTTTTCGATTTGAATCGTTGGGTTGTCTCCGATTCCAGCGATTGTGTGTTGCTGTTTTTTCGTGTTTGGTGAGATTGTGAATAGAATTGACAGGCATTAAGTGTTATGTCGATAATTTATTCGATGTATGAGCATATGTTGTTGAAATGTGTGTATAATTAAAATACGAGTTGTAATTATAGGTTGTTGATATTGAGATGTGTAGTTCAGAGTGAGAACTAATGTGATTACCTTATGTGTTGTTGTATATGGTTCGAAGTGGAACTAGTGGTGTCATTGCACCTGCATGTTGCTGTTATATGTCATGCATCATGTGCGTTGAGTTGAGAAGTGACGAGTTGATGGTTTAGAAGAAGGGATTAGTGATGAGTTTGGGTTTGAAGAGGAACCGGGTTTGAAGAAGAACCGTAGAGAGTGGATGAAAATCAGTAACATAATTATGATGTCCATAAAATGGTACCACATGCATTGAGTTTATGTATTAGTTGCATTTCATACATAAAGGTATTATAATTTGTTTGGTTGATGTGAATGAATTATGTGTTTATTGATTATATGAATATACTACCCTTTCTATGTTTTGCATCACTAATATATTTGAGCGTATTCTCACCCCTCTTTCTCTTGTGGTTTTTTGTGGGCTATGGTACAGATATTATGAGGAGCAAGAGTTATTGTGAGTTGGAAGATGGCATTGAGTTTTTTCTTCATTTATTTATCGTTTTCCATTATTTGGTTTTTGGTATCTCTGATCTATAACACTGGGAATGGGTCGTTATCATTGTTTGAGTTGATTGTTTTGGATTTGTTTAATTTAAATCCATTACTTATATTTCATAGATACTTTAAATTATATATTTATGTTGAGTTCCGCTGCATGTTTTTATTAACTTAAAAGAGCATGCATGTTGTGAATGTCTATCACCTTTTTTAGAATAATATTTTTTATCTTTTTAAATTAAAAAGTCATGGTTTTTAGGGTGTTACAATCGACATGTTACCTCCTTTGACAAGCAGCCTCTATTTCTTCCTTGGTCATGACAGGAGGAGGCATCGATCTCTCGGCAAGGTTTCCACCCCCACCAAATTCCACAAGGAACAAAGGTTCTGAAGTGTTCATGGATAGGGTTTCTTCTATCAGAGATTCTCCATACAAATCCTCCATCTCCAAACCATCACTCAATACAATGATTCTTGATTCGAAACCCCCACTAGAAGAAGGAAAGGAATGCAAGTCAGACTTCATTCCCCCTCTTGAAGATGAAGAAATACTATCCTCTTAGTCACTCTCGATGATAATAGGGTTAACAACCATCATAATAAAAGTGCGATAAAAACTTCAGTAAAAGTTGAGGAGAAGATAAGGTAGCCTGAAATAGAAGGGAAAAGGCTCTTAAATGAGAAAGGAAGCTGAAAATTCGAAGCTTTAGCACTTCAAATTTATGAACATGCAACGACGGTTACTCTGGGAAGTAAGTACTCTCAAATGAGATGGAAAACTCGAAGAGACAAGGGAAACTCAATTTCTGGAAGAACTAAAAACGTTTTCACACGTCCTCTCTCTATATTTATATATGCGAAGGAAATCGAACAAATTAGATCTAAAGTAGGAAATAAGGGAAGATTGGTGGTTAGATTTTATTTGGGGCAAACAACTGCACTCGAGTGTACTCAAGTACATAGAAAGTTGTGTCACGTCAACCTATACCTTTTCAGGTCACACGTCACATAAACATGGTGAAACGCTTCAATGATAGGACTGCATTCAATGTTCACATCCGTATCAGGCTTAGGAAAAACCTAAGAGGCGTATGTCAACCGGCACATGGATAAAATCCTTTAAGTCTTTGGGGAAATTGTTTCGTGTTGGCCCAAGACCCGGAACCTACTGGTCTATGCCAACAAAGATCCAGTACCCTTCGGTCTGTGTCGATCAAAGATTTGAGTTCCACTACTACTCACTGATTAAAAGCCCAATGGAACAAGGACTATTACCTAGTCTACTCCACCAATCCCAAGGTATAACTACATTCGTAAAGGGTTCTAAGGTACACACACAAAACCTCTAATCTCCAATTTCACTATCACCTATCTTGAACCTTAACTGACTTGGGTGTTCGAGTGCTAACCATGTAGGTACCCCCACCCCTAGGTCCACTGTATCGGAGATAGAAGCAATGGTTATCAACATTAATACCTTTTATTCAAGAAGCACCATGGTCGCAACCTTCGGTCCATGGTTCCGAATCCGCAAAGAACATCAGGAGCTCCATTCTGCCATAGTTTTCGCAATCATCACCAATCCTGGTTCTGAAATGAAGCATATCCAATTGAACTACTGAATTTGACCAAAGTACAAACTAATCTAATTGAAAAATCTTTCAATTTACCAGATGTGTTATCGAATGATTTCCAATTACGCACAAGATTCTACTATCATAGTCTTCAGACTTAATCCACACTAAGATAGTACATCAGGATTTATAGTGGTTTGTCACGTTCTCCCTTGCTTTGTGCTAAATCCATTATCTAATGGTTTCCAATTGAAAATCCGTTGGTCTTCCACTATGATTTTCAACAATATTACAATAGTTCCTATAACCAATAGTCCACAAATAAAATTTTGAAAATAAAATTTATTATATTCTGGATCTTGACTTGTACACAGCTCCACAAACTGAACTCTATGAGAAATGTTTACTCGAGATTGCTTCTTGAATCTTCCAACTCCAATAACCAACTCCTAAGTCTCCGTATACGCTAATTTCCACACAATTTCATTGGTATCTTGAGTGTTGGTCTATCTAAATATCAAAGAACTCCTACCCTATGTTTAAACTTCCACACACTGCTACCAAGGTCAACCTAGAGAGAAGAACTTTCTTCTTTTCCACTGGAATTGTCACAACCAATTACAAACATTGCACACTCTTGCAAGCCTATGGAATCTTAAACAAATCTTCAATAAATCCAAAATGAATCTCCTCAATAAATCACGGTCCAAGTAGAGCGTGGAAGCTTCTACCACATCTCACACGCCACGCCACGCCACCTGATCATTTCCTACATAACTTTTTTAATCAATAAACTATCAATTTAATTTTTAAAGTATCATTCTCTCTTTATTTCCTGCAGCTCTTTCAGCCATTCTTTGTTCATGAGATTCAAGCGTCCCTTGAAGCTCTTCCTTTGTCAATGTTGAAAAATATTTTGACTCTTCTATGGCTACTACCACGTGGTCGAACTTTCGAGCTAATGATCTCGAGATCTTTGAAACAACTGATTTTGATGTCAATGTTTCACCACATACCTTGATTTAATTCACCAGTTTCGTAACCTCAGTGCAAAAATCAGTTATGATTTCATTGTCTTTCATTTGAAGCAATTCATACATTCTTTTGTGAGTTTGTAACCTCACATCTTTCACCTTCTCTGTGCCTCCAAACCATTTCTCCGAGATCTCACATGCTTCTTTCGACGATTCTACATCATTAACCTTTTCGAAATTATAAGAATCAACATATTGATGAATTATAAATAGAGCTTTATAATCTTTCTTCTTCAATTCTATGTGTGCGGCCTTTTCTTCATCTGTTGTGTTTTCTTCAAGCGGCGACACTCCCTCCTTCACAAGATCTCATCTTGACAATAGAAAACAACCTTCATATGTTTACACCAATTCTCATAGTTCTGACCCTTCAAAATTGGGAGACTCACCAGAAAATTTCCATTCGGATGATTCAACACCATCGTGTTTTTCTTCCCACGAATCGATCAGCTAGTACTCTAGATACCAGATGTTGGAAATTCGCCAATTCCCGTTCAAGAATTTCACCACAACTTGATGAATTTTGAACCAAATCTTAATGAACAAGAATCAATCTTTTTGATTGAACACTCCTCTTGTTCTTCACTCTTCACTCGAGTTAATCAACCAACCTTGGTTGCAAGATTTTACTGGACAATTGATAATTAAAGAAGAAAATATTGAATTTGGGGGGGGGGGTTAGGGTTTTACGAAGAAATGGAAGAAAAAGAACTTGAGAAATTATGCAGAGTTTCTCTCTGCTCTCAAACTTTGCAAACTGCAATTATTCACTTTTAAGTTGTTACAATGATAGGGATTACTCCCTATTTATAGATTTGGGTTTGCTTGGTCCTTAAGCAAATCCCAAAATACATAATTCTGCTAATACTACAAAATTAGACCTAAGTCGAAATTTCTGTCGAGCAACCTACTTCAATACAAGAAATTACAAATCAACAAAATTATGGTATTTCGAAGTGAATATACAGCCCACTGCAAAAATATTGAACTACATATGAGAATGAATTTTATATATATATATATATATATAATATATATATATATTATATATATATATATATATATATATATATATATATTATATATATATATATATATATGAGATTTATGTAGTGTAGGTGCAGTTTGCATCATCTCTTTGTACATGTATATTTTTACTAATGATGTAGTTTTGATGGTGTAACGGAGTATGTATTTTCTTGTGGATCTTTTCTTGCTAATGTAGATTAGGTATCTAATGTATATCAAACCTCTTTGTTCAATTCATGTTGCACTTTTGCAATTTCATTCATTTAACTCACATTGTAAGTTCTTGAAAGAAATACAACAATAATTGCAATTTCATCCATTTTTTTAAAAGATCGTATTAGTTCTTACTCATATCAACTTGTCACTACCTTATTGGGTTATGAATACGAGTGAGTTTCTATATGGAGTTATAGGAGGAAAGAGGGATCCAACTAATTATTATTAGGGGTGTGCATACATCATAAATCAAATCAAATTGAATCATATATATGATTTTGTTTGAATCTTAAAACTATTTTCACAAAACCAATTTATTTTTCTAAAATCGGTTTATAAATGGATCGGTTCAATTTGAAATGGATTTCTCAAAAAAAAATCAGTTTTAAACCGATTTTTTTCAAAACCAATTTTTTATTTTCTTTAAAAAAATCAATTTCAAACTCAACTTTATAAATTCAAAAACAGTTTTAAAACTAGATTTTAAAAAAATCAATTTTATATCAAAAATAGTTTTATTTTCTTTTAACCAACTTTTTATTTTAATTAATTATAAAATTATTTTATATAAAAAAATATTTATTTTAAAAAATTACTTTAAATTTAACTTTTATAATCCCCACAATAATATCTCAATTAAAAACAATGACATAATATGATGTGTTACATAAAGAGGATCAGAAAATAAAATAATTATGAACCATATCACTATAAATCTTAATTGTTTATAAAATAAATAATTTGTCAAAAAAATTGTTCAAACTTCTAAAATCTCTTATGTAGGTAGAGATGTTAAAACTGTATTCTCGAAAGTTGCATATGTTGACACCTTTAAGAATTATATACAGAGTAAAAATTAAATGAGCTTATATAAAATTTTAATTTCTTCACTTTGGAAAATATTAATTTTTTCATGAAATTTGTTAAAAATATAATTTAAAATCACTATTTTCAACTGATATTATTAATACATTTAAATTGTGGATTAATAACATACAATAAGTAGAAACAAACTTCAAAGTTTCGGATGGAGCTTTATATTATACCAACCTATAGATTATAATGTATATATGTCTATATGATAAAAAATAAAAATAAACAAAACAGATAAATTAACACATAATAGAATTTGAATAGATAAATTAACACATAATAGAATTTGGATATCCAATAACTAAATGACATTATTATTATTATTATGGTTATCGGTTAGAATTTAGATAATAAAATAAATACCCACATTTATATTTTAATATTTAAATTAGATTTTTAAAAATGGAATAATTTAAATATAAATTTGGTTATGAATAACCGATTTTGCAGACCCTTAGTTATCATGATTATAAAGAAGCAACAAGAATGATCTAAATTTAGCACTAACGGACTTAATTTATGATGGAGCATCCTACATCAAAGGTGAACATCTAAATTGAGTACTGAATTCATGATAGAATGCTGAAAAAACATCGACCGAAAGGTATAGATATTTCATAGTAGTTGTTAGTTAGTTACTCTGATTTCCAATGTGTGTTTTTCTGCCACATACTTATTATGCAGTTGAGTTTACTTTGTTTCAATGGTGGAAACATGGTGGATTTGGTGGGTTTTGTTATGCAGTGTTGGAACAAAATTAGTGATAAAGAATGATCTAAATTTAGCACTAACGGACTTAATTTATGATGGAGCATCCTACATCAAAGGTGAACATCTAAATTGAGTACTGAATTCATGATAGAATGCTGAAAAAACATCGACCGAAAGGTATAGATATTTCATAGTAGTTGTTAGTTAGTTACTCTGATTTCCAATGTGTTTTTCTGCCACATACTTATTATGCAGTTGAGTTTACTTTGTTTCAATGGTGGAAACATGGTGGATTTGGTGGGTTTTGTTATGCAGTGTTGGAACAAAATTAGTGATAAAGAATGATCTAAATTTAGCACTAACGGACTTAATTTATGATGGAGCATCCTACATCAAAGGTGAACATCTAAATTGAGTACTGAATTCATGATAGAATGCTGAAAAAACATCGACCGAAAGGTATAGATATTTCATAGTAGTTGTTAGTTAGTTACTCTGATTTCCAATGTGTGTTTTTCTGCCACATACTTATTATGCAGTTGAGTTTACTTTGTTTCAATGGTGGAAACATGGTGGATTTGGTGGGTTTTGTTATGCAGTGTTGGAACAAAATTAGTGATAAAGAATGTTCTGCAGTGATAAATATAGAGGAAGAATGTTCAACAGGAAGCTTTTAGCCAAAATCATACATAAGTTCCACACTACATATACTAATATAACAAAACATTCAGAAATAACATGAAAATCAATTACATTGAACTTCAGAAATCACACGGCAGAAAACAATTCTCCGCTTATTAACCAAAGACTGAGACTAAAAACAAGTGGTTTAGAACTTCTAGTTCAGTAAACCACCTCACGCACCGACCCAATCTATGCATAAATAACCTGCGAACAGCTAATAACATGACCACAGATCTTTATTAATCTGCAATATGAAGTCAACTTTTCTTCGGAAACCTTAACTTGACTGCTACTGCCATGAATTAACTACTTCCTTCTTTGCCGTCAGCTGCACGAAGTGAGCCTAACTGCACTGGAGCTTGGGTTTGCACCACTTTTGATGACCCGTATCCTGATGTATCGATACCTTTAGCCGTTTCCTTCTCGAGCTGTTCCTTAATCCAGATGTAAGTAATCCTCAGTCCGTCCTACAATACCAGAATTTAGATATTTCTGTAAGTATAAGCAGAATCCTGTTCGTGTTCGTTCATTAAGATTAAACTATGAATTTTATCGGAGTAGAAAACCTGAACATCTCATTACTCTTTCTCGAAGAAAATAAACAAGCCAGATTTGATAAAATGTTAGTGAGACACAAGACACAAGAAAGAAGAAAGGAGTCATTTTATACCTTCAACTTCATTGTTGGAGCCCAGCCAAGCTTCTCTTTGATAAGTGTATTGTCTGAGTTACGACCTCGAACACCCTCTGGGCCTGGAATGTGATGTATAGGAGTTTTCTTGTCATCAAAACCAAGAACGATCTCAGCCATCTCATTCATGCTGACCATTTCATCACTTCCGATATTTACCGGCTCACGGAAGTCGGATTTAGTCAGTCTAAACACAACAATAGACCAAAATGTCAATTCTTATATCATAGAATATGAATTATCTTTTAAAGTAAAAGATTAAACAAAGCAATTACTTGATAAACGTCGCATCATCTTCCCTATCCAACCAATTAAGACAAATGATAAATTATACAGAAGCAGTAAGCCCGCTTATAGTCATTTAATGCAATAATGTTGATTGAGTCAGCTAACCGGATTTTGCAAAGAAACTTTTTTAATGAAATTGATGACTCCTTAGAATAACTCAAACATGAAAAGTTTACTTGAATACCTCTGTTTACATAAATGATAACCTCAAAATTCTAATTCAAACTGAGAAAACCCAACAAAAGCACATGAATAAAGCTGGAAAAGCCACACAATCAGCAAAGACCTACCGAAGTACACCTTCAACACACTCATCAATGAATGTGAATGATCGTGTTTGCAAACCATCTCCCCACATCTCAAATTTGTCAGTAGATGTGATTGCTTTCCGACAAAATGCAGCCGGAGCCTTCTCCCTTCCACCTGTATGACAAAGCAACAAACTTATTAAATCCAAAATCACGCCAATATTAAAAACGCTACCAGTTTACTCATTTGGAAATAACGAAACAACCCAAACTCGCAGTTCAGTTAATTTCATACCTTTCCATGTACCAAAAGGACCATATATGTTATGGAACCTTCCAATGCGGCATTCAATTCCAAAATCTTTGTTATAATGCTTGCATATCTCCTCAGTTGCAAGCTTCTCAAGCCCATACGCATCTTGTGGCTAAACACATTCATCAAATTGAACACATTAGTCCTAATCTCAACATAAAAACCAAGAACCAACATTCATCAAACAACTAAAACGGATCGTCAACAAACCTCAGCAGGCCATGCATCAGACTCCTTCAAGCTCACATTAGTAGTTTCCAACTGTTTAAATTCAGGGTAGATACAAGCACTAGAGGCATAAAAAAACCTGAAGAAAAAAAAAAACAGTTTTCCGCAATTGGCATGAATAACCAACACAACATCACAAATTTATCTTCGGTTACATATCCAAAAACACAACGTACAAGACACTAACCTCTTAATGCCGTTAATCCTAGCAGCTTCAATCATGTTAAAACTAATCATAGTATTGTTATACATAATAACGGAATGATTCGACTGAATAAAACCCATCCCACCCATATCCGCAGCAAGATTGAAAACATGGTCAACCCCTTTCGTAACGGTAAGGCAGTTATCCATGACCCTAAGATCAACAAGATGGAACTCATCACAGAACATATCCTCAGTCATGTGCTCATTTTTCTTCCAATCAGAAGCAATAATGTAATGCCCCTCCTTCTTGAGACGCCGCGCTAAGTGCGACGCGATAAAACCGCCAGCACCAGTGATGGAAATTTTCAGCTTCTCTGATGGCCAATAAGGCTCTCTCTCAAGATTCTCATAGGTATATTCTCCATAATTAGTTTTTCCATTACTTCCCATTCTACATAAACAACAGCAATTAAATTCAAAACACAAGTAATTATGCTTCATAAACAAATCAAATATAATAAAATGCAATACACATGAGGTATACTAGAATGTAATTAAATAATCAAATCAATTAATTCACTATAGTTGATAAAAAAAAACAATCGAAAACAGAAGATTCACGGTAAAGCCGTTTAACATGAGATTTATGAAGAGAAGCCCTTAATAATTGAAAGGTTAAACCCTAAATTAAAGTATAATTGATAATTAAGTAAATAATTAGACAAAAAATGTATGTAATTAAGTATGAACGGTGGAAATTATTATTTAAAAAAAAAAATGAAATTTAGAAACTAACCTGAAGAGAGGAAAATGAAAGAGAAGAGATATTGATAATGTATGGAGAGAGAGAGGGGAATGGTGTGAGAAGGCAATGGTGGGAAATGATATCTTTATATAGTGAGAAGTGAGGGCCACTCGTTCATTATTTTGCTTGCAGTGTAAATGGGTGCTATCATATTATATCTATATATCTATCTAGAAGCCAAATTCAAATTCAAGAGTAGTACCGAGTTCGTTTAAAAACCTAATAGAGCTTAACCAAATTATAGTAAAAAGCCACTCGAAATTATAGTAAATAGTTTTATTTTAATTTATTTAAAATTAAATTGAACTAAAATTATTGATTTAATAAATCGAGTATGAATGTTTAAAAGACAGTTTTTCTAAACTGAATTCTTCTTTAATTAATCGAATCATTATACTATTATGGAATAAAATATGGGAGTATAAAGTCAACTTTTATACTGTCACAAGTCAATAAACACTATAAATAAGGTAGAGATATAAACTATTTTTATTGACATGGTGGTGCAAAATTATTAGTTATATATGTATAATTTTAAAAATATTAATTAATACTATATTAAAAATTGAAATATTTGTTTATTTTAGAAAAAAAATTGGTCAAAAAAATTATATAAAGCACGTGAATGAAATTTTTGTATGAATATTATTAGGCTAATGCTAACATGTGCCCCAAGGGCACAAATTAATGATACACTTATAGAAATATTCTCTTAGAGCGCGTGCATTTGATTTCTTGAAATTTAAAATTTTGTTTTATTCCAGACAAATTTTTTAATAGTAGTAACCTTAACTTGTGAACCAAGAGCACAAGTTAGCAAGACCCATATTATTATGTTAGTAAATTAGATGTATTTGTATGTAGAATAGGCTCATCGCTCATATATAGTTTGTTTCTAGAAATTTATTTGGAATATAGTTGATTTCTATTTTACAATCTAGGTTCATCAGATTTGAATGAAATATTACATTAAATTGATTGATAATTTAAAATTTAAAGACAGCACTATTATTTTAAAAATTTGTGGACTTTATTGGACGGTTTTATTTTAAAAAATAATTTTAAAAAATACTATTAATAAAATAAATTAATTTGAATATATAAGTATATTTATTTATTATTATGGAAGGCATATATAATAATGAATAGCCAAAATAATCAAATTCGCCACATTTTATAAAATAAATAATAACACGTAGGAAATTACAATTAAAATGTTAAAACTAAATGAATATATTAAGAAATAGAGAATAAGCATGATAACATAAATGTAGAAAATAAAAATAAAAATTGATAGGAGTTAGTTTAGTTAAATGAGATTAAACTATTATTTTAGAAGTTCATTTTTATGGTAATATTTATTTATTAATATAAATAAATTGTTAATATTTATAAATTAATAACTTAAATATAAAAAAGTAAAAACAATATTCAAATTATCAAAAAAATTATCATAAGTTAAGTACCATGGAAAAATATAAAAAATAAGAAAGTAAAATTGATGGTATGAAATCAAATAAAATATTAAAAATATAAATAAGATCAATCATTCTCAACAAATAATATTCATTGACGTACCACTTTCACTCTTTACCATAATTTCTTTACCATCATCTCCAAGAAAAAACAGCTTTACAAATGGTTATTTTAATATATATATATAATATATATATATATATATATATATAATATATAATATAATATATATATTATATATTATATATATATATATATATATATCTATATATATTATATTATATAATATAATATATATATATATTGATGGGGAGGGAGGGAGGGAGGAGAGAGAGGAGAGAGAGAGAAGAGAGAGAGAGGAGAGAGAGAGAGAGAGCGAGAGAGAGAGAGAGAGGAGAGAGAGAGAGAGAGAGAGAGAGAGAGAGAGGAGAGAGAGAGAGAGAGAGAGAGAGAGAGAGAGAGAGAGAGAGAGAGAGAGAGGAGAGAGAGAGAAGAGAGAGAGATTGTTATGCACTGTCACTGTAAAAAGTTTTACACTGTCAATTTATCACAATCATCTGTTTGTATTACTTTTTAAATGTTTCAAATAAAAGTCAACCTTTCAAATAAATTAGTGGTTGTGATTAACTGACAGTGTAAAAAATCTTTACACTGTCAATGTATATCAATTAATCTTATATATATATAATATATATATATATATAATATATATATATATATATATATATAATATATATATATATATATATATCTATATATATTATATATGTATTATGAAAATATTAAAATGATTAATGATAGTGCGCTAACCTTACATAATTGTTTTCTTAACCACCCACCTAGGAAAAGATAAACCCATGGAGTCATCGATTAACCGAACTTAATATGATTAGGTATAACATTATAGGAAATATTATTAACCTCTAAATAATAATTTTTATTCGCTAAAGCATCGACACATTTGTTTACTTTCCTAGAAAAATGGAATACTTGCACCTTCTTATGTAGCGAGATCAGCTTTCTAATTTGTCTTAATAAAGCATGAGCATCGATACTGTTGGAATTTTCTTTTCTTAGAGCTTTCACAACCGCCACAAAATCAACATTGAGCTCCACTCTTCTTAACCTTAATCTCTGAGTGAACTTAAGCCCTTAAAAAACTCCCCAAAATTTAGCAACAAACGCATTACACCTCCCAAGATTTTTTGGTAAAACTATCAATCAAGTCTCCTCTAGAATCTTGTATAACACCGCCACAACATGCATTGTAGATATCTTTACAAGCTCTATCAGTGTTTAGTTTAACCCATTTGTTTTTAGGAGGTTTCCACGCAATCAACTCCATCGTTTTACCCACCTTAGAAACAACACCACTTTGAAACTTAGAACTCTCATAGCTTTTCACCAAACTCCGCACATGTTGACCCGTGTTGAAAGGATGACTAAAATATTCATCATGCTCTTCTTTATTCCTCTACGTCCATAAACAATGGCACACCACAACTCAATACTCTCTCCAATCATTAGCCTCATCACCTTTGGATCCAAGATTCAAGTTTACCCTATATGTTAACTCCGCTTGCAGGAAATCATTCAAAAAGTTGCTTGGAACCTTTTGTCCAAACTTGCATGGCATTTGAACAATCTCTAAAAGTATGCATAGTAATGTAGCGGGGTATTCGTTACCTTATGGCTTATTGACTAAACCAAAAGTAAATCATACAATTCGAGTCGCCGCCGCACTTTTATTTGTCCAAAGGAAAGGCTAAAAAGCGAACAAAAGCCAAGTAAGAAGTTTTATCAAATCAAAAACTAATAAAAATGTCAGAGATCTAGGTAAGGGGGTTGGTTATGAAATGGGAAGATTTTAAGCACCCAAAACATCCTTAGTACTCTAAGGGAGCCCTTTTTGCAAATGTATTATAGGTTGGTATTTGTGAAAAATATGTGCAAACAAGATTGAGGGGATGAGAAAAGAATATACATATTTACAATTTTGTTGTTTGAATGGATAAACTCGTTGCCTACGTACCATCACAAAGGTAAGATCAAAACCTCGTAGTTCGGGGTAGAAATCTCAAAAGATTGGTGAATTGATTTGTCAAAAACCTTAAGGTCTTTTGTTATCAAAGGGAGAAAACTCAACCTAAACCAACAATCCACCATGTGAGGAGAGCTTCAACATACTAGTGAGGGATCCACCCTATAATAAGTATGGAAGACTTATAGTCCAATCACTAAGGATAAGGTGAGATTTACATCAACCACTATGATAACTCAAACCTATGGCTAATGTTTATAAAAAAAAGGTTTTAACAAAGGTGGTCATTAGAACCACAAAAACAACTTGAAGTGAGTTGTATTTACAAGTTAGAAGTATTCACAAAATGAGGTCAAAGTTGACTTAAGGTTCATTCACAATGAGTATTAATGAAAAGAGTTTGAAAAATCAAAGGCATAAGGCCTAGGTTTCTAATTTGAAACAAAGTCAAAGTTTGCACATGAATGAGTTTGGCTTGGGTTAGAGTGGAGAGAAGAAGAGAAGGGCTAGTCCTAAACATGCAAAGATAAGAGAAGAGATAAAACCCTTGGAGTTCCTTTTCTTGAGATCATAAAGATAATTCAAGATGCTCCTTTCCTTTGGACTTAAGCAATCACTCAAGCAATCAAACAAATATTATATTCAAGCTCCTAGGATCTCCATTTGGCTTGTCTCTCTTAACTTGGCTATTCATGACAATGGTCCTTCTTACTATCTCAAGATGGAATCCCTATCACACAAGAGCAAACATCAAAAAGTTCACAACACAATAAGAGGAATGGACAAAGGATGAGTTTAGATTAGGGGTCTTTTCAAGTCAACTTTAAGATTTAGCATTCTAAAGGCATGAGGCCTAGTTGCTTTTCAACAATTTTAGCATTCTAAAGCCGTGAGGCCTAGTTGCTCTTGAACTCCTTTAAGCATAGGTAAGGTCCTAATTCTAAGTCTTTTCTCCTTTTTACATTGGGTTCACACAAACAAAGACAAAATAAACACAAAGCAACAATATATTTATATACAATAATAAGCTCAAATGAGCAAAAGGAAAATAGCATAAACATAAAATATGTGCTCAAGTGAGCAAAGGGAAAAGCAATATGAATAAATGAGCAAGAAAGTAAATTGCATTAAAGTAAATTGCAAGAAATCAAATACTCAAATTAAAGTTAGTAGTTAGTAGTCAATGTTAGTGTGTCATAAGACAATTTAGCGCTATGTTAAGCAATCGTAAGTGGACTAATGTAGTAGTCACGCCTATCTGAGGCCGGTCAATAAAACTATGAGCAAATAAACACAAGTTAGAGATCATGACTAGTAAGCCAAGCTCCTACAACTTGCCATGCCAAAAGAAAAGAAGGAAAGTCTTGTATGGACTTTAGGTTTTTTGCTTGACCAAGAAGCAACCTATCTTGGACACAAAGCAACTCACTTGATCTTTGATCAAGTTGAGTTTGATTTGGATCAAAGAAGGTTAAGCCTCTCATATGTCAAGACCAACCACAAATCATTAACTCATTGGCCAAAATAAAAAGAAGAAGTGAGATGAAGATGAAATGAACAAAATGAGAATTCAAATGAAATAATCAAAACACAATGATCAAATGTGAATCAAATCATCATCAACCAATGTAAAACAAAAGAGAAATGAAGATTAGAAGTCAACAAGTCAAACATATTTTTTTGGTATTTTTGGAATTAAAATAAAGGCAAAATTAAAATGGACAAAATATGGTCAAACCTCAAATTCAATTCAAATCAACTTCAACAAGTCCAATTGAATCATCATAGGTCTAACATGGTCAAACAAGGTTTCACAAATTTTCTCAACATTTTTTGGAAACAGAAACTATTTAAAATCAATTAAAAACAATAAAAATAACACATTATGAATTAAAATCTCAAATAAATCTCAAATCTATTAAGAAATTGATGAGACTATTTTCCATAGACTTATCATGATCCATATGTGTTAAGAAAATATTTTTGGAATTTTCAGATATCAAAAAGTATTTAAAATGAATTAAAAACTATTAAAAACAAAATAATTCACAAAAAAATATTAAATGAAGTCACAAAAATAATTAAAAATCAGATTATAAAACTAGATTTTTCAAGAAATTTTTTGCGATTGGTCTCGTGTTTTTGTGACTTCAAATAAAATAGTTATGAATTTTTGAAAATAAAAGAAATTAAAAGAAATTAAAACAGAAAATGGAAAAATAGGAAAAAACAGGAGCGCTTGGATTGAATTCATTAATGACGTGGCTCCATCACACGGTCCAGAAGCGTGGTCATATGGTAGGCCTTGGTCAAACGCGCAACATGCATATTTAAAATAAGTCAACAAAACGCATGGCCAAGATTAGATCGTTTCAAACAGATCCAAGGGCACTGGAACATCCACGTGGGGATGGTGGTGGAAACCACCATTTTCTCCGGCCAGCAAATAACTTCCGGCCACCACGCGCAGGTTTTTGAACCTTGATGAAAATGCAAAACAATGGTACCAAAATGAAGCTGGGGTGATGTACATCACCCCTATAACCTTGGATTGTCCTCAATATTTCTATTAAGTGAGAAATCTAAGCTTGAAAATCAAGGTATGCAAACTGAAATGGTTCAAATCATGAAATCAAGACCACCACTGGCCTGCCTCTTGCTCGAGGACTTCAGAAAACAGTTCAAACACAAGCAATTCACATTGTATAGCAAGCTTTAGATTAAAACAGTTTGATGTTATACCTTTGAAGAGCAGCTTTGAACAGCACAATTCCTTCAAGCTTTTGCTTCCAATTTGATCAGGATATGTAATATGGATGCAAGGCTAAGGAATAAGACTTGAAGATCAACTGATTGTGTTAAAATTCAAGCTTGAAATTGAGAAATAAAAATTGGAATTCCTTTGAGTGAGGTTAGGTTTTGAATCCAGCAGAGTTTCAGATCACCTTGAGGTTGATTTTTGAATGAGCAATGCCATGTATTTATAGCTGGAGATGATGCCATGAAGTGCAATACTCGTGTGCATGAGAATTGGATCCTCCATGCATAGGCCTGTACAGGCGCATGTGAGGCCCAAAAATGGATGGATTTGCAAGCTGATATCACAATGAGTTGAATTGGACGTGCAACTGGCCTGGTGTTAGCTTGTGCATGAAGTTTCAATGTGAATTGCATAATTGGACATAAACCTTTAGCTCTTTGAAAGTCCCACATGGAAAATCCAAACATCGTCATATGAATAATGGTTGGAAAGGTCTTGACATAAGGAACAAAAGCTATGTTGGGAAAAAATCCATTTGGAGTTTGGAAAATTATGAAAACTGGTCTTGAAGTTTGAGGTACAAAAGACATCTAGGTTCCCTTTGAAAAAATTTACCAAAAGTGATCAACTTCAAGCCCTTCTGTTTCAATAATGAAAGCCTCAAATGGAAAAACCTTCAACATCAAAGTTATAGATATTTTCAAGGTGATAAATTTGGACTTAAATTTTGCATCATTTGGATTTTTTATGAGAAAGTTATGGGCACTTGAAGTTGGACATTTTCAAGATTCAATGGTTTTGGTTCAAAGTGACCTATAATGTTTTGTATTATCAAATGTGTTTATTTTAGGATTATGAAATTTTGTCCAACACAACATTTGAATTAGAAATCTTAATATTTCCAATGCAATTTGTCTCACCTCAAAATCATAAAAAATAAGAGAGTTAGGTCCTTGGGAAGTTGACCTAAAATTAGGGTTTCAGTCAAAATGACCTATAATGTTTTGAAATGAATGATGAATTTACAAGTTTCAAATGGATTTTTGATGAACATTAAAGTTGTTCATTTGGTTCTTAAGAACATTTTTTATCTATAGGTCATTTTCATTTGACAAACACATCAAACGTTATGTCTCAGGGATCTCAGTTTAGTCAGATGACTTGACTGGTCAACTTCTCAAGGCCAAACTTCAAATCTTGATGAATGAATGATTGAGGATACTCACATAATCTCATATATGCACAAAATAATGAATGAAAGAACTTACCTTGATTTAATTTGATCATAGGTTGAGGTTTCTTCATGAGCAAGGCACAGTCAATACACAGTTGAATTAGGGTTTCCTTGGGAAACAATCCTCAAGCCCTTTTGGATTATCTTGATCAAATTGGAAAATTGAGATACTTAGGAGACATATATGATGATTTAGATCTTTGGGGACCATTTTCATGCTTGCTTTCATCTTCATCTGGCCATTTCATTGAGCTTAGGAGCCTCCTAGGAGCAAGGGCACTCATGATTGTTTAAGCTTCAAAACAAAAAAAGTTAGTGACATATTTTTGTGCTTTTGGTTAGTAACCAAAATAATAAAATCAATAATATACAATTCAATCATGCTTGGTGGTCTTAAACCAACTCACACAAGTCCCAACCCAAGGGTTAAGGAGCCACACATGCTATGATCCTTGAGGCAATGCAATGAGCAAATAATATGATGCCATGAGGGATCTTAGGGTAAAAATTAGGGTCTTACAAGTAGTTTCAACACACCTCCCACATATCTTGCACATGACTTAGCTTATTTCCATTCTACTTGTGTTAAAACTTGTGAGTATTCTATCTTGTGCCAATGGCCAAACAAAGTAGCGAATTTGTTCGGGTACATTAAGATTCCAGATATTCTTCCAAGAAATCTCACCTCTACCATTTTCCATGTTGCAGAGAGTTTTATACATGTATTTCATAGAGAACTCACATATACAGGTATCATAGGTGATAAACGTGTTGTTTCCATACTTCGGACGCGGTGGAATACATGCCTTAATTCTACATTGTGTCTCATGAGATACCTAACCTTGAAAGAATTGCCACTTCCAATCACCATTTTCATCAACCAAATCACATAATTTGACCCCAACTGCTTGAGAAGGAATTTGAATATCTAGATCTGCAATATGGAATCCTGATTCCACCCAACTATCATTCCACATATCAATAATTCTTTTATTCCTAATACTCCAACTACATGTCTCATACATAAAAGATTCCATCTTATTTATTCCTTTCCATAAGCTAGAATATGTTCCTTTATAGTTCATATGATCTAGAGGATTAATGTGGTTGTATTTTCCTTTTAACACTCTGCACCATAACTCATTTGGCTTGTTGTGTAGTTTCCATCCAAACTTCATTATGCAAGTTTTGTTCATGTTGTCGAGTTTCCACGTACCTAGTTCACCTTCTTACTTAGGCCGAGATACCATCTCCCAACTGAATGCATGGTATTTCCTTTTGTTCTTTGTATCTCCCCATATGAAACTTCTTTGTATCCCATGCTTCTCTTTTATGCATGATTTTGGAATCATTTTAGATATCATGGTATAAATAGGGATGGCTTCCATGACGCTTTTAGCCAAAGTGACTCTGCCTGCAAAGGAGAGATGGTTGGATTTCCACGTCGTAAGCTTTAACGCAATTTGATCCATAACCTTATGATAGTCTTATCTTTTGAGTGCTTTCCCACTGATAGGCACTCCCAAATACTTGCCAAGTTGGTTAGTTACTTTAAAATTTTATGCCTGAGCAAGCTTAATTCTCGTAGCTCTAGGAACATTATTAGAGAATATGATACTTGTTTTCTCACTGCTCACTTTATGTCCTGACATCGTACAAAAAGTTCAAAGAATGTTCATGACACATTTCATTTATTTTTTTATGGCCTCCCCAAATAATAACAGATCATTTGTAAACATAAAATGAGATATCATGATTCCATGTCTTCCCAATCGATTTGTTCTCCATTTTCCTTCTTTAATTGCATGCATGATTAAGTGGGAAAGCTTTTCCATACACAACACGAAAAGATAAGGAGAGATGGGGTCTCTTGTCATATACCACGCTGAGGTCGAAAGAAGTTGTTCCTCGCACCATGCCACTTAATATTCAACTTCACACTCGGTACACTGTGCATGATAATGTTGATTATATTCTCAAAACGTTTAATCTCGGTTAGAGTTCATCAAATGAAATCCCAACTTAACTTATCGTAGGCTTTTCACAGGTCTACCTATATAACAAACCCTCATTTCTTACCTTTCATCCTCTCCATACTCTGGAGAACCTCTTTAGCAATAATGATATTATATTCAATATTCCTCCCTAGAACGAATCCAAATTGATTGGGAGAAACCAGTTTAGGCATATAATCCTTTAGTCTAGTAACCATCACTTTACTAACCAATTTGTATATCATATTGCAAAGAGAAATAAGCCAAATTGAGTTATTGTGTTAGGTTGAACAACCTTAGGGATCAAGTAAATGTTTGTTTGGTTCACCTCAGCTATCATACTAGGTATCTCCCAAACTTTCCTCACAAAATCAATTACCTTGCTCTCAATTGTAGCCCGTGATTTTTGATTAAAAACTTGCATGAAATCCATATGGACCAGGGGCTTTCCAAGGGCTCATTTTAAATATTGCACACTTGACTTCCTCATCACTAATATACAAAGCCATGCGAAGATTCTCTTCATTTATCAGATATGGAAATGTAATGTTCGTCTGCTTCTAGTTACTTCTCGTGTCTTTTAATGCAAACAACTTCCTAAATTAACCGTTAACAATACCTATAGAAAGATTTGTTGGATCGCATCTGGTTTCAACTATCACCATAATAGTTGGTCTATGAATATTCACATAATGTTTATAATAATTATAGAAAGATTTGTTGGAAGCTTCTCAAAAGTTCCATAAAATCATGTTATTTGTATTAATTAAAAAACATTCTTTGAAAAAGAGACTTTCTATTTTCGACAGCCTATTGCATGGAACTCAGTGTTTTTGACACCTTCTTCATCTCCGATTCCAGAGATTTTTCAACTCCTTATTTTGAAGGCAGGTTTTGTCCCTCCTTCTCCATACTAATTTCACCGTCTCAAAGCCTTATTTCATCCATGCACCTTGATAAGTCATTGGCTAATTGTAAATCCAGTGGCATAGATGAATTTGGTGATGTTATTTGGGGCGGAAACTCTTTGTTTGATTCCATGTTTTTTGGTCTCTTTAAGTGCACTCCATTGTTTGTCTTTATCGAACGCACGACCAACTCTTCATATTCCTCGCTATGTTGTTAACTTTCTGTCGCATCCGCGAAAAAACAGCCGGCGGGACTCAAATAAAAACACAACACAGAGCCGCCACTGCGCGTTATTTATCCCAAGATAGGGAAAGGAAACGCTCAGAGAAACCTGGAAAGGAAATGGTCTTGCGACCAAAGAGAAAGGGTAAGGGAGTCGGTTACGCAAGGGGAAGGTATTAGCACCCCTCACGTCCGTCGTACTCGACGGGATCCACGTTCTAAAATAAAGAATAGGTTGCTAAAACATCACACACACACACGGGGAACGCAGGTGGGGTTAAGAGAAGGGAGCTCGATAGGACGTCGCATCCTATGCCTACATATCTCGTCTGGAACGAGAATCAGAGCCACTGTAGTTCGGCTTACGCACGCCAAACAACACAAAATGCACAAACAGATGGCAAACATGGAGCCCGACAACCACTCGATGGAATTACGTCAGCATCCGAACCAAAACACGCACAAAACGGCAAACGTGGAGCCCGACCGCCAATCACTGGACTTACGTCGGCATCCGAACCAAAACACACGCCAGATAACAGGTAAACACACACAAAAAGAAAAAAGGTTGCCCGGAGAGGTCTCGCACGACCTCCTGCCTACATACCTCGTCTGGAACAAGGATCAGGGCGATGTAGTTCCCCCTCAAGGGAAAGAAAATCTAACCAGAAACTAGGGGAAGACGCACTACCAGGGAGCTGGACTCGAGCCTAGTGTTGTCATGCATCGTTACCCTACGTTGAGGTTTCTACCTACTTGCACAACTGCAAGCTACTCCTATCCAGGAAAGAAGCAAGCATACAAGCATACAATCATCAATCAATTCAAGCAAACATGTCAAACAAATATTCACAAAGCACACACTATAACCAGTCAAGTGAGGCTCAAACAATGGGTTTGACTGCCGAAGCAAGTCATCTGTACATGGGTATTGCTCGCTCTTAACCTTGCCATTACGAGGCTAAGGTGAAGCAGATGAAAAGGTGAAGTGAGGATGAGACCTCACAGCTCTTATCCCTAACCAGGGAGAGCTTCTGACAAAGGAGCGTGGGTCCAGAATGGAGGGACCCTTCTACGCTCAAAGACTCTGACTCGATTGTGCAACAGCACGAGATCTTGGGTTTGTGTCCCAATGCATCAACACACAGCAGTGTGAGCAAAGGGACGACACACAGAATAGTGGGGGATAGATTGCATATCCCTAACTTCCACCAATTGCCTCATAGAGGACTTCACCTGCTTAGGCACAATATTAAACAATCACAAGCATCGCCTCTTAAGGAGGACTTCAGACAGTTTGCCCGGCCAAATAACAGACCGGGTCTCCAGACTACATGAAGAATAGAAGTCCTACCTCAAGTGGTTTAAAAACCAAGCAGCAGCAAGCAAGTTCTTAAAGAACTGTAAGCAACTAAAGGTACCTGAAAACAATCAAGTATCATCAGTACGCAGACAGACAACAATAAACAGCAAATGTTAATCAGTCAGACTATACAGATTAATGCACACAAAAGCAAGCTATAAGCTCAAGCCCAAGCTTCACAACCTACAAGACAAAGTTATGTTAGTGTACAAACATCAAACAATGTCAATTTAATTAACTCGATTCAATCTCCTTGAGCATTGTGCTTTTCATCCTGAAAAATCAAGCAAATGTAAGAAACTAGACCACTAGGCCAAGCCTAGGGTCCAAAAGTGACAAAAATGTCTAAACAGCAAGGGATATTCAACCAAACTCAAATTAACACAAATAGAAAGCCAAGGCAATTGATCCCATGTTTATATCATTCACCATATTCATTCTATGCACAAAACAAATCAAACTAGGTCAAACATAACACCAAACATCCAAACAGAACTATTGCATTCAATTCCATATCAAAACAATTCCAAAAATCCTCAAATAATTTACACCTAAACAGGACATATTCAAGGTCTAGCATGTCAAATTTTAGCTCAATTGGACAAAAGGAACTATGTCAATGAAAATCAAGAAAAACAGACACAATTATATGAGCCAAATCACAACATCAACACATGCATTCACTTCAAAAATCCATAAGTCAATGAAAACAATAAAGAAATGAATGGGACCAAAAGCATCATGTCCTATCAGGTGTCTATAACCAGCATACCAAATTTCATGTTCATTCAATACCATATGAGCATTTCACAAGGATATTCCAAACACATGTCACACAAGCTTGCACATTTGACCAACAGAGATGAAAAATACCAATCAAATTAAAAATGCCACATAAAAATCCAGAAAAATTCACATAGCATCTTAACATGTTAATGATCACACATATAAAATTTCAAGTCATTTCAACAAGCCTAGGTCATGAGAATAAATCCAGAAAGTTAACCTAGCTAGGTGTGACACAAATTGTCACACCTAGATGCAAAAATTCATAACTCAATCCTCAGGTATCCAAAATTCACAAAATTTATATGTAAATCACCATCAGCATGTCTACAATCACCACAAAAATTTTCAAGCATTTCTTTTAAGGCATGAGTATTTCACATCAAAAATGGCAAAATGTGTCAAGAATGCATACAAGTCAAACAACCCTAGGTCAAACCAATTTTTCACCAAGCACAATTTGCAAAATCATACTCATAAAAAACTAGAGACAAAATGGAAGCTGTAGAAAAAATCCTCACATTTTTTGGATTAGCCAATTATTTTTTATGATTTTTTTAAGGTGTTGGTGAATTTTTTAATAATTATTTGAATATATTATAATTAATTAGGTTCATTAATGGCAATTTCGTAATTACAGCAACAGTGGCGCGGGAAACACCATCTTTGAAAGTTCAAACGGTGAAACGGATCAACACTCTCTTTTTTCAGAAATTTCATCTTCTTCATCCAGAAATGCAATAACACGATGATCAACAAATCATCACCAAAATACACAAACCGCATATGGTTGGAAAGGTCTTTCTCTCAGGAATCCAAATATGTCCATGGCTTAACCTAATTGTCTCTAAATCTCACGGATCGAAGGAGTTAGGGTTTGGCAACATAACTTTGAATCGAGATTACTCGAGCTACAGTTCGCTATTTTCAAAACCAATTGCATCACGATGCTCTACATCACACACTCTACCAAACGCATATAATCAATCATAAAATCAAGATATTCGAATTTTTGAGCACCTGAAATGGCAGCGTTGGAATCGGAGCTTTCAAGGTGTTTTGACGCGAAACAGATGCAACATAGGCTCCAATAAGGTGAATGCAATGCTCAGGTTCAGTTGATTTTGCTCCTAGTGCTCGAATTTCTCAATTCACCATTGATGCATCACGTGTGACAGTTGCGATTTGGAGCTCCTTTGATCTTGCCTTGCCAAAACAGTTGGAGTATGAGAGGAATGAAGATCAACACAAAAAGAATCTTCGAAATTGATCAAGAATTGAGAGAGATTTTGTGACTTTTGCTTTGATGTGTTCTTGAAGAATTTGGAGAATTTGGAGAATTTGAGATGTGATTTTGGGAATTGTGATTTTCTGTTATGAATTGGTTGTGATTAAGAATATATACTCTTGATTAATCCACACTTAATCACTCTAATTAACCAATTGGAATATGATTAGTGAAAATGTCATCTTCAAGCTAGGGGCAAAAATGTACTTTCACATGCCAGCTCATGCCAGCTCATTGACAGCTCATACACCTCCTAAACACCTGTCATGAGCTGTTGCCATTTGTTTCATGTTCATTGGATGTGTATTTTAGAATTTCCACATGTGATGGCACTTGGTTCATTTGTTCAAGTTCATTTTAAAAGCCAATTTTCAAACCATGAAGCCTTGGCATGTTATGAGTATTCCAACAAGTTTCAAATGCCATTTGTGAAGTGTTGCAAAAATCCCCATCCAAAAATTCCCATTATTTCTCAAGTTGGACAATTTTGCCCCTGGTTCTTTTAACTATACAGTTGAAATTTGACTTTTTGCATTGACCATTTTCGATAAAATCCAATTATGCACCATGAAAGTACATGTCAAATGGAGTTTGTGCATAAAAAGATCACTCAATTTGGACACTCCATGTGGAAGTTATGCCCCTCTGATTATGGGTCATTTCTGAAATTCACTGGACCATAACTTGACAACCATACATGGGATTTTCAAGTTCTTGGACTTTTTGGAAAGGTGAGAACAAGATCTACAACTTTCATGTTGAACAAATCTTCATTTGAAGCTTCCTTGGACATGTAATTTTGAGGTCAAAAACTTTCCATTTTTGGAAACTTCTATTACAAGTCACTTTCTATTTTTGGCAATTTTTGTTCTGACTTGATTTTCTCCATTCTTGAGCTTTGCAATGTCAAATAACACTTGTTCCAACATGAATGAAGTGTATCCAACTCATCTCCACCTCCAAATCCATAAAATCATGCACAGTTGACCACAGTTGACTTTTTCAACTGACAGATGAATTTGGCAATGCATAGATCAAACTGAGCCCCAATCCTCTGATGAAATGGCTTAAGGATGAAACCCTAGCCCCAATAAGCTTCACATAATCATAAAATGATCCTCACATACATCATAGACCCCTTCTCCTGATCATGCCCTGACTGGCCCAATGCAACTGATTAGGGTTGACCAGTGGTCAAAACCCTATTCTCAAGGAATGTGCTCCAACACCTGATTCTGCTGATGATAACAAACCATGATGATGATGATGTATCACTTCAATCAAGATGAAGACCAATATCCTTTGAGAATCATGAAACCCTAATTCATAGCCCAATCCTCAGATGGCCAATGATCAATCAATAAAACCCTAGCTTGCACTTTGACTTCCTCATCTTCCGAACCAGACTTGGGAGGATGGCTTGCACAATGTAACCACATGATATGCAATATGTAATGCCTAATGACCTAAAAATGATATGTAATATGTTAATGCTAGTCCCAATAGAGGAGGGCAAATTTTGAGGTGTTACAGCTGCCCCTATTCAATCCACTGTGAACCTGTCGATATGAATAGCCTCGGCTTTCAGATGATCAGGATGAAGAGTGATTGAATACCAAGAACAAACGAACAATTTGCACTCTGATGGGATATAATTAACAACGCCTGCCAGAATCGGCGAAGAACACAATCTCTGAAAAATCCGACTGGTACGGAGAAAGTCGGCCTAATCACCGAAAAAGAAACGTCGACCTGGATACCAAAATAAATGGTAACGCAGGGATAACCATGGCCTGAACACCACATCCGCTGGGGATTATTACTCTTTTTTTTTATTTTCTTGAACCCCAAAAATTTTCTTCTTTTTCATTTTCTTGAACCCCGAAATTTTCTTTTGCGCAAATGATCCTCGTATCACCGCATTTGAACCCCGCTCTTCTGTTTGCCAAAATAATGAACCCCATTCTCCGATTTGAACCCCAGTCGCCTGACGATGACTCGCAATCGTCAATATGAACCCCGTTCTCCAGAAAATGCCGCAACATCTCCTTTTCTCCATTTGAACCCCATCTCCAGAAAATGCCTCAACATTTCCTTTTCTCCATTTGAACCCCGTTCTCCAATCTCTCGTGATAATTCCGCTGGCAACGTCGGAAATAACACCAAACCACTCTGAGGGCGACATGTCAGAGAGTATACCTTCACAAAAGAAGGTAGCATGTGTATCTCTTCCTCAGAAGACACCTGTAACGACCTCCATTGGCCTCAGCCAGAGTCTAAGGTAACACATGAACAGAAGATAATCCTAAGGACCTCATCCCGGATACAATCTTCAACTCCAATCTCCATTTGAACCCCAGAAAATGCCTCAGCATATACTCTTCTCTGATTGAACCCCGATCTCCAGAAAATGTCGCAACACTTCCCTTGCTTCATTTGAACCCCATCTCCAGAAAATGCCTCAACATCTCCTTTTCTCCATTTGAACCCCAGAAAATGCCTCAGCATTTCTTTTCTCCATTTGAACCCCAGAACATGCCTCAGCATTTCTTTTCTCCATTTGAACCCCGGAATCGCGCTGATTGCGTAACGTCTTCTGATATCATTTCCATCTCTGTCCGACGGAAACATTTCCTCCAATATCGCACTACTGGGGAACACTGCTGATCTGACGTCATAATGCTAAACTCCACAGAGCAACACTTTCAACCAGACACTGACTGATGACTGGGAAGAAACTCGACGTTTACTGGACATCGAACGATGATGTTTACCTGACACCAAAGAAAGCTCGACCAGACACTTACTGATGACTGGGAGGAAACACGACGTTTACTGGACATCGAACGATGATGTTTACCTGACACCAAAGAAAGCTCGACCAGACACTTACTGATGACTGGGAGGAAACACGACGTTGACTGGACATCGAACGATGATGTTTACAGGCACCAAATAAGGATTGACCAGACATTAAACAATGACTGGGAAATAACTCGACGTTTACTAGACATCGAATGATGATGTTGACAGGACATCAAACAATGATGTTGACAGGACATCAAACAAGGATGTTGACAGGACATCAAACAAGGATGTTGACAGGACATCGAACAAGGATGTTGACAGGACATCGAACAAGGATGTTGACAGGACATCGAACAAGGATGTTGACAGGACATCGAACAAGGATGTTGACAGGACATCAAAGAAACTCGACCAGACATTAAACAATGACTGGGAGAAAACTCGACGTTTACTGGACATCGAACGATGATGTTTACAGACACCAAAGAAAGCTCGACCAGACACTTACTGATGACTGGGAAATACTGTTGCTCACAATGCTCGCAATGCTGAACTCCTCGGAGTATCGTCTTCACTGTCCGGCAAAACCAATCCTCAAGCGGTAACCACGGCTTGAATCGCGCTGATCGCGTAACGTCCTCTGATTTTATTTCCATCTCTGCCCGACGGAAACATTTCCTCCAATATCGCACTACTGGGGAATATTGCTAATCTGACATCACGTGGCTAAACTCCTCAGAGTAACATCTTCCAACTTCTGTCGAAACCACCTCTCAAACAATAACCACAACTTGAGACTAGCCTATGCTTGCAATGATGCATGATCTTTTTCTGCGTAATGCTCCATAATTATGGAAATGCTACGCGATTTATTATTTTTTCTATGCAATATGCTATGCTTATTTACATGATGAATGCATAAAAAGGTATCCCCCTCGAGGGACTCTTCTGAGGAGCACGAGACACTCTGCTGAGGAACTCGACAATCTCCGATCTCCACCCTGCTGGGGAATATCACTGCTGCTGGGATAAGGCAACCCTTGCTGGGGAAGAACCTCCTTTGCACCCAATCCGCTCGGGAAACTGCTGGGGATAAGAACCACCAATACTCTGTGGGGATACAACAGCCTTCGACTTGTTGAGGATATCAATCTCGACTCGGCTTCGAGAAACCCTCACAGATACCTGACGACTTCACTGGGGAAACGCTTACAGATACTCTGCTGAGAAACAGCCACCTCCAGGCCTGGCAACTGGGGAAGCATCGATCTGACACCTGCTGGGGATAACCATCCTGACCCTGCTAGGGAAACGAATGCTACTCCGCTGGGGACAACCCATGCAATCCATAGGTAGAATCCACCCAGCTGGGGATGCAAAAAAATCCGTCTGTTACAGGAACTTGTCCAATCCACTGGTAGGATGAACACTGCTGGAGATATATTTCATTGAAACCCGCTCCACTCGGGGAATAGCAACCTCCGGGCCTGGCTGCTGAGGAAACACCGTTTACCTGCCGGGGATAACCACCCTGACTCGGCTGGAGAAGTACACAGACCTTGAATCTGCTGGGGAGCTAATCCCATGATTCTGCTTGGGGACCTAGCTGGGAAATGAGAAAAGTTGGTACAACACCCATCGACTCGTCGAACCATGGTATCTACCTCCCCGTCTCGTATCGGCTTTCCACTTTTGAGAATTCCCAGACTCGTCTGGACCTTTTCTGCTCCATCATCTTGTATTCCAAGTCGCGCCGCGCTCGACGGAAAGCGTACTCCTGGGATTTATATAGAAATTTCAATTTTTCCGACTTTGAAGAGTCTTCTTGATTAATTCCAAAGGTCGTCGGACGTCCCAACGTCTCTCATCGCTTCTCTACCCATTCACTCATCCCTGATCAGACTCTGCGGGGAATTTCTACAGACTTTCCAATCTTCCGATTTTGAAGAGTCTTCTTGATTAAAATCAGGGATCGTCGTACGTCTCGACGTTTTCTCATCGCTTCTCTTACCCATTCATTCGTCTCTGACTGGACTCCATGGGGAATTTCTACAGACTTTCCAATCTTCCGATTTTGAAGAGTCTTCTTGATTAATATCAAGGACCATCGTGCGTCTCAACGTCTTCTCCGTCATCCCTTCACATTCATTCGTCCCTGTCTGGACTCCATGGGAATTTACTTTTGACAACAGCTTCCACATCACAACCTGCAAGTGAGTGAAAAATATCTAACAATTCCTGCAAAACAGATCGTTAGATAAAATCGTGCCCCAGGCGTGTCAAGATTTCAACACTTGGGTCACTCAACCTTCCGAATAAGATTTCAAGTTTTCAATCTTATAAACATGCATTGGAAGGAACCTGTATGTCTTAAAATGCAAAATTCTTTATCAAAATAATCGGATGTCTTTGCAATCAAAGCGGTAATGAAAAACAAAAACAAAATTATTTGACTGAATATGCATTTTATTGATTGGAAAAAGTGTGGCTCAAATTGAGCAATACAAAGGAAGCAATTCCTGAAAAGAGGTAATTGCGCACAAAAGGAAAAATCTATCCTAATGGCAATGTGAAACCCGTGATCTCATCGAGTTCCAACTCGGTTACACCCCGTATGTCCTCAGACTCTCCGTGTTTTCTGCCTTCTGAACAAGACGATTCTGATTGATCCCTACCGGGTATTATCCATGATGCTTTAACCAAAGCGCAAACGATCATGCCAGACGCAGTTGTTCGTTTCAATCCCTCTTTTGCCTGGACCGCCCTTTCGGGTTTTCAATCCACCGGGATACCCTTTTTTGCCCAAGTCGCCTTTTCAGGTTTTCGACTTGCCGGGTGTACATTTTTTTCATTTTATCCCTAATTTTTGCCCGAACCTTTCTTCTGTTTTTGGTTCGCCGGGATGCCCATTTTTGCCTGGACTATTTTATTCCTTTCGTCCAGCGGGTCTTTTTACATGAAGTATTTTTTAACTGCGTCCGCATTCACAGGGGATGGAAAATCTTCGCCATCCATGGTCATCAGCAACAAGGCTCCGCCAGAGAAAACCTTCTTGACCACGAATGGACCTTCATAATTCAGTGTGCACTTGCCCCTTCGATCGTTTTGAGGAGGAAGGATCCTTTTCAGCACCATATCACTTACGTGATATACTCGAGGTCGTACCTTCTTGTCAAAAGCACGCTTCATTCTCTGCTGGTACAACTGCCCATGACAGATGGCTGCTAGCCTCTTTTCTTCAATCAGGCTCAACTCTTCATACCGGGTTCTTACCCATTCAGCCTCTTGCAACTTCACGTCCATCAGGACTCTCAAAGAGGGAATCTGAACCTCAACAGGTAACACAACCTCCATTCCATATACCAATGAGAAAGGAGTTGCCCCTGTAGATGTACGCCTCGACGTCCGATACCCAGGATACCAGTTTCCTACTCAATCACACCATCGGTGCATTCAAATGTTATCCGGGCAACAAAAGCTCATTCACCTTAACCTCCCCATCAGACATCATAATCCGTTCGGATTCAGGGTCAGGCCCCTCCTCCGGGATCGGTTACTCTCAATCATCTTTCGATTAGAGCACCTCGAGATGTCCTCATCAGGGAACTCAAACTTCATCGGTTGATCATCCTCCACGGGTTGCTGGGCTATGTAATCAGACAATACACCCCTTGATTGCTTTCTGAGAGTGTCACAAATCAGTCAATATTCTTTCGCCTTTTCACAACCCGTCCGGTCAATGTTGGCTCTTTCAGAAATCTACCTGATCAAATCCATCTCGAAATCCACAAAGTGGTATGAATCAGCATATACTGTCTCAGTCGGCGAGCAGCCTATGCCAAAGTACATCAAGTTCTCCGAGCAGTGAATGTATTGTTTCACAATCGGTAAACTTTTTGCTAAGGTAAATTGCATGCTCTTTTCGACCAGACTCGTCGTGCTGACCCAATACCCCTCGTAGACCCCTCGGAGGCTGTCAAGTACCAGATTAACAATCTCTTTCCATAGGGAGGCATCGAAATCGGAGGTTCCTGCAACTTTTCTTTTATCTTTTCAATGCCCCTTGGCAATCATTATTTCACCTGACCGTTTGATCTTTTTTTTCTTGAATGGGTTCCCACGTGGCTGTTAGATGAGATGTGAACCATGACAGGTAGTTCAATTTACCTAAGACCACGAACCTCTTTTTCTATTCTCGGTTCAGGCGTTTCTCTTATTGTTCTTTCCTTTTCCTTGTTTTTTTTTTTTAATTTTTTTTTTTTTTTTTTTTTTTGCAGGATGAACCTCGATTCCTCCCTTACAATGAACCCCAATCATCTTACCGGACCGCACTCTGATAGTGCGCTTATCTGAATTCAACCTCAGTTTGAATTGTCTCAACCGGTCAAACGACTTGCCCCGGTCTGCCAGATGCCCCCTCTTCTGTTTCGGGACTTTGCTATCATGTCATAGCGTAGCATTCAATTTCATGATGAATCATCTCATGAAACAAAGTCACCATGGCTCTCTGATAAGTGGCACCGGCGTTCTTGAGACCGAATGGCATCACCTTATAACAAAAGGTACCCCACGGTGTGATGAACGTTGTTTTCTCCATATCATCTGGCGACATTTTGATTTGATTATAGCCAGAAAAGCCATCCATGAAGGAAAACACCGAGAATTGAGCTGTATTATCTACCAACACGTCAATGTGAGGTAATGGAAAATCATCTTTCGGACTAGCTCTGTTCAGATCTCGGTAATCCACACACATTCTCACTTTACCATCTTTCTTCGGGACTGGCACAATGTTTGCAACCCACGGCGGATAATTAGTGACAGCAAGGAAACCAGCATCCCACTGCTTCTGCACTTCCTCCTTAATCTTCATTGCCATGTCAGGTCGAGTTCTACGCAACTTCTGCTTCACTGGAGGACAATCTGCTCTCAACGGTAGCTTGTGCACAACGATATCGGTATCCAACCCTGGCATATCTTGATAAGACCAGGCAAAGATGTCGACATACTCTTTCAACAATACTACCAGTCTGCTCTTGACACTTTCCTCCAAAGCAGCCCCGATTTTTACTTCCTTCTTAACCTCGTCGGTACCCAGATTCACAACCTCAATCTGCTCTTCATGCGGCTGAATCACCTTCTCCTCTTGTTTTAACAATCTGGCTAATTCCCCCGGCAATTCACAATCTTCTTCGTCTTCTTCCTCAGCAAGATAGATCGGATTGTCGAAGTCATACAAGGGTGTAACAGGATTGTTATCAATGAGATCCGGGGAGGAATCGCATCTGCGTGAATGTTGATTCATGCATTGCTTTAGAACCGGTGTGAGACAAAATTGAAAAGAGAAAAATGAAAACATTGCCATTTTTATTTGTTTTTATTTTCAAACTGCAAAAATAAATGAAAAACAGGGAACACCGCTTTTAATTGAAAAACATCCTTTTATTCATGATGCAAAAGTCTTGCAAATTTAAACATGAGGTGGCCCTTACAATGAACCATTACGTGTCGGGCAACACGTACGGCTTTCATGCATATAAGGTGAAAAACAAGAAAAATATTACTCTTCCAGCAGAGTGACCCGGATGATCTTTTCAGCCTTCCAGTTCTGGATTCCCATCCCTGGTGCGCACGGCTTTATCCATTGATCAATCTCCCAGTCACTGTCAGTTTCTTTACCCACCGTATAGGCGTGATCTGAATCTAGCATTCCGGCACTGACAAAGGTGAACGACGGACGACGTCCTCTGTTCTGCTCAGACGAGTCTTGACCTGGATGATAACCAATCCCAAACATATCCGCCTTTACCACAATGCCTACGATCTGTCCCCAGCCTGGGATCCCTCCATTTCTCACCACTTCCAATGCCTGCTTATAAGAAGAAATGGACGGCTTTTTCTCTTTCTCTACACCGACGGCATTTTCCGCCTTGACGGTTTCAGCGGCCAGACTGGGTGCGTTACGTCTTACCTCGTCCATTTCTACTTTCATCTTTCTCTGGACCGATTCCCCAATTACTACACACCCCTTTGTAGCGATGGCCGCACAACAATCATCAACACGAGGGAAAGCTCCATTTTTTGTCGGGCGTTGTGGGACCACGGACATTGGCATTCTTAACTGATCCTTCTCAGTCACCTTTATCCCTTTTTTGTCCTTCGACATCATTTCCACTTTTACAGGACCATGCCTTGGCACGGGGTTAACACTATCATCTGCCGTCGGTGCAAAGTTGATTGCCTTAGAATCCACCAAGTCTTGGACCACATGCTTAAAAGCTTTGCAATCCTCAACATGATGTCCGGGTGCCCCAGCATGGAACTCACACCTGACATTCTCATCATAACTGGCAGGCCTCTGATCCGGTTTCCCTGGAACCAATATCCTTGGCTGCACCAACCCAAGATCCTTCAACTTTTTAAACAGAGAGGCGTAAGTCATGGGCGGCTTATTGAAATGACGATCTGTCGTCCTCCTTCTCACTTGGCCCACTGCTCTTTGTGTCCTCTGTTGAAGTGGTGGTTGCCGCTGTTGTGCAGATTGATTACTAGTAGGGATCGTTACCGTATCAGCATATGGGTGGTAACGATCCTTACCGCATTCTCTTTTGGCCTGCATACCACCTGATTCAACTTCCTTCTTGGGCTGACCACTGTCAAGGGATTTCTCCACTACAGAGCCAGAGGGATTTGTTACTTCGGATGACAGAGCCTTTCCCTGAACTTTCTCCTTGATCATCCAGCCCTCAATCCTTTCCAATCTCTCAGCCATGGCTTTCTGCCCCAAGGCAAGCCCTTGCACGACTTTGAACAAATCCCTCACCATCTCTTTCAGTTCGAGGATGTCGGTGTTGGGAGGATCCATCAGTTTGGATTTGTTACCCCCAGCAGGATATCTGAGCAAACAAGCTATGCGCACCGGTTGACACCTACAAAACAACAAATGGGTTAATATGCATGAATGCAACATCTATCCATATGAGGAAGATTCCGTCCTTTGATTCTGGTTTCATCGAGACGAATAATATTTTGACATCCATATTCTGAAATTCAAGATGTCTCTCAACCAGATTCTCAATCAATAATACTCCCCATATGGCTAGACGTAGGTTTGGTGCAGATGAATGCAAAATGAGAATGATGCAGATGAATGAATGCAATGCATTGTGCCATCCTCCAAATCCTCTGATCATCTGTTGCTCTGAATCACAGCCCTGATTTCTGAACCGATCACAACCATCTGAGGGAGCAAGTAACCACAAATCTGACCCACGGGTTCCGAAATAAACGGAACTGACTGATACATCACCATCATCACCAGAGATTCACTGATCTGATAACCACAATCATCTGAATCGGCCCAGGGAATCCTGAAATAAACGGATCCCCACTGATAAGTAACTCGGCCCGGGAATCCTGAAATAAACGGATCCCCACTGATAAATACCACGGACAGCACTCCGGCGTCACCGCAATAAATGGCCATAAATCCGACTTATAAATAGGACTCTGATCCACGGAACAAAAAGTCACCATCTGAACATGCATCTGTAAGAATCACCCTCCCCTCACAGGTAAATTCTAATCAGGTCACCCTAAGGCGGATAATAGTCTCGACAATCGGGCGGAGATACTCAATGGGTTTGCCCTTTCGGGTGTGCCATTGTAGCTCCCTTAAGATCGTCTAAACCAAAGATCCGGGAAATGATCGGTCACCAGAGTCAATAGCTCAAAAGAGATAACCCAACCAAAGTGGAAAACCCCACTGGAAGAGCACTTCTCAGATGAACCTCGTCCGGCTTGTGGTATGTCACATCGCAACATCATGCCCAACCGACATGTGAGCGACGCGAGACCACGCTAATCCTAGGTGTATACTCGGTCCTGGGTTTTAGCCCCACTCAAAACACCCACCCCAAACAGAGGAACCACCTGCACAGAGGACGGCAACATGATAGTATGATGCATGCAAATATTTATGCAAATATATACACTGTCAGAATAATAAATGCAATAAATGAAGCAAAACAAGCAACCTAAACTATCCTAAAACGCTAGGAAGGACTCGCTTAGGGAAGATGGACCAGCACAGGTCTACATCCTAAGTCCCCAGCAGAGTCGCCAGCTGTCGCATCCGCGAAAAAACAACCGGCGGGACTCAAATAAAAACACAACACAGAGCCGCCACTGCGCGTTATTTATCCCAAGATAGGGAAAGGAAACGCTCAGAGAAACCTGGAAAGGAAATGGTCTTGCGACCAAAGAGAAAGGGTAAGGGAGTCGGTTACGCAAGGGGAAGGTATTAGCACCCCTCACGTCCGTCGTACTCGACGGGATCCACGTTCTAAAATAAAGAATAGGTTGCTAAAACATCACACACACACACACACGGGGAACGCAGGTGGGGTTAAGAGAAGGGAGCTCGATAGGACGTCGCATCCTATGCCTACATATCTCGTCTGGAACGAGAATCAGAGCCACTGTAGTTCGGCTTACGCACGCCAAACAACACAAAACGCACAAACAGATGGCAAACATGGAGCCCGACAACCACTCGATGGAATTACGTCAGCATCCGAACCAAAACACGCACAAAACGGCAAACGTGGAGCCCGACCGCCAATCACTGGACTTACGTCGGCATCCGAACCAAAACACACGCCAGATAACAGGTAAACACACACAAAAAAGAAAAAAGGTTGCCCGGAGAGGTCTCGCACGACCTCCTGCCTACATACCTCGTCTGGAACAAGGATCAGGGCGATGTAGTTCCCCCTCAAGGGAAAGAAAATCTAACCAGAAACTAGGGGAAGACGCACTACCAGGGAGCTGGACTCGAGCCTAGTGTTGTCATGCATCGTTACCCTACGTTGAGGTTTCTACCTACTTGCACAACTGCAAGCTACTCCTATCCAGGAAAGAAGCAAGCATACAAGCATACAATCATCAATCAATTCAAGCAAACATGTCAAACAAATATTCACAAAGCACACACTATAACCAGTCAAGTGAGGCTCAAACAATGGGTTTGACTGCCGAAGCAAGTCATCTGTACATGGGTATTGCTCGCTCTTAACCTTGCCATTACGAGGCTAAGGTGAAGCAGATGAAAAGGTGAAGTGAGGATGAGACCTCACAGCTCTTATCCCTAACCAGGGAGAGCTTCTGACAAAGGAGCGTGGGTCCAGAATGGAGGGACCCTTCTACGCTCAAAGACTCTGACTCGATTGTGCAACAGCACGAGATCTTGGGTTTGTGTCCCAATGCATCAACACACAGCAGTGTGAGCAAAGGGACGACACACAGAATAGTGGGGGATAGATTGCATATCCCTAACTTCCACCAATTGCCTCATAGAGGACTTCACCTGCTTAGGCACAATATTAAACAATCACAAGCATCGCCTCTTAAGGAGGACTTCAGACAGTTTGCCCGGCCAAATAACAGACCGGGTCTCCAGACTACATGAAGAATAGAAGTCCTACCTCAAGTGGTTTAAAAACCAAGCAGCAGCAAGCAAGTTCTTAAAGAACTGTAAGCAACTAAAGGTACCTGAAAACAATCAAGTATCATCAGTACGCAGACAGACAACAATAAACAGCAAATGTTAATCAGTCAGACTATACAGATTAATGCACACAAAAGCAAGCTATAAGCTCAAGCCCAAGCTTCACAACCTACAAGACAAAGTTATGTTAGTGTACAAACATCAAACAATGTCAATTTAATTAACTCGATTCAATCTCCTTGAGCATTGTGCTTTTCATCCTGAAAAATCAAGCAAATGTAAGAAACTAGACCACTAGGCCAAGCCTAGGGTCCAAAAGTGACAAAAATGTCTAAACAGCAAGGGATATTCAACCAAACTCAAATTAACACAAATAGAAAGCCAAGGCAATTGATCCCATGTTTATATCATTCACCATATTCATTCTATGCACAAAACAAATCAAACTAGGTCAAACATAACACCAAACATCCAAACAGAACTATTGCATTCAATTCCATATCAAAACAATTCCAAAAATCCTCAAATAATTTACACCTAAACAGGACATATTCAAGGTCTAGCATGTCAAATTTTAGCTCAATTGGACAAAAGGAACTATGTCAATGAAAATCAAGAAAAACAGACACAATTATATGAGCCAAATCACAACATCAACACATGCATTCACTTCAAAAATCCATAAGTCAATGAAAACAATAAAGAAATGAATGGGACCAAAAGCATCATGTCCTATCAGGTGTCTATAACCAGCATACCAAATTTCATGTTCATTCAATACCATATGAGCATTTCACAAGGATATTCCAAACACATGTCACACAAGCTTGCACATTTGACCAACAGAGATGAAAAATACCAATCAAATTAAAAATGCCACATAAAAATCCAGAAAAATTCACATAGCATCTTAACATGTTAATGATCACACATATAAAATTTCAAGTCATTTCAACAAGCCTAGGTCATGAGAATAAATCCAGAAAGTTAACCTAGCTAGGTGTGACACAAATTGTCACACCTAGATGCAAAAATTCATAACTCAATCCTCAGGTATCCAAAATTCACAAAATTTATATGTAAATCACCATCAGCATGTCTACAATCACCACAAAAATTTTCAAGCATTTCTTTTAAGGCATGAGTATTTCACATCAAAAATGGCAAAATGTGTCAAGAATGCATACAAGTCAAACAACCCTAGGTCAAACCAATTTTTCACCAAGCACAATTTGCAAAATCATACTCATAAAAAACTAGAGACAAAATGGAAGCTGTAGAAAAAATCCTCACATTTTTTGGATTAGCCAATTATTTTTTATGATTTTTTTAAGGTGTTGGTGAATTTTTTAATAATTATTTGAATATATTATAATTAATTAGGTTCATTAATGGCAATTTCGTAATTACAGCAACAGTGGCGCGGGAAACACCATCTTTGAAAGTTCAAACGGTGAAACGGATCAACACTCTTTTTTTTCAGAAATTTCATCTTCTTCATCCAGAAATGCAATAACACGATGATCAACAAATCATCACCAAAATACACAAACCGCATATGGTTGGAAAGGTCTTTCTCTCAGGAATCCAAATATGTCCATGGCTTAACCTAATTGTCTCTAAATCTCACGGATCGAAGGAGTTAGGGTTTGGCAACATAACTTTGAATCGAGATTACTCGAGCTACAGTTCGCTATTTTCAAAACCAATTGCATCACGATGCTCTACATCACACACTCTACCAAACGCATATAATCATTCATAAAATCAAGATATTCGAATTTTTGAGCACCTGAAATGGCAGCGTTGGAATCGGAGCTTTCAAGGTGTTTTGACGCGAAACAGATGCAGCATAGGCTCCAATAAGGTGAATGCAATGCTCAGGTTCAGTTGATTTTGCTCCTAGTGCTCGAATTTCTCAATTCACCATTGATGCATCACGTGTGACAGTTGCGATTTGGAGCTCCTTTGATCTTGCCTTGCCAAAACAGTTGGAGTATGAGAGGAATGAAGATCAACACAAAAAGAATCTTCGAAATTGATCAAGAATTGAGAGAGATTTTGTGACTTTTGCTTTGATGTGTTCTTGAAGAATTTGGAGAATTTGGAGAATTTGAGATGTGATTTTGGGAATTGTGATTTTCTGTTATGAATTGGTTGTGATTAAGAATATATACTCTTGATTAATCCACACTTAATCACTCTAATTAACCAATTAGAATATGATTAGTGAAAATGTCATCTTCAAGCTAGGGGCAAAAATGTACTTTCACATGCCAGCTCATGCCAGCTCATTGACAGCTCATACACCTCCTAAACACCTGTCATGAGCTGTTGCCATTTGTTTCATGTTCATTGGATGTGTATTTTAGAATTTCCACATGTGATGGCACTTGGTTCATTTGTTCAAGTTCATTTTAAAAGCCAATTTTCAAACCATGAAGCCTGGGCATGTTATGAGTATTCCAACAAGTTTCAAATGCCATTTGTGAAGTGTTGCAAAAATCCCCATCCAAAAATTCCCATTATTTCTCAAGTTGGACAATTTTGCCCCTGGTTCTTTTAACTGTACAGTTGAAATTTGACTTTTTGCATTGACCATTTTCGATAAAATCCAATTATGCACCATGAAAGTACATGTCAAATGGAGTTTGTGCATAAAAAGATCACTCAATTTGGACACTCCATGTGGAAGTTATGCCCCTCTGATTATGGGTCATTTCTGAAATTCACTGGACCATAACTTGACAACCATACATGGGATTTTCAAGTTCTTGGACTTTTTGGAAAGGTGAGAACAAGATATACAACTTTCATGTTGAACAAATATTCATTTGAAGCTTCCTTGGACATGTAATTTTGAGGTCAAAAACTTTCCATTTTTGGAAACTTCTATTACAAGTCACTTTCTATTTTTGGCAATTTTTGTTCTGACTTGATTTTCTCCATTCTTGAGCTTTGCAATGTCAAATAACACTTGTTCCAACATGAATGAAGTGTATCCAACTCATCTCCACCTCCAAATCCATAAAATCATGCACAGTTGACCACAGTTGACTTTTTCAACTGACAGATGAATTTGGCAATGCATAGATCAAACTGAGCCCCAATCCTCTGATGAAATGGCTTAAGGATGAAACCCTAGCCCCAATAAGCTTCACATAATCATAAAATGATCCTCACATACATCATAGACCCCTTCTCCTGATCATGCCCTGACTGGCCCAATGCAACTGATTAGGGTTGACCAGTGGTCAAAACCCTATTCTCAAGGAATGTGCTCCAACACCTGATTCTGCTGATGATAACAAACCATGATGATGATGATGTATCACTTCAATCAAGATGAAGACCAATATCCTTTGAGAATCATGAAACCCTAATTCATAGCCCAATCCTCAGATGGCCAATGATCAATCAATAAAACCCTAGCTTGCACTTTGACTTCCTCATCTTCTGAACCAGACTTGGGAGGATGGCTTGCACAATGTAACCACATGATATGCAATATGTAATGCCTAATGACCTAAAAATGATATGTAATATGTTAATGCTAGTCCCAAGAGAGGAGGGCAAATTTTGAGGTGTTACACTTTCCTTAATTTTATTCTGAGTCAACAATTTTTCCATCATCAACCATCTACCTTTTTTGCTGTTTACACTTGTTTTTGCTTTAAATATTATGCTGCCATGTGTATCTAGTTTGTTTCCCTTTTTATTTTCATGCATTTTGACACTTTTTTATTTCCACATGGATGCCTTAAGATTATTTCCTTTATTTCCTTTTTTTGTAATTACTACTTTGTTTCCTTGTACGTCATCATTTGTCTCCCTGGTAACTTCCTCGGTATTCTCCCTTCTCTCATCATTAACATCCCCATTATTGGCAAGATTATGATTCGTTTAAGTATTAATTGTGATAGTTTCCTCACTTAAGGAAACAAATCTTGATTCAATGATTGCTCTGACATCATTAATTCTCGCTAGAACGTTATTTTTTCTACCATCAGTTGTTCTTCTTCCTCTGCGTTTGTCATACCCCAAAATTCACCCTACCCCCATACAACTTTCATCTGATCCGTGGCCCTATTACCCATACATACATTCATTGTTTCATCATCATAACTTCATTAACACCCATAACCAAAAGCATATTGCACGGGCTCAAGGCATGGTGTTTACACCTGAGAAAAACCAACAAAACATGGAAAAAAAATCAATTTTTGGACTGTGTAATCGATTACACTGGCAGAAATCATATTCCTAGGCCATTTTGGTTGGTGTAATCGATTAATCAAATCATGGAAATCGATTACACCTGCGTAAACAACAGCAATAACTCTGTTTTTTTTACATATAATGACTTTTGTTTCACCCACTTACCACTTGCTTTCCCTATAAATAGGGACACTATTTCCCCTTATTTTTCATGCTTTCTAGCCTCCAAAAGTTTTGTCCAAACATCATTCACTCTCCTCTCTAAACCTAAGTCAAAACAAAAAACCTTTCTCTCACAAAATTCACCTCCCACCAACTTTTTTTCCATTTCACCTTTTTCCCTCAAAACCTTCCACTCTCTAACACTCACAACTCAACCCCTTCACTAAGCCTCCACCATAAATACTTTCATCCCAAACCCTTTGCTTCACATTCAATCTTAACACCATTTCAACCTAGCTTTTTCACATTTTTGGCTTAAACTTTTTAACTTTTTGGTTTTGTTTTGGATTGAAAAATGGTTGGTTGTTCTTGGTTGGTATTTTGATAGGGTTTAGATTCAAGCTTGCAAAAATGATTAACTTTGGTTTACACACTTTTTTTTTAGATTTTTTGCTCTTACTACCTTTTTGTTCATCTTTTTTAGTCTTACTTTGTGTTTGTTATCATTTGCTTTTATTGTTGACTTGTTGTTACATTTGTTTGGTTGGTGAGGTATATTAAATCATGGTCATGGTTGTTTAGACTTTATTAAGTCTTCAATGTTTCAAACTTATTAATGATTGATCAATAGATCGTTCATGATACTTTGAGGCATTGATAGATTGTATCTATTTCAACCATATTTGAGTCATTTGATGCATAGATGTGTAAGACCCCAATTTTGTCCCTAAGCTCCCTCATGGCATCATAACACTGCATTTGCATTGCCTCAAGGATCATAAGCATCTTGGTTCCCTTTGCCTTTGGGTGGGACCTCTTGTGAGTGGTTTGAGATCACCAAGCATGCTTGAATTGTATATTATTGCTTTTCTCACTTTGTTTACTAACAAAAAGCACAAAAATATGTCACTAACATCTTTTCTTTGTAGTTTGAGCAATCACAAGGTCCAAAGCTTCTAGGAGATCTTTTGTGCAATGATAAGGTCAAGAGGAGATGAAAGCAAGCATGGTAATGGTTCCCAAAGCTCTCCTCCATCAAATATGCCTCCCTAGCATCTCAATTCGTCATTTTGATCAAAGCAAGTCAAAGGGTTTGAGGTTTGTCCCCCAAAGGAACCCTAATTCATTTGTGCACCACAATGCCTTGCTCTTGAAGCAACCTCAGCCCATGGTCAAATACAATCAAGGGAAGTTCTTTAATTCTTCATTTCATGCATATTTGAACTTATTTGAGTGTCTTCAATCATCAATTCATCAAGATATGAGTTGTGGACTTGAGAAGTTGATCAGTCAATTCATCTGACTATTTTGAAGTGCACTGAGACCTAACTTTTCATGTGTTGGTCAAATGGAGATGATCCCAAAAGCAAACATGTTCTTAAGGACAATATGAACAACTTTCATGTTCATCAAAAATTGATTTGAAGCTTGGAAAGTCATCTCCCATTCCAAGACATTATAGGTCATTTTGACTGAAACCCTAATTTTGGGTCAACTTCCCAAGGACATAACTCATTCATTTTTCATGATTTTGAGGCGGGATCAAATTAATTGGAAATCTTAAGATGTCTACTTCAAATGTTATTTTGAACAAAATTTCAAAATCTCAAAGGAAATACATGTGATAATGCAAAACATTATAGGTCACTTTGGACCAAATGCATTGAAAGGCAAAAAAGTCCAACTTCAAGTGCCCATAACTCTTTCATCAAAAATCCAAATATGCAAAATTTAAGTCCATTTTGATTTTCTTGAAGATATCTACAACTTTGATGTTGGAGGTTTTTTCATTTGGGGCTTGCATCATTAAAACAGAAGGGCTTGAACATTGGCCAAATTTAGAAACTTTGCCTTTACATGTTTTGCACCTTGCACTTTAAACTCAAATTTCACCAATTTCCACACTTCAAATGGATTTTGGCTCAACATAACAATTATTCCTTACATCAAAACCTTTCCAACCATTACTCACATGCTCATGTTTGGATTTGGCAAATAGCATTTTCGAAGAGGGGAAGTTTTTGGTTGAATTATGCATAACACATCAAAACTCCATGCACAAGCCATTTCACTCCAAACTGCGCGTCCAAATCATCTCACATTCATTTCAGATTGCATTTGGCATTGAATTTGGGCCTTTTGCATGATCATGCAAGCCCATGCAATGAATATCCAATTTCATGCACACGGCTTTGATCACACTTGCCTTGCCTTTCCCTCTATAAATAGAAGCCTTACTCCATTCAAATACCATCCATGAATCAACCTGAAATGCTGCTGAACTGAAAACCTAACCTCTCACCAAAGGAGCTATTTCACTTTTCTTCAATTTTTTCAGATCTAAAATTCAACTACATCTGGTTGAATCTTTGGATCTAAAGCTCCTAGACCTTCATCCTTTAGTCCATTGGACTTCTGTTTTGCCAAAGGAAGCAAGGAAGTAAGCTCAAATCTCCAGAATCCAAGGTTGTTCTTCAACTGGTTTTTTCTTCGAATCTCACCAATTATTGATCTATTTGCTTGAATTTTGTGTTGGCTGAAGTCCTCTTCATAGAGGCAATTGTTTTGTATGTTCAATTTTTGAAATCCATGAAGTTCACTTGAACATCACAGAATTTCCATCTCTGATTTCTCTCAATATAGAGATCTAGAGTGGAATTGAGTGGTACAGGGATGATGTACATCATCCCAGCTTTCCAACGATGTATGGATCGTGTATTTTGGTTAAGCTTTTGAAACCTGCAAGTGTCACCGGAATCTTCATGCTCACCGGAGAAGAAGGTGGCTCCGGTGGCCGTCCCTCTGCCAGATGCATTGTGGACCATTGGATCTGATCTCCAGTTTATATCCCAGCCCTTGGATCTTTTGACTTTTAATAATGCCATGTGTAACGCATTGACTTGGACCTGTGGTGGAAGCGCGCTTCTAGAGCGTATGATCTGCCAGCTCAATTAATGAGCTCAAATCTAACGCTCCTGGTTTTTTTGAATTTCTTATTTTCTGATTTTATTTCTTTTATTTCCATTATTTTCAAAATTTCATATCTTCTTCATTTTAATTCCAAAAAATATGGGACCAAATGCATTCTTCCCCAAATAATTTCCAGTTTCTAATTTTGATTATTTATATTTTTTATTTTTTCATTTGGTATTTTTTGTGAATTTTCTCTTTTCTGGTTATTTTTAATTCATTTTAAATAGTTTTTGATATTCAAAAAATACAAAAATATTTTACTAACCTATTTGAATGATGATGGATCTATGAAAAATATTCTCATCAATTTTTTAATTGATTTGAGATTTATTTGAGATTTTAGTTCAATTAGGTTATTTTTATTCATTTTTAATTGATTAAAAATAGTTTCTGACTTTTAAAAATGCTGAAATTTTTTGTCAAACTTTGTTTGACCTTGTTGAACTTGGGATAAATCATTTGGACCTCTCAAGGTTGATTTGAAGTGATTTTGAAGTTTGACATTTCTTTTATTTTTAATTCAAGTTTATTTTAATATTAAAAATACCAAAAATATTTTGCTTATTGTTTGACCTCCAATCTTCATCTCATTTCTGATTTCTCATTGTTTGACTTTGACTTTCAATGTCATTTGGTCAATACACATGGATTGGTACATTTTTATTTCACCTTATGCATTTTAATCTTTCCATTTCCTTATCCATTCTTCTTCTTCTTCTTCTTTCTTTTTGATCAATGAGTTGAAGGTTGATAAGTTAGCATTGATTAGGGAGACTTAATCTTCCTTGATGCAAATCTAATTCATCTTGATCAATTGATCAAGTGGATGGCTTTGCATTAAGGATAGGTTGTTTCCTAAATCATGCAAAAGGCTTAAACCAATACAAGATTAATTCTCTTTTTCTTTTTGGCATGGCAAGTTGTTGGAACTTGGTTCACTAATCAAGACTTCTAACTTGTGTTGTTGCCTACATTATTATTGACTGGCCTCAGATAGTTGTGACTTCTACATAAGTTCAATTACGATTGCTTAACATAGCGCTAAATTTGCCTTATGGCACACTAACTACTAACACTAACCATTAACAATTAACATTTACTTTTTGCTCTTTACTTTTATGCAATTTACTATTCTTGCACATATTATCCATTTGTTTTTCCCTTTGCTCACTTGAGCACATGTTTATGTTAATGCCATTTGCCTTTTGCTCACTTGAGCACATACTTGTGTATATACTACTGTGCTTGTATTTTGTTTTGTTTGTTGTGGACCAAAATGCAAAGAAATGGACAAATGGACTTAGTTTCTAGGATATTCCCTATGCAAATATTGGAGTAAAATGACCTTAATGTTGAAGAGGGCCATGAAGGACCATATTCTAAACTCCCTCTTGTCCATTCTTGGATTTGTTAATAGAACCTTTTGATGTGTGTGTTCTTGTGCTAGGGATTCCACCTTGATTCAAATTTGAGGAACCATTGCCATGATCATCCAAAGTGGAAGAGACAAGATGCATTGAGGATCTCTTAAGAGACTTGTGTGATGATTGCTTGGGTTTATGTTTATGTGGTTGCTTATTCCAAAGGATGGGAGCTACTTGGATCATCCATATGATCTCAAGAGAGGAACTCATTTTTGTGGTTTTGTTTCTTACTCCTTACCTCTTGCTTGCTTAGGATCTTAGCCATTCTTCTTCTTCCCTCCACTCTAACCCAAGCCAAAACTTTTGTGCAAACACTTAACATTTGTTTTCAAAAATTAGAAACCTAAGCCTTATGCTTTTGATTTTCAAACCTTCTTTTCATAACACTTGTTTTGAATTGAATCTTTAAGGCAACTTTGATCATTTTGTATATACTTCTAATTGGTAAATATAACCCATTAAAATGTCTTTTTTGTGGTTCCAATGACCACTTTCTTAATCAATTTTTCATAACCTTTAGCTATTAGGTTTGAGTTATCTTTGTGGTAGATGTAATACTCACCTATATCCTTAGTGATGGACAATGAGTCTTCCATGCTTATTATAGGGTTAACCCCTCACTAGCATGTTGAAGCTATCCTCACATGGTGGATTTGTGGTTTTAGGTTGAGTTTTCTCCCTTGGATAACAAAAGACCTCAAGGCTTTTGGACCAATTAATTCACCAACTCATTTTTGAGATTTTTTACCCCGAACTACGAGGTTTTGATCCTAATCTTTTTAAGATGGTACGTAGGCAATGGGTTCATCCATCCAAACAAAATGTAAATAATTTGTATATTCTCTTCTCATCTCTTCAATCATGTTTGCACAAACAAATTTTTCACAAAACAACAATCTTTACAACAAGTGTGAAAAGGGCTCCCTAGGAGTACCTAGGATGTTTTGGGTGCCTAACACCTTCCCATTGCATAACCAACCCCCTTACCCAGATCTCTGATTCTCTTTTACTAGTTTTTGATTTGATAAAACTTTTAGGTTTTTGTTCGCTTTCTAACCATTCCTTTGGATAAATAGAAGTGCGGTGGCGACTCGACTTGTATGATTTACCTTGGATTTAGTCAATATCTCTAATGGTAACGAATACCCCGCTACAAGATGAAACTATGTTTTTTACATTAACTTGCTAATCCATTTGCTTATTATTATTCTACTAATCACTAACTACTAATTCCTAAAATTTACATTATTGCACTTTACTTCCTTACAATTTATTTTATTGTTCACTTTATTTCAAGTACTTTATGTTTATGTTTATTGTTATCTAACCACATCATTTACATTATGCTAATTTATTTACTTTTTCACTATCTTGCTAAATAAAAGAGGGAATTAAAACAAAAGAAAGCGAACAAATCATAATTTGTTAAAATATTAATAGATGGACTTAAGGTTGTATAAATTTCTTTGTTACAAATCTATTGTTTGTTGATTTTTTAATCATCTTCAATACTTTGTATCAATGATAAGTTATCCCTTAATGTGTGATATTTTGAGTATTTTTTTACCTATGGAAGAATAGTCCACAAGATGTTCATTCTTTACATATTACTAACCATTAATTATACTTCACTAACTTTACTTATCATTAAGTTTTGTTATTATGATTTTGGTACTACTAACTTGTTATTTATTTTAATGTCATTTATATCCACTAACCATTATTATTGTGATATTGTCCTTCTTTATCTTGTAATTTACTTTTATGTCATTACCTTATAATTTACATTCAAGTATCCATTATCATCATCATTGTACAAACTCATCATGCATGTTTATTTACTTGTTATTTATTTTATTATCATCATACATTAAAAACAACAATAACATGATAAAATGATAAGATCAAAAATATTCACTTCACTCTTGATCAACTTGACCTAGATGATTTCATCTTAGGACCCTTGCTTGGAGGCCCTTTCCTTTACTCTTTTGTGATACTTTGTAAACACTTGGATTTTCATCAGTAACTTACATTCATGTTGTAAGAATGGCATCATGGCACCACCTTAGGGGACATGTTTGTAAGACCATTATCCTTTGTTTAGCTTAGGTCACTTTTGCACACACAAAGGCTTTCTCTTGGGCTACCTTACAATGAGACCCTTTACTTTCTTGTTGGTTACTTTGCATGCATGTTACATTACCCAAATTTCATAATTAAATAAAACAAACCCTTGTTCAATGTCAATTGACATTTTCATAATCAAATTCAAAACACTTAATAATTACGATCATTATTGTACGCCACGAGCCTTAAGTGGTGGAGAATGAGTAAGAATGGAGCATTCCTACCCTTACTCTGATTATTTTGGACGCAAGATGTTTGACTTGTTGTCTAGAATAATCACCTTCTCCCATAGACTTTAGTACAATATAATCATAAACATTTTTTTTCACAAAACCCTTATTTAAGGTAAAAATAATACAACTCATCAAACTCATTTTTGTGTCTTAGGGCATCATCTCTAAAACCCTTTTTTCAAAGATAAAATCAACCAACACACAAATATTTTCTACTCTGAACTACGGAGCTCTGATTCCTCGTTCCCGAATGAGTGATACGTAGGCACAAGGGCCCCAATCCTTGGCGAGCACTATAACAATAAAATACCCCATCTTTCACACACTTTTCTTTTGAAAATAAAACAATGATAGATAAATCCCCACGTATGTAAAACAACCCAAATGGTTCTCATGGAGTACCATGGACGTGAGGGGTGCTAATACCTTCCCCTCGCGTAATCGACTTCCGAACCCAAATTTCGGTTGCGAGACCGATTCCTTATTCTCTTTTAGCGCTTCCCGTGCGCGTCTCTTTTCCGAGGGTTTTATCGACTATTTCCCCTCGCCTCTCGGATAGAGGTAAACTAAATAAAATTCGGTGGCGACTCTTCTGATTTTGCCTCTCGTTGGCATCTCTTTAGTCCCAATTTCGTTATCGTGAAATCCCGATAACGACAACATTGTTTTGGCACCACTCCTCACGACCATTATTCTTCTTCTCCCATGTTCACGACTCCTTCTTTTGCTTCTAAGACCACTTATGCGCCAATCACATTTGCAACTTCATTCCTACCTTGCTCTTTTATGATTCTCTATAGGCAACCTTCCTTGTAATATCCAAACCGACCACATGATAGGCATGGCAGATGTAATCCTTCATACCCAATCTTATATCTCCTTCCTTTAATAGAAAACATTGGTAGCAATGGATTTGAAAATTTTACTTCTATACATAGCCTCGCATACTTACCACGTTCTTGTTGAGTCGTGTTCTTGTCTACCTTCACTGTCTTTCCTACACGATTACCAATGAAAGAAATAACTTTTGCATCATAGTATTCAATTAGGATACCTGATATTCAAATCCACACTGCTACATCTTCAATTGTGTCACTCTCCGATTGAAAGTTTGGACTTCATTCCTTCATAGTTATATAATGATCATATATAAGCTATGGGTCATTAGCCAGTGTCACCTTTTTATCACCTTCATGCGTGAACGCGATAAGATAATAATTATTACTTAGATCTATGATGTTGATCACACATTTCTCACCCACATCTGCTTCAATCGCTTTGTACCTTATCTTTCTTCTTAGCCGTTTAGCAATTACACCCCTGCTCCATGGTCGGTGAATCCTTACTTCCTCTAGCTCTGATAAGACAGAGGTAGGACATTCATAATTTCCTACCTTCCCTTCCTCCGCCTTCATGCATTCCATACTCTTAGCATATTGATTATGCGTATTAATATGCCTTCCATAGCAATTACACCTCTCCTTCACCTTCATGCATTCCATAGCAATTACACATTTTCTCTATGGTCGGTGAATTTTTACTTCTTCTAACTCTGATAAAACAAAGGTTAGATATTCATAATTTTCTACCTTCCCTTCCTCCACCTTTATGCCTTCCATACTCTCAGCACATTTACTCAGTGTGTTAGTTTGTTGTTAAGAAACCTTTGTTGTAACTTTGTTTTGCCCTAACACCGTCGCTTTGTAGGATGGGCCGACATTAAATCTTCATCCTTATGTCTCAGGTCATTTTATCTTCTTCGTGCTCCTTTCCTGTAAGTCTCGCTCATACACACTCTTGCTAGTGCTTTTGATCGAATTTTTTGTCGTCGCCGCCATTAAGGTTTTTCACTTAGTAATATTCAATTTTTGATTCACGCTAACAAATAGGAGACACCTTACAAAGTTATGTTGTTTATATGGTAATGTCATTTTGATTGTTTGATTGTACATGAAGACATAAATGTGGACTATGTTCATGTAAAGAACCGAAATCAATTGATATTTGTTGTAATTAAGAACAAAATAAACATTTATAAATTTTTAATTTTATTTTCTTTATTAATACATTAAAAAAATTGTTATTGTATAAATATTATATATTCGTTACAATTGTAAAATGGTTATTAATGTCATTTTATTTTTATTTAATATTATATATAAAATATTACATTTTTGGGTATTTGAAGAAAATAAATGCTTATGTAATATATTTTTATTCTTCAATTTTATCATAATATGCAAAATTAAAATTAATTTTTTATTTTGTATTTAATATAAAACACAAGATTCATGACTATTTACTATAATTAATTAATTGTATTTTACATTGTTATTTTTAATTTCAAAAATATATCTTATTACATTTATTAACAATTCCTATAATATTTTATTGACCAAGTTCTATAAATAGACTATTAAAATATATTTTAAAAACAACTCATAATATTTTATATATGATTATTATATTTTGTAAATAATTCTGAATGTCTATAAGTTCTCAAATTTTAAAAAAATATAATTGAATATTATTTTTATATTTTACCAAATAAATAAAATAAGTTTTATGAAAACATCATTTAATTTTTAATAAAATAAAATAATTCAACAATATACCATTCTTTGGCTTTTAAAAAAACCAAATAAATAAGTTAGTGGGGGCTATGCCCCTAACTACTTCTACATAGTTCCGTACTTTTGAAAAAAATATATTCATTTCTACTCTAGTGTGGGAAATCGGAATATGCCTTATGCGTCAAAAGAATCACTCACTAATTCCAAATTGGATATCTTCCTTGTTTCCTTTAGGTGATATTGAAAAGACATTTAATAATAAATTGCATATCAACAAAAAACACATTTAATAAGTTGCATATCAACAAAACACAAAGAATAAAGATTTATTTATATGAGTTTTAGTGTTTAAAAATTATTTTGTAAATTTATTTTAAAAAATAGTTTTAAATAAAAAAAAAGTTTGATAATTTTTTTTCATAAGTTTTTTTAAAATTGTACAATATTACAAAATTGTCATTAACGAAAAATATTCTATTTTCAATTTTCAAAATTAAAAACCAAAGTGTACAAAATGTATTTTACTTTTTTAATTCTTAAAAACTCTTTAATTTAAAATAATTTTGTAAATTAGACCATCAAACAAATTTTATTATTTTTAAATTTTAAGAACTTATAAAATCTAATCAATTAGATTCTAAATTATCAAAATTGTTATTCTCTTTTCAGAAAAAATAAATAAATTAGTGGGTCAATAAACACCATCCAAAATTTAAACTAGTGGGTCAATAAACACCACCTAAAATGTATAGAAAGAAAAAGAAAACTACAAAAAGAGAAGAGCAAAATCAAACCCTCTAATGCACTTTGAAACGAAAGTTAGGAATACCTAATTTGTCATTAACCATGTTACCCTGAATAAAAGGCGGCATGATGGACCAAAAATGGAGACAGTGAAGATGTAGACCATTTAGCCTAGTTAATTAGGGGAGGATGTCAAATGACCTCTTTGATTGAAGGAACATTAGGAAGACACAAAGGGATTTTAACCTTTTTAAGAAGATTAAAGTCTTGCATAGAGGTTGAAGACTTCAATTTGGTGCATTTACCAGCTAGAGAAATAGTTGAGGTGATCAAGGTGATGATTGTCTTCAATGTGGTGCTTCTTTTACTAAAACGAGCTTGGTTTCTACTGAACCAGATTGTGGAAAAAATGTTGATTACAATTGACTTTAAAATCAGAGGATATTGGGGAGACCTGTTAATTGACAGTTACTCCAAAGATTTATGAAGGAGCTAGCTTGCAGGTTGAATCCAATAAACTGAGAGAACCAACACCAAAGGTTGATATAATACTTGCAGTCGAGGAACAAGTGTCTAGAGCTTTCTTCCTGCTGGAAATAAAGGTTGCAGACAAAAGGAAGGTTGCAGCCACATCTTTTTAAGTTCTTGTTGGTGGGTATTTTATCATGTAAAAGTCTCCAAGCAACGAAAAATTTAGTGGGAGGAATATTTGTGCACCAAATCCACTTGGCCCAGCCAGACATCACACTTTAATCTTTTAAAATTATACATTTGTTTGAGGTTTAATTGCCCTTCAGGAAGGTGGAACCAGGCAAGACCATCAGGTTGCACATTATCCAACAGAATGACATGATCCACCAGTTTTGGCAGATCAGTAAATTGAAGCAGAATTTGATGAGGGAAAAGCCAAGTCTTGTGAACCAAGTAGTCATTAACTTTATTGTAAGTGATGAGGAACAATCAACATTTGATTAAGAGGTTGGTTCCCCAGCCATCTATCCATCCAGAAGAGACTTTTTGAGTTGGATCCAATAATCCTACAATAGTTATCCATAACCATGTGGAAATCAACTCTCACACTACTTCAAATTGAAGAGCTAATATGGTGATGAATACAAGAGGAAGATCTAATGGCCTTGATCCCGATGATCTTTGCCCAATCTTTATTGGATTGTAAGGATTTCCAGCAGAGAAGGAAATTTGAAGCTTCATTAAGAGTAAGTAAGGATCTCAACCCTAAAGCACCTTCCTTCAAAGGTAAGAAACACTTCTTCTAGACCACAATTACCATTTTCCTCTAAGAGATATCCCCCGCCCATATGATGTTCTTAATCCATCTCTCAAGGTCCCTTATAAGAGAAATAGGCCAGTCGTAAACTGTGATGAAATATGTAATGCCCCATACTGCTTTAAGAATTACTGACTGACCCCACAAACCAACACGGGTCTTTTCAGCATGCTTTATCCTCACTCACACACTTCTCGGGAAACTTTCTAGAAGGTTACCCATCCAAATACTACTTCAAGTTAAGCCTCATTAACTATGGAGTTCTTATTTGTTAGGCTACAAAAAAGAAGATGCATCTTATTGGTATAGGTAGTTCCAATCAATCCTTATAATCATTCTTTTAACCATGCAGTCACATCCCTACACATCCCCCAATACCCCTCTCATTTTGATGTGAATTCAACGACCACTCTTCGCCCTCTTCGGCATCAAGTGTTACATCCACTCTTCGGCCTCGGGTGTTACATGCCCACTAGCTTTCGCTTGGCTCGTCCTTGAACCACATCGTACTGGGAGGGGTATGGCTTTAATACCATTTATAAGGTGTATTATCACCCCTTTCTTGTTTACTTTGTTGGCTTTATGAAATTATTGTACAAATACTCAGCAGGAGTAGTTGTTTGTGAATTGGAAGGTAGCCTTGAAGCTTGTCTTTATTTATTTTTACATTTATCGCTTTTTAGTAGTTTATATGCTCTAATCTGTAACATCAAGAATGGGACGTACTATTTGTTTGATCTGATGTTTGGAGTTTATTTTCTTTGAGTATTTTCCGTTAAATAATTATTTTGATGTTATGAAATATTTTGAGTTCCGCTGCGAGATTTTGAAAAATATTCATGAAGTTGCACGTTGTGTTTTGAGTAGCATCCTAAGTTATGAAATTTATCTTTTATATTAAGAGTATGGGTTTAGGGTGTTACATAGTGGTATCAGAGCAGGTTGGCTCGTCCGTCCAGGTCTTATGACTTTTATCTACTTCTTAGTGTGTGATAAGTGTGTGAATATTATCGATGCAATTTTTCTTCTAATCGTTGTTTGTTGATTTACAGAGAAATGGATGGAATAAACGATCACACAATTGTTGGGGCCTTGGCAACTCTAGCCCAGTTGATGGGACAGGCTTTGCAAGCTTAGTGGAATCCACAGGATGAAGGTGTTGAATCCCGTGGGCTGAATAGGTTTGAGAGAAACAATATGCCAACCTTCAAGGGAAGGTATGATCAGGTTTGGTCGTAGGAGATCGAGAAAATCTTCAGAGTGATGGCTTATGCAAACTCTCAGAAGGTTCTTTATGGTGCTTACATGCTGTTAGAGGAGGTCGGATACTGGTGGGACAATGCGTGATAGAGATTGGAAGCTTGTGGTACTGAGGTTACTTGGGCAGAGCTGCATTTATGGAGAAATATTTTCCATCTAATGTGCGTAACATGAAGGAGATTGAATTCCTTGAGCTTAAGCAAAGGAATATGACTGTTGCGGATTATGATGCCAAATTTGAAGAATTATCTAGATTTTCCCTTATTACAATGGGATGGAAGCTGAAGGATCAAAATGCATCAAGTTTTAAAGTGTACTTCGCCTAGAGATCAAATAATTTATTGGATACTAGGAAATTCGTTAGTTTTCTATGTTGGTTAGTAAGTGTCGTATCTCTTATGAAGACAGTCGTGTTAGATCCATTCATTACAAGAGTGTTAGTGATAAGAAGAGTGGTAATCAAAATCGCAGAAAGTCGTATGTTGTTCTAGATGGTAAGTGTAAGAAGAGGTTTCAATGGAGGAATAATGGTGGGAATAATCAAAGTGGGGGAGGTGTTCCTTCTCCTATCAAGTGTTTCAAATATGGGGTGCTTGGTCATCGTGCTTTAGAGTGTATTGCAATCTTATGCTTCAAATGTGGGAAGGCAGAATATAGAGTTATTGAATGCAAAAGTGTTGTTGTGGTTTGTTTCAACTGTGGAGAGACTGGTCATATTAGTACACAGTGTCAGAAACCCAAGAAGATGTGGGATATGAAAGCTGGTGGAAAATTATTTGCACTCAGTGGTACAGATGCCTCAAAATCTAATAATCTGATTTGAGGTACTTGTTCTATTAATGAAATTCCTTTAATTACTATCATTAATATTGGTGCGATATATTCCTATATATATGTTGATTTTGTGAAAATATTGAATCTTGTGGTGTCTGCTATGAATGGAGTATGGCCATTGATACTCTAGTTATTGGGTCAGTGACTACTTCTTTGGTTTGTGTAAATTTCCCTTTGACAATATATGGTAGGGACTTTGGTATTGACTTTGTTTGCTTACCATTGAGTCAACTTGATGTTATCTTGGGGATGAACTAGTTGGAGTTCAATTGTATTTATAACAACGATTATAACAAGACAATGTTATTTCCTGAGTTTATGAAAGAGAAAAATCCTCAGTTTTTAGGTGTTAGTCAAGTAGAAGAGTTCCTGAAAGAAGAAGTCCAAGTGTTTGCGATGTTTTCCTCTTTGCAAGTTGATAGTAAAGTGGTGTTGGATGACCTGTCTGTATTGTGTGAATTCTAGATGTGTTTCCAGATGATATTATTGATCTACCACCATAAAGAGAGGTTAAGTTCGCCATAGATTTAGTACCCGATACTAGACATGTGTTGATGGCACCTTACAGAATGTCTCCAACAAAATTAGTGAACTAAAGAAACAGTTAGAAGACATACTTGAGAAGAAATTTTTCAGACCAAGTGTATCACTGTGGGGAACTCTAGTGTTTTTAGTGAAAAATAAATATGGCAATATGAGGTTGCGTGTTCACTATCACCAATTAAATAAGGTTACTATTAAGAATAAGTATCCTCTTCCTAGGATTCATGACCTTATGGATCAATTGGTTGGAGCTTGTATGTTCAACAAAATTGATTTGAGGTCAGGCTATCACTAAATTTGAGTGAAAGATGAGGACATTTCCAAGACTTCATTTAGGACACGATATGGACACTATGAGTACTCAGTGATGCCGTTTGGTGTGTCTAATTCCTTTGGTGTGTTTATGGGGTATATGAATAAGATCTTCCCTCCCTATTTGAATCAGTTTGTAGTAGTGTTTATTGATGATAATCTGGTGTATTCTAAAACAGACAAAGACCATGCAAAGCGTCTTCATCGTGTACTTCAGGTTTTGAAAGAGAAGAAGTTGTATGCCAAGTTATCCAAATGTGATTTCTGGTTGCAAGAAGTGAGTTTTCTTGGTCATGTGATTTCCATCGATGGTATAACAGTTTATTCTTCTAAGGTAGATGAAGTGCTACAATGGGAGGTGCCGAAGTTAGTTACTGATAGAAGTTTCTTAGGGTTGGCTAGTTACTACCGAAGATTTATCGAGGGGTTTTAGAAGTTAGCTATACATTTGACCTAATTGACTCAAAAGGGCCTAACTTTTGTGAGGGATATCCAGTGTAAAGAGAATTCCCGTGAACTGAAGAAGAAGTTGACGACAACGCCAATTTTAATTTTACCAAACCTGAAGGAACCTTTTGTGGTATATTGTCATGCATCAAAGATGGGCTTAAGTGGTGTGCTTATGTAGAATGGGCAGGTGGTAGCTTCTATTTTACGGCAGCTGAAGATTTATGAGAGGAACTACCCTACCCATGATCTAGAGTTAGCTGTTGTAGTATTTATGCCAAAGATATGAAAACACTATCTGTATGGTTCTAAGTTCTAAGTATTCAGTGATCATAAGAGTTTAGGATACTTGTTTGATCAGAAAGAGCTAAATATGAGACAACAAATATGATTAGAGTTTTTGAAAGACTATGACTTTGGTTTGAATTACCATCATGGTAGAGCCAATGTTGTAGCAGATGCTTTGGGTTAGAAGTCCTTACACATGTAAGCATTGATGGTTAGAGAGTTGGATTTGATCGAGCAATTTAGAGTCTTGAGTTTGGTGTGCGAGGTGATTGTTGATAGTTTGAGATTGAGCATGTTGAAGTTGACTAGTGGTTTTCTTGATGAGATCAGAAAGAGTCAGAAGCTAGATGTAGCTTTGGTTAATCGCCTATCATTAATCAACCAAAGTGAAGATGAAAACTTCAGAGTTGACGAGAATAAGATCCTAAGGTTTCATAATAGAGTTTGTGTACCTGATGTGCCAGAACTTAAGAAGAGGATTTTGGAGAAGAGTCACAGAAGCAGTTTGAGTATTCATACTAGGGCTACTAAAATGTACCAAGATCTCAAGAAGATGTTTTGGTGGCCAGAAATGAAGAGAGATATGCATAATTTGTTTATTCATGTTTGACTTGCCAAAAGTCGAAGATTGAGCATCAAAAGTCGTCTGGACAGATGGAATCGTTGGATATTCCTGAATGGAAGTGAGACAATATATTGATGGATTTTGTGACTGGTTTTCTGAATACTCCTAGAGGATTTGATGTGATTTGGGTGATTATGGATAGATTGACAAAATTGGTGCATTTCATCCCGACTAAGATCATTTTTTCGTTGCAGAAGCTAGTTGAGATCTATATTTTCATAATTGTGAAGCTTCAAGGTATTTCATCGAGTATCGTGTCTGACAGAGACCCTAGATTCACATCCAAATATTTGGAGAGTTTGCAGGAGGCTTTGGGTACTAAGTTGAGGTTGAGTTCTGCTTATCATTCACAGATGGATGGTCAGACCAAGAGAACTATCCAGTCTCTGGAGGACTTATTGATGGCTTGTGTCTTAGAGCAAGAAGGTGCTCGGGATGGTTTTCTGCCATTGATCAAGTTTACATACAATAACAGCTACCATTATAGTATTAGAATGTCACAAATTGAAGCTTTGTATGGAAAAAGGTGTAGGACTCCTCTGTGTTGGTATGAGTATAAAGAGAGTGATGTGCTTGGACCAGAGCTTAAGCATCAGGCTACTGAAAACATGAAAAATGATACAAGAGAAGAAGGCGTCTCAAAGTAGGAAAAATAGTTACCATGATAATCGGAGGAAGGCTCTCGAGATCCACGAAGGCGGGCGGCGATAGCCGTTGGGCGACGGTCGGCGGCGGCGGGTCCGGACGGTTTGGGGAATTTTTGACAATTTTCGAGTTCGGTGAGTTTTTCAATGATTTTTTAGCAATTGTTTACATTAGTGACCTTTTGGTAACCTTGGGGTCACATTAGAGTAATTTGAGTTAAACTTTCAACCTTTAGAGTCCAATAGAGTCATCTCCTATGAAGAGTTTCTCTTAGAGCACTTTTGAACACTTTAGAGTACTTTTGGATACTCTCGAGTCATTTCAAGAGTTGAGAGATGTTGTTGAGCTGTTTTTAAGTTTTTTTAGAACTCTTTTGAGTTATAAATAAGATATAAAATTTTGAGAATTTTTTAGTAATTTTGATGAGTTTAGAGTTGTTGAGTAATAACATAACTTTACTCCTTTTGAGGTGAATAATAATTATTTCAAAAATATATATTAGAGATTAGTAATTCGGTAGGATCATATTGAGGCATGTGATTGGTAATCTTAGGGTTCAAGAGTCGAACCATATTTTGATGATGATGTTCTGAAGATGATATTTTGATGAGGTGATTTTTTATGACGATCTGTGATGATTGTTTGAGTTGCATGTTTGCTTTATGCATGATCATGCATGCATATATTTTGGAGTTAGGTAGGACTTCGGTCCAGAGATGGACAGGTTCAGAATGGAACTATGAAGATCTCATGTCCAGAGAGGGACATGATTCAAGAGGAATTGGAGACATGGGCAATCAGTAACATACCTCTGACGCCAAAAACCCGATACCACGTGCATATTGATGAAGGAGTTTGTGGCATTAGCATTTTCATAATAAATTGGAATGTGATTGTGATTTATGAGATTATTATAGTTGTTCTTATTGTTGTTTACCATTCTGCTGTTAATTTTCACCATTAACATTTGTAAGGTGTATTCTCACTCCTTTCTTGTTTGTTTTGTTGGCTTTGTGCAATTGTTGTACAGATACTCAGTAGGAGTAGTTGCTTGTTAGTTGAAAGATGACCTTGGAGCTTGTCTTTGTTTATTTTTACATTTATCATTTTTTAGTATTTTATATTCTATGATATGTAACATCGGAAACAGGGCGCACTATTTGTTTGAGCTAATGTTTGGAGTTTTTTTTCTTTGAGTATTTTCCGTTAAATAATTATTTTGGTTTTCCTCTGAAAATAGGGATGCCAAGATACCAAAAAGGTAAGATGTCAATTCTAAAGCCAACCTATAATGTCATCCTGTGGAGCTTGGCATGAGAGATAAAACTTGCAAAAACAATGGACTTATCAACATTAAAAAATTGACCAGAGCAAGAAGCATACCTAGAGAAAACATTCCTCAGGGCAGTTAGGGTTGATTGTCTTCCATTACAATACACCATCAAATCATCAGTAAAAAAACAATGAGAGGGTATAGTGGTGGAATTGGCACCCTTGAACAACTTGATATGGCCATCAAGGACTATCTCGGAAATGGCTCTGCTCAGAACATCTTCAGCAATACAAAAGAGAAGGGGTGAGAGGGGGTCACCTTGTCTCACACCCCTATTTAACATTGGATGAATGGCGGAGAGTCTGTCTGCTAGAATCTTGGAGATAATTTTGAACTTGAAGTTGGCCGTCGTAATTGGCATATAATTGTCTATAGAGTCATAAGTGTTGGTTTTAAGGATGAGAATTAAAGAGCCGGAATTGAAATTTGGCATGAGCCAGCTAGTCCTGAAAAATTCAATCACAGTCTATTCCACATAATTATGAATAATATACCAATATGTTTTGAAGAAGTTGGGGCCAAAACCATCCGTCCCCGGGGCACCATCCCTATTGAGCTAAAAAATAACATCTTTTATTTTCTGCACAAAAGGAATCAAAGTAAGTAAAATTATTCATAGTGTCATCAACAAGCCTAGGGATGACCTCCTCTGCAATGGATATATCATACAAAAAATAAGTGTTAGAGCTATAGAGGTTAGAGAAGTGCTGAACAATATGATCACTAATCTCAAGTTGGCAGGTGAAAATTCTATCACCTATTCTCAAGGAAGAAACGGTCTTTGTTGTGCTTTTAATCTTAGCAAGTTTATGGAAGTATCTAGTATTCCTATCTCCATAAAGGTGCATGTTGGTTCTATCCTTTTCCTTCCATAAGGACTCTTCACTTTTCAAAGCATCATCAAGCTTCCTTTGAGCCTCAAGCTCCAACTCACTAATTGTCGCATCTCGAAAAACGTGATACTTTGTGGGGCACTTCGTGTGCTTGCGGAAAAATGATGTTCAAACAGAGTCGCCACAGAACTTTATTTATTCCAAAAGTAAAGGAAAAATATTGATAAAATCCTTAAAATAAAAAGAAGATGGTCTTTGCAACCATATTCAGATTCAGGAGTTGATTATGCAAGGGGAAGGTATTAGTACCTCTCACGTCCATTGTACTCAATGGGAACCTTTTAGTTAAAATTGTGATTGAATGTTAGGTTATGTAAAAAAAAATCTTCAAGTGGTAAAAATTGTAAAGAGAAAAAAGAAAAGGTGTCACAAAAAAGTTTTTTTTATTAATGTGCCTGACGAGATTAAGGGTCTCGCTCCTACGTATCTCCGAGTACGGTGGAGAACTCAAGGCTACATAGTTCTGGGTAGCAAATGTTTATGTGTTAGTCGATTTTAGTGAAAGAATCTTAAGTCGCATTCGAACAGAAAACATTTCTACCCAAACCATATATAATTGAACATTTGCATCAGTTCAAGAATGGATGACTTAATCTGGACCATCACAAATTTATGCCATTATCACATTCGAGCGGAAAACATTTAATATTCTCATGAGTAAGCTCTATTCGCATCTCCACATAATGGATGAAGTATCTTTCATTTTTGAAAAGGTTTTGAATTGAAAGCCAAAAGGCAAAAGGTGTTGAAATTGATTTTAGGCGAATGGAGAATGCTCAGTGAGAACGAGACATGAGCCTCGGAACCAATTATTTGGGGTATTACTGGAATGCTAGAGTCCAACGATACCTTTTTCATTCAGAGTACTTATGAGCTTATTTTGATGGACAACGAACATTCAAAAAGAACGAGACGTGTGCCTCAGAATTGATTATTCACAGGTTCTACCGGAGTGCTAGACTCCAATGGTCCATTTTTTTATCCAAGTTTGTATTATGTGTTTTAGAAGCGAAAAGATGAACAAACAACACTCCTAAAACTTGTGTCTCGGGACCGATCATTTGAGGTGTCAGGGAATGTGAGACTTCAAGACTCCTCTTCTTTCGCGTTTGTTAAGATTTTTTTTAATGTTATGCTATTTGAGAAAAGGTTTGGATTGCACGAAGGAAGTACTTGACATTGGATCAATCACTTGCGTTAGTGAAAATGATTTGATATGGGTTATGAAAATGGTTCAAAGTCGAAGTGATTATGACTGAAATCGAATTGACAGTTTGAAAATGATTGTTGAAATGATAATGAAAGAAGTTGATCAATATTAACAAAAATCAATTGATTAAATCGCTTAATTAAGCTAATAAAAAATAATTATCAAAATTGTTTGATAAAAAATTAATATAATTAAATAATCAAGTTAACTAAAATTGATTAACAAAATTATCTAATTAAACAAAACTTTAATTAATTAATTAATTTAATTAAAGAAAAAGCAACAAAATCGAGTGCAAAATAATCGGACCGAGTTAACCATAATGTGTTCAAAGCCGGTTTGTACATAGCGACAACAAAATCAAAGTTTCGTATGTAAGGACTGAAACACAGTGAAATCGTATCAATATATCATTAGAAAATCCAACGGTATAACGACATATAAATGTAGAACCCACAAATTTAATCCCACTTTAAACACAACAAAAATCAAACAGCCATAACATAGACTTATTTATAAAGCTTACAAAAATAATTCAAAGCTCAAATACAAAATAGATCCAAACAAGAGTGACTCAAATGAACCGACATCTAAAATGTTACATTAATATATCAAAAGAGAAACCGACGGTATAACGATATATTATCGATGTCGAAACCACATATTAAATCTGATTTACACAACACAAACGAAAACCAGAACAACAAAAAAAGTATTATTTACAAAATTATATCAGTAACAGACTATTGCAAAACTCAAACTGAAATGCAGTTAAACTGCAATACACAACACTAAACATATAGAAAATCAAAACAAGAACTCAAAGTTGTAATGTTATTCGGAGTCAAAATGCAACCGCAACATGAAGCAAAGCGAAAACAGTATAAACTCAAACCAAAATTTTACAATCGAAACCAATTACCATACAAAACGTGTTGGCGTTGCCGTCTGAGTTTGTTGTTAATGCGTTATTGATGTTGTTAGAATCAAAGCTCAAAATTCCGCTGAGTACTGATATTCCTCCTACATTATTTGAGGTTATCAAAATAAGTCTTCTGCTACATCCGTAACAAAATTCAGAGAGCTTACACCTTGATCTTTGGCCGACAACTCGGAATCGTTTTAATGGACTCCATGACTCTCAAGTGATAGCTTATCACTAGAATCCAATTTAGTTTCCTCACTTGCATCAAATGTTTTTCCCACTAAGACAACCATGTAGAGAGTTTCACGACTACTAGAATTGAATGGCGATGGAGTTGGGATTTGTTAATGGTGAGCGACGACTCTAAGTGGAAGAGGTCACGATGGTTTATGAGGTTTTGAGGTAGAGAAGAGTATGTTGATAACAATGATGGAGAGCGAGAGTCACCAATTTGGTGAGTGGATATGGAGGGTACTAATTTGTTGAGTGGATATGGAGGGAAAAGGGGATTCACTGGATCTGTTTTCGGTTGTGGAACAAGGTGGATGTCGTATCCCAAATTTTGACCATTCATAATCCAGCTAGTTTAGGGTACAAGGCATTTGTCAGGGTCTCATATGTAGGTCACCTGGTCAACTCCAATGACTTAAAAAGTCAAAGGAGGACCATTTTGACCCTTTTTAATCCTTTTTTCAAATGTATTTCCATTTTATATAAGGCTTTGCTACTTTTGGATTTTCATTGGTCTTGTTATTTAATTGAGTTAATTAGAATATATATAAAAATGTGTTTGGTATTATTAATTTTTATTATTAGCTTGTTGGATAAATGTTCTAAATAAAAATTAAATTGCTATTAGAATAAGTTATGAAGTTGTTGGCCTTTATTAAATTAATTAATCATTTAAATTTATTTTATTTTGAATTATTATATTTCAAAGTCAATTAATGTTTTATTAATATTAGAGATTAATTTATGTTAAAGTTATAGAATTAGGTTTACTAATGTCTTTGTTTTTATTAAAGTTAAATATTTATATTATCGGAATTTAATTGTTTTTAGGAAAAAATCATAGTTAGATTTTTTTGTTAAAAGTTTGGTTTTTGGAGGATGCATCTGGTCAACCTTCTTGACTAGGTCGAATCCAAGCCCATCATCAACAAACCGGGCCAAGCTTATGACCCGAGTCCATTCCCAATTCTCCCCATCCTCAGAAACCCTAAGCATGTCTACATTGCATCTCGAAATAGATCAAAGCAATTAATTTGAAGAATCAATCAAATCTTTCCATTTCAGATTACATATACATCCAAGAATTAGAGTTACACAAAAAAAATGGACCAAATACATCACAACAATCTGATACATTAGAAACCCTAAAACTTAATTAAAATCAAATCACAATCATATAAAATATTTCCTAATACAAACATCCAATTAAACTATAAAACCCTAAAATCAATCTATAAATAAGAGAACAAAAAATCAGAAAAGGGACAAAAAATCCTAAACCCTAAAGTTCTTGTTATTGCAAACCTAATGAAACACCAAAGTTCTTCATATCTTGATACTTAGGGTTATTCGCCTTAAAGCCCTAAGTAATCAGAGCTCAACCTCATAGCAAGTCTCCATTGAACCTCCCACAAACAGAGAGAAGAAGAAGGGGAAGGAGTCAGAAAATAGCCATATCCAAAATGAAAAAGAGTTAAAGTAAAAGAATATTACCTTTTAACTGGGGGAATTATCACGCTCGTATGTTGGCCATTCACAACCTTGTTCCCTTTTGTACTTATCAATATTGTTGTTTTGATTTGCCTGCTTGCTTCCTGTATGCGATTGATTTTGTTTGTGCTTGATTTGATTGAATTTTGGGGTTTACAAATTGGGTGTGGGAAATTTAGAGTTTGTATATGTTTGTTCGATTTTTTGTATGTTTGAGGGTTGGATTTGGATGCAAAACAGAGAGATATATGGGTTAGGTTAAGTTTGAGAGGATTTGGAAGATGGTAGGGTTAGTTCTGGGTTTATGAGGGTTAGGGTTAAGAGGTTGATGATGAATGTTTATCATGTTCATGACGAACATGATGAAGGTTTGAAGATCTAGGTGTGGTTTAGGCTAGGGTTCATAAGATTGAGTTTTAGGGTTCCTCAGAAGGGTTAGGGTTCATCAATAAAGGGGATAAGGTTAGGGTTATATCCTAGGGTTCTTGATCTGGAAGGGTTCTGGGTTGAGGGTTTGAAGGTATGAAGATCCTTGTTGAACTTCAATTGGAGATCTAGTTTTGGTGATGGTTTTAGGGGCGACTTTGGGTTAAGAACGGGGGCCGAGAGAAAGGATTAGAGTGAGGGAGAGAGATAAGTAAGAGAATAAGGGAGAGTAGAGAGACAAGAAGAATATGAAAAATGAAATGAATTAGATGGATTTTGGATAAATACTCCCTTCGTGTTTCCTCCAATGAGTGCCAAGTGGCACTCTGCAGCGCCTAAGATCAGTTGACTATCTCAGTTAACTGATGGTTCTATGCGTACAAGAACATCGTGGTCACTCTGTTGACTCGTGTTTGTGGCCTTGTGATTGTCTTAATCCCTGATCCAACATCCTTAATAGGTTCTGCACAGAGTCTTCAGATCAATCCAACACTTTAGATTCAAAGTCAACACATTGACCCTTTCCTGGACCACCTTCAGCATTGGGCTCCTGGAAGCTATTGGGCCTTCTCTGATTTCTATTAACATGCCCCTACAATTGGCCCATGTGCTCATCCAACTGAATATACACCCCTCTAGTTTCTATTCTATTTTCTTATTTGTTTTCTATTTACCTTTTAATTATTTCCATTAGTTTTAAATTAGATTTTAATTAAGATAATTAGGATTAGTCACAATTTAATTAGCTAAAATAATTTATAATTAATTAGTATATGATAGTGTTCCCTTATTGAAAAATATTAAAAAAAACACTTTAAATATTAGTTAACTAAGTGATTAGTTAATGAGGATTTTGATTTTAAGGTAATGTTAGAGTTTAATTAAGTCAGCATTAGGTTAGTTAAAAATTAATAATTAGGTTTAAATAATCAAATAAAAAAACATTAATCAATCTTTTTATGTTTCATATTAACTTGTTTAATTTTCTTATTTAGCAAATAGACATTTCATAGTAACTCTAGAACAAGAGAAGGCTCCCATTGAGTATAATGGGTGTGAGAGGTGCCTAACACCCTCCTCTTGCTTAACCGACTCATGAATCATAGGTCTCATCCTTAACCTTTAGGTTTTATCATTATTTTCATGTTCCTTAGGAACTAATAAAGGATGATGGCGACTATGTAATTTTCCAGCCGCGACAACTGGCGACTCTACTGAGAATCATCCCTAAAGAGAGTAAAGCCTCCCCTTTAGTTCTAGGGTTGTTTGTTTTGTTTGTTTGTTTATTTGTTTTATTTTTATTTTTTATTCTTTGATATGCTTTATTGTTTTATTGCATTTATTTTTATTTTTATTATCATCTTAACATTCAGGGATTTTAGTTTTGTTGGAGAGCAAACTATATACCCGAGCTCGAGAAAGAACATAAGTTAAGTAAGGGGTCGTCCTGTTTTGGCCGCTGTGGATTCTTATCCCATGAGGTTTTTTACGATGACTCTGCCTAGAGTAAATTGGTTCAAAGAGTTTGTCATGAGTTGGCCAACCCTTCTTCATGATGAAACTCTATACTTGATCCATGACTCTATGGACCTCTTCTAGAACCCGAATGTGAGACTTTGTTCATACAAAGCCTCCCTAAGGGAGACCCTGTTGAAATTGTATCATGATGGAATTTCACCTAGGGCCCATGACCTTAGGTTTGTTCTGAAATACCAAATAAAACCCTAGAGCTTACCTTGAGAAGGGAGTGGGTAGAAAAAACTTAGGACCTATTATAGGAGCCTTCCCTTAGGTTATTTTATTCATATACCTATCCTGCATAATAATTTATACCATTTTCATTAACATAGGTTGTTTTTTATATATTCAATACTTTGTGGGAATTAAGAAATTTGTTGTAGATACTCTTGAATAATGGAATCAGACAAAAGAAAGGCCTTTTGCATTAGGGCACAAGTGCCTGGGGTACAAAGCTTGAAGGTCCTCCGAGACCTAATGCCTGTCTCTGTTCACCGGAATTTCATACTCAAGTATGGAAGGATCCTGGATCTCTTAAGAGTCCCCGTAAAAGTGGAGGGCATCAATGCATTGGCCCAGTTCTAAGATCTATATTTGTGGTGTTTTCTATTCCAAGACTTTATGCTAGCACCTACGCTAGAAGAATCATGGCTATATTTAGACCCTCCAAGCAAGGATAAAGGAACTTATAAAGGATTTGGACAGTGTGTGAAATCCAAAGACCTGGTTGTGACCCTAGGAGTACCTAAGAATGACCTATTGCTTCACTACAAAGCAGATAAGGACATCAAAGGGATCAAAAGAAGTTACCTAGAAAGGGTAGCCAAAGGCTTAGTTGACATAAAAAGTGAGGGTCATTTGCTGATGTTCTAGCTCTTCTAGTATTGGGATAGTTCTCTTCCCGAACATGGTTGACTTTGTGGACTTCTTTGCTATTAGCGTATTCTATGCAATGAAAGATCAAGGGGTGGATCCCATACCCGATTTACTAGATGACGTGTACCACACTTTGAACAATTGTCATGACAAAAAGAAGGGATCGTAAAGATGTTGCATTCCTATGTTATACCAATGGTTTACCTCACATATCTACAAGGACATCCATATGATAGAGACTAGGGGCAGCCATGCTTGGGCTCAAAAATTAACGTCCCTCACTGAGAAGTAAATCTTGTGGTACCCCAAGGAGATAAATACCAATGGAATAATTGTCAGCTACAGAAGTTTATATAATGTGCCTCTCATTAGCTCCAAGGGGTGTATTAACTATAACCTAATTATAACTATGAGACAATTGGGCTACCCAGTATGGAACAAATCTGAGGACGACGATATAAAGAAATTCATCTTGCACCAGGGGAGTAACATGTGCCAAGAGTTTCTCAAGAGAATTGCCCATGCATGGGAAAAGGTGCATGTCAAGGATTATGGTACGAAGAGGAAAAATATGGCCACCAGGGAATCCTATACCCATTGGGTTAAGGAAAGAGTTCGACTAGTTAAACTACCTTTTATTGTTGATCCTACATACTGTCCGAATATACTGGACCCTGTACCAGTGCCCATTGAGGAAGTTGACCGTCTCAAAGCAACTGTAGCTCAACTTGAGTGAGAGAAGGAGAGTCTAGAGTTTGATCTCTAGGATAGTAACTACGAGAAGAATCAGTTGAGCTCCTACCTCAGGCAAAGGGAGGATCAAATTCGTGAAAGCCAAGAGAAGACCGAGTTTGAAAGAAGTAAAAGGAAACGGACACTGGGAGGATTGCTTAATTTTGGATTCAACTTCGAGAATCTCAATAAGCAGCTAAAAGTTGCCTAAACTGAAAGCCAAAGATGGAAAAGAGCATGGGAGATAGCCCAATGGGAACAAGGAGAGATGAATGATGCACTAGAGTCTCAGGTCTTCGCACTTGAAAGTTCACTCGCAGAACACCAAGCCTCTTTTTCTAGGGAGCGCCAACTCTGAGTTGTAGCCGAAAAATGATGCCACAGGATTAGAAGAGAATTTATAGAGAGTTGTTGAACCTTAGGGAACATGTGCGCCTCCAAGACCAAGATCATGAGTCTTGAGAGCACAAACACTACAACTATAAGGCTAAGTTTAACATCTGAGAGAGATTGCAACCGTTGCCCAAGTCATAGTCCAGGAGTAATGTGACAAAGCTGAGGCATGGAGGATCAAGTATTCTAATCTGGTCAAGTTTGTAAACAACCTAGTTCGGGATATTCCTAGAATGCATAGAAGAGCACATATCATGGTACACTATGACAACACTCCCCAAGAAGCTTTGGAGTTTATTGAGTTTTATGATATTCTCTTAAAGGAGTTTAGGGCCCATTTAGATGTGGCTATGAAGACACCACTCTAGTTTACGCTTTATTTCTTTTTAAAGTTTTTTTATTTTAAGAATTACTTTGGTACCATTATGGATAATTTCCCTTATGAATTTCTGTTTTGGAATTATGAATAAATTTTTTGCCACTTTTGCGCCAATTGTATGGTCTCTATTCTTTAAATGCTTTCATATATCTAATGTATAAATGAAAAATCTTAAAATTCCCTCAAGTATAAACGATAAATTTTTTAGCATACATACGCATGCATTCATTCATACATACATACATCAACACTAAAAAAAATCACTCTCTCCCATCTTTCTCATAATTATTGAACGAGACAATCTGACTCTCCGACCGCCATATCAAACTCGAGCTCGCAAAAAGAAGACCATGAAACAAATCAAGCAGAATCAGGCTGCCCTCAGAGAGGACATATACTCAATAAAAGGGAACGTAGATGGAATAAAAGACAAGATAAACTAGCTCATGCACTCCATTATTAACATGATGGTAAGTGAAGTTGAGACTGACAAAAGAAAGGTTGCTCCCACGTTTGTCCCTCCACCTATGGATGGTAACCCCATGTATGGTTTCGTCTAAGATGCTGAAGAAAATGTCACTCAACATAAAAATGAATGTCCATCTTCCTGAAGGGTATATTCCAATCTTGGTCCAAAATGGGGCATCACGTCCTATACAAATACCAGTATCGCATGACAACTACATATATTTAATCCAGAAATACGAAGATGAAGGCCCAAGGTATCTGACTCAAGAAAATAAACTAGCTGCTCACCCAGTTACTGATGTTGAAGAACCAAGGTCGACAATAAGTACAAGATACTGGAAGAAAGGCTCAGAGTCGTTGAAGGGTTCAATATCTTTGGAGTTGATGCTATGGATATGTGTCTGGTACCTGATGTGGTCATACCTCCAAAATTCAAAACACCAGAATTTGAGAAATACAAAGGTGTCAGTTGCCATAAGAACCATCTTCGAATGTTTGTTAGTAAGATGGTTGCCTACACAGCAAATGAGAAGGTGATGATGTACAGTTTTCAAGACATCCTAAGTGGGGCATCCTTAGATTGGTATATGTAGTTTGAGAGAACCTATGTCAAGACCTGAGAGGACCTTGCTAATGCCTTCCTAAGACAATACAAGTACAATTTGGACATGGCCCCTAACCGCATGCAACTACAAAGTCTGTCTCATAAGGGAAACAAATATTTTAAGGAATACGCTCAGAGATGGAGGGAACTGGCCTCCCGTGTGTAACCTCCTCTTTAGAGAGTGAACTAGTTGATATGTTCATATGCACCCTACAATGCCCATATTACAAGAAAATGATAGGATCGGTATCGACATGATTTACTGACCTTGTGATAATTAGGGAAAAAATTTAGAATGGTTTGAAGAGTGGAAAGATCGGAAAATCACCTTATGGGAAAAATAAAATAAGAGGTACCCTAACAACAATCACTCGAAGAAAATCGACACCAATGTTGTTTCCATTGATGGATATTCTCAGATATCATACTACCGTTACATAGTGGTAGTGAATCCTGGTCAGTATCCACAACAAGCGTACCCCAGGCCACAAGCTCAACAAACTAGAGCGTTGCCCCTACATAATCAACAACAGTAGAATGGGTATCCCCGAAGGGATCAACAAGAGCCTATGAGGGACTTTGACCCCATAGCTATGATGTATACTCATATCTTGCCGTATTTAATTCAAAGAGAGTTGGTGGAGCCTAAACCTCTTGCGCCTCCACCAACACCTCCTCTTTGTGGCTATGATGCTAACACCATATGTGACTTCCACGCGGGTTCACCAGGGCATACTACCGAGAAATTCTTGGCTCTCAAATTCAAGGTACAAGACCTTCTCAATCGTAAGATTATTTCTTTCGCTACTGAAAATCCAAACGTGAAGAATAGTCCAATGTCGGGGCATAATGGCCCAACTGTCAATGTCATTGAAGGGTCAGAAGACAACATCCTAATCTAGAGGGTAGGCCAAGTAAAAAACCCTATGACTAGGATATGTGAAAAATTAATTGGCTACGAGTTGTTCGAAAAGTTGCACGCTGATTGCAAAGTTTGTCCGTTCAATCCAAACAAGTGTGAGAGAATGAAGAAGTGCCTTCAGCAGATGACGGACCAAGGTTTGGTTCAAATTGGATACACGAAGAAAGTGGAAGACGTTTCAGTTATAGAATATAAGGATCACATACCCTTTGAGATCCCTTATCAAATAGGAGGGGCTCATGCAACATTTCAGATTCCCATACCGAAATCTTCTCAGACACCAATTCAAATACTGGTTCCAATACCTTTTCAAATCCTAGTTTAGAGATCAATTCAAATACTGTGAAGTCAAAATACCCTATTGTCTTCCATGTTCCTGCACCATTCCCATTTAAAATTATTAAGTCAATACCGTGGAATTTTAATACCATGGCATACGTGGGAGAGAAGCCTCTAGTGCTAGAACCAGTAGTTACTAATATAGTTAGTGTTTAAGGCATGACTCATAGTGGAAGAGTGTTCGCCCCCTAACAATCACCAAAGAAGAAAACTCCTGAGAATCAAAACGGAAAGAAGGCCATAAGTTCAGGGGAGGGACCCTCCAAGAAGGTTGTGCCTCAAGAAAAAGTTGAGGAGTTTTTGAAACTTCTCATAAAGAGTGACTATAAGGTGGTGAATCAGTTAAATCAAATGCCTTCTAGAATATCTATACTATCTCTTTTGCTAAGTTATGAGGCTCATAGAGGATCTCTATTGAAGATATTAAACAAGGCACATGTTACCCACAATATAACAGTGGATCAGTTTGACAAGTAGTGGCTAACATTACTGCCAGCAGCTACTTGGGGTTCAGTAATGACAAATTACCGCTAGAAGGACATGCACATAACAAGACCTTACATATATTAGTTAAATGCCATGATATTTCCTCTCAAGATTATTATTGGATACAAGCTCATCTCTAAATATCATGCCTAAAAACACTCTCGGGAAGTTGAATGTTGTAAGGACTTCCATGAAAGCTAGCACATTGGTAGTAAAAGCTTTTGATGGTTTGAAAAGAATGGTAATTGGAGAAGTCGACCTACGAATAATGGTGGCGCCACAAACATTTATGGTTACCTTCCAAGTGATGGACATTAACCCATCTTACAATTGTCTTTTGGAACGGCCTTGGATCCATGCTGCATGAGCCTTTATTTCCACCCTTCACGAGATGTTGAAATTCATAGTAGATGACAAACTGATAATTGTTGAGGACGAAGAGGACATGCTTATTAGCCATTTCTCGTCATTCAGATATATTGAAATAGATGGATAAATACTGGAGATACTATTTCAAGCCTTAGAGATTACAACGGTCAGTCAAAGAAAAAACATTCCCAAGAAAGAAAAAACAACCTCTTCATGGGGGGAGATCTCAAATCTAATTAAGAGTGGAGATACTATGGGATGAGGCAAGCTGTTAGAGATACCTGAGAAGAAGGATCAGTTCGGAATGGGTTACAAATAGGTCAATAAAGAGGTTGAGAACACCAATCAGAAGAAGCTCCATACTCTCCAAGAAACCTTCCACATTGTTGGATACAGAAGTGAAAATCATGTGGTTGTAGTTGAAAAAGGAAATGAAGAGACACTCAACTTGGTGCGTCGCTGCTTACCGGATGCTATTCTCAACAATTGGAAGTCCGTCGAGATTCCTTAGATGATTTCTAGTTCAAAGTAATTTACTGTTTTTTCTAAATAAAATTATAATAAGTCCTTTTATCTGCCCATGGCAAATGGACAAACTTTGTAGGGCCCCCTTTTGTTTCAATGACTTATTTATCAATAAAATTGCATTTTGTTTTCAATTGAAATCCATTTCCTTTCATTTCAAGTTTTTTTCAAAAATGGCAATAGTCTTTTATACACTCTCATTCCTAGGACTTCATTCAAAAGATAATAATAAATAAAAATCTTCCTCAATGCAGATTAATAAATGAATCTATTGAAAACAACATTTCTATAATCCCTTACAACTTTGAATTCTCAATTAACCAAGCAGAAAAAGGCGATGAAGACGATTGTGAGCTTCCTAAAGTGTTAGCCAAACTGTTGAAACAGAAGGACAAAGTAGTTCAACCTAATTAGGAACCAGTGGATGTGATCAATCTGGGAACTGAAGAAAACATGAGAGAGGTCAAGGTCGGCACTTCCTTAAACGATGAAATCAAGAAAAAATTGGTTGAGCTCCTACGTGAGTACGCAGATGTGTTCGCTTGGTCATACCAAGATATGTCAGGACTACACACGAACATCGTCGTACACAAGCTACCTCTCAAACCAAAGTGTCCGCCAATCAAGAAGAAATTGAGGAGGACTAGACCAGACATGTCACTCAAAATCAGAGAGGAAGTCAGAAAGCAGCTCGACGCAGGATTCTTAGCCGTTACAAAATATCCATAGTGGGTTGCTAACATCGTTCCAGTTTCGAAGAAAGATGAAAAAGTTAGAATGTGTATAGGCTATAGAGATATGAATAGAGCTAGTCCTACAAACGAATTCCCTCTGCCACACATTAATGTGTTGGTAGATAACATCACTCAATTTTCGATCTTCTCATTCATAGACAGATTCTCCGCTTATAATCAGATAAAGGTGGCTCCCCCAGACATGGATAAAACCATGTTTATCACCCCTTGGGGCACCTTCTATTACAAGGTAATTCCTTTTGGACTAAAGAACGCTAGGGTAACATACCGAATGGAAATGATGACTCTCTTGAAGGTGAGAAAAACAAGAAAGGGGGGGTTTGAATTGTTTGAAAAATAAGCGCTTTTGCAAAATGAAATCACACAATGATTTTATACTGGTTCGCTTATAACACAAAGCTACTCCAGTCCACCCGGCCAAGGTGATTTCGCCTTCAACAAGGACTTAATCCACTAATCTTGAAAGATTACAAACAACCCCTAAGAGAGAAGAAAATCTCTTAGTCCTCTCAAGTCTACAGACTACAAAGAGTCACTTGAGGAAATCAAATAAAAATAAGATACAAGATGTGTAATCTAGAGTGCTTCTAAGAAAGCAAATATTACAAACTTAAGAACAAATTTTTCACTTGATAAGCAAAAGCTTAGTGAAAATCTTTGAAGAACAAAGATGTTTTTCTTGAGCGTGATATGATTTCAGTATAGTTTTGGCTAGTGATTTCTTCGTGTGTACTGAATGAGATTTCTTCTCTATTTATAGGAGTTGAAGTAGAGTTGAAGTAGCGTTGAATCTGTTGGATATTGAGATGTAATTACGCCATTCCATTAATAGCTTCTGCAGTAGACTTTTTCACTTAGAAGTGACTACTTACCACAATTAGTATCTTTTCTCTTGGAAGTGGAGATTAACGTCTCTTTCTAATTGAGGAAATCCATTTGCAGAACTTTAACTTGGCTTAAACGTTACTTCATCATGATTAACAATTCTGATTAGAGTCTTTGTGTATCTGGAGAAACTTGCTTCTGATGTTATTTCTTGAATGTTCAGATGGCGCTGATAACTTCAGAATTTACAGAAGGCATTTGTTCAGAGTCAGAGCTTCTAGACTTTACTTCATGTTCAGATGCTTCTGATACTTTGCAGTTTTGTCCAGAGTCAGAGCTTCTTGAAACGAGATTCCACTTTAGATGCTTCTGATACTTGAGATTTTGCATCTGATCTTGTTTTGCATCTGATGACATCATCAGATTTATTTCTTCTTTCTTTAGAACCCTGCACACTTAGAAACTTTTCGTTAGGGTACCACTTTTGGTTTCATCCTTTGTTATCATCAAAATCATGGAATCTATTGTAGAACTATTTTTGTTCTTACAATCTCCCCCTTTTTGATGATGACAAAACAAATAAAATTATCAGATGAAACATGAAAAATATTAGATCAGATAAACAAAAGCTCCCCCTGAGTTAGCGCTAGGGAGTTCAGAAGTTCTTACCAGAGCTTTTCCAAGTAATTAGGTTTCTGAAAACTTTCTGCAAATGCTTAACTTTAAAGTTAGAGTTATTTAATCAGAGCTATTATTTAATCAGAGCTATTTATATCAGAACTAATTCTATAATTGTTGCAGAATGCTTAAGGTTTTAGACATAATTTTTCATCAGAGCTATTTAATAATTTCTCCCCCTTTTTGGCATAATCAAAAAGGCATAAAACATAAAAAGAATAATAGAGAGAAAAACACTTCATGAAAAAGCACAAAGGCAAACAGCAGTCAAAAACAACAGATTCAAAAAAAATATCAGAGCTAAAAAAAGAAAAGACAGAAGCAAAAACACTAGGCAACCAAAATAAATCCTAAGTGCCTAAGGGTTTGGAGGAGGAGGAAGTCTCTGTAGTAGCATAGCAAACATATTCTGGAGGTTTTCATTCAGAGCGTCTTGCTTGTCCATCCTTGCCCGGAGCTCACTCTGATCTTGCTTGATCTCTTTCTGATCTTGCTTGATCTCCTTCAGAGTGTTAAGAATCAGAGGGATCGCAGAGGAAGACTCCCCCTGAATCAGAGCCTGCTGAGCTTCAGCTTCAGCAGCAGCTTGGGCTTCTGCATCTGCCTTAGCCTTGGCTTCAGCTTCCTGAATTCTCAGAAGTTCTGCTTCCTTTGCCAGGCGTTCTTCTTCCAATCTTTTAGCTTCTTCTTCAGCTTCCTTAGCCAACCTTTCTTCCTCTAATCTCTTGGCCTCAGCTTCTCTAGCCAGCCTCTCTTCCTCTAACCTTCTGGCCTCAGCTTCTCTAGCCAGTCTCTCTTGGAGTCTTTCCTCAGAGTCTCTGATGTAGCCATTTCTGACTTGTTCAGAGATACTCTTCAGCCTATAAGACTCAGAGGTCATCCAACTAATAACTCTGTTCCAGTGTGTCTTAACAGATTTAGGATCATCACTGACTTCAGAATTTTTAGCCAGAGACTTGATCTTCTGGACTGAGGATTCTGCAACCTGTATAATGGCCTCCTCAAGGGTAGGTATGATAATTTTAGGTTCAGGTTCAGGTGAATGAGGTGGAGAGTTTTGAGGGCTGAGATTCAGTGAGGGAGTTTCAGTTTCTGGTTCTGGCTGGGGTTCAGATTCTGCTTCTGGTTGAAGTTCAGAATCTGGGGAAGAAGCATAGAGTGGGTTTACATCTAAGGGGTCAGAGTCTGGTCCAGGTACAGCGGGAATAAGTGGTGGAGTGATATAAGGTTCAGATGGTTGAATCACAGGTGGTTGGGTTTCAGAGGGTGTGGTGGTTGTTTGTGGTGGAAGTGAGGTTTGATTTTCAGAGGAGATGGTGGTTGTTTGTTGTGGAAGAGAAGTTCGGAGGGGAGAGGTTACTTCAGTTTGTGTTTGAGTTTGTGGGGCGAAATTTTTAGCATAGATTTCAGCTATTGTTGGGGAGTTTGGGTCAGAGTGTTCTTGATCAGAGGACTCATGATCAGAGGACTCTTGGTTAGAAGAAGGGGAAAGGTAAGGGGGTGATTCATACTCAGAGGATGATGAAGAGCTGTGGTGATATAGTTGGTTAGGGTCAGAGGTTGTTGTGAAATTGCGAGCAATTTTTAGAACAGGTGGAGGTTGAGAGGTTCTGGTGATTGAGGGTGGTATTTCAGAGGTGGTATATATTGGTTGAGAGGAGAGAGGGTTAGAGGAAGCCATTTCAGATTCAGAAGAGACAGGAGGAATGGACTTACCAGAGGAGACATTCAGAGGTGCTGAAGCTTTGGTGCCAGAGGTTTCTCCAATTCTGGCTTTCTTTGCCTTCCTTGCTTCCTCAGCTATCTTCTTCTCAGAAAGACCTCTTTTGTATCTGACCAGATCTTCTACAGAGTCCAGACAGTCTTCAAGGCGGAAATCAGAGATATCAATGCCTTCATCCAGACGATCCTGAAGGTAGATAGCAATGGCATCTCTGGGTTCATTCTTGAAGAACCTTTCAAGGCCATGAGGCATCTTCCTCTGATCCTTCAGAGCTTCCCAGGTCACATTCATAGTGGGCTTGACTCTGATGTCCTTGATGATTCCCATACTCCTCAGATTTTTGGCATTCAGAGGCTTTCCAACGTCAATTGCCAGATCATCCATACATCTGGTCTTCTCCAGAGCATCTACCAGCCCATGCTCAATGAAGATGTCAGAGAGCAATCTTCCCAGAGGAATGTAGGATCTGGGCTTCATGTTATTCCTCGTTTCTCTGACTGAATCCCTCAGATATCTGAAGAGGAGAACAGGGAGGTTGATTGGAATACCCTTCTGAATACAGTAGAGGATGCACTTCTGATCAGCATTTATATAATCTGAAGAGTTGGAGGCTGGACGATGATGGATTGTTCCCAGGATAATCTTCAGCCAAACTCGGAGGTTCTGATGAAGCTCCTTGTTCTTAGAGGGGTTTCCTTCAACATTTGCTTTGAAGATAGTAGGGTTAATGACTTCTGTGATGCGCTTGGACCTTGGAGGAATGTTGTAAATCCTTTTACCTCCAGCTTTTTCCATATTCAGCAAAGAAGCAATAGACGCTTCTGTGATAATGATCTTCACACCCAGAACAAAAGAAACGATGAACTCATCATCAGCATCTGCACATCTCCAGAATTCCTTCACCAGAAGAGGATAGATTGGACCATACAATCTGTTGAAGTAGGTTTCCCAACCTTGCTTGCGAAGATCTTCAGTTAAATCAACGCCATTTCTTTTCAAATTTTCAAAATCCACCAGCGATTCACACAGTACATCCAAACCTTCAAAGGGAGTTGAAAGATGAATGTGTTGTTCACGTTCCAAAATGTGAGGTTCTTTGTAAACTGGGGTCGTGGTAACATCTACAACCATGGGTGTTTGAGTGTTTGAGGTTTGGGGGTTAGAAGCAGCTTCCATTTGTTGGGAGAAGTTAAAAACTGCTTGTTCTTGAGGATTCATGAAGAAAATTGATGAAGAAGATGAAGAACTGAAGGAGTTGCAGAGAAAAACTTCGAGAGAGGGTTTAGGGTTTAAGAGTGAGTGAAGAGTGATAAGTGTGTGAAATGTGAGAAAAGTGTTTATATACTAAGGGTAAAAACACATGCAAAACGACACACATACCAGCGTTAGCACAAAAACCAAAATAACACGTTTGGGGGAAAAATGATTACAGCTCATTAATGAATGTCTAATCCCAACAGTAAGCACACTGCTCAAGGAGATTTCAAGCGTTCTGACCTTTGATTTCTTTAGACAGCTGTCTAGAAGTTCTAGGGTTAGACGCATGTTCCCCACGTGTTGATGTTTCTGATCTTCAGGAATACCAAAGGATTTCTGAAGATTTCTAACTCAGATATCTTCTTAACTTGGTAGAAGTATCAGAGTCAGAGGCAGAAGTGTATTTTTTTTTATCAGAGTCTCATTTTACATGTTCAGAGCCAGATTTTACTCAGGACAATTTTTAATGTTCAGATTTTCTAAGATGAAAAGAAATCTATCTTCAGCTAGAGGCTTAGTAAAGATATCTGCCCATTGATGTTCTGTATCAATGAACTTCAGCGTTACTATCCCTTTCTGAACATAGTCTCTAATAAAATGATGTTTTATTTCTATGTGTTTGGCTCTGGAATGTAGAATGGGATTCTTACTTAAACAAATAGCAGCAGTATTATCACAAAAGATAGGAATGTTACTCTCAAAGATTTGTAGATCTTCTAGCTGATGTTTCATCCAGAGCATCTGAGTTGTGCACAGTGATGCTGAGATATATTCTGCTTCTGCAGTTGATAGAGCGATAGTTGACTGTCTTTTGCTAGCCCAGGAGATTAGATTGTTTCCCAGAAGCTGGCAATTTCCAGATGTACTTTTTCGTTCTATTCTATCTCCTGCATAATCTGCATCACAATAACCAGAAAGCCTATACTCTGATGTTTTCTCATACATCAGGCCCAGGTTAGGAGTTCCTTTCAGATACTTAAGAATTCTCTTAACAGCTGTTAAATGAGATTCTCTAGGATCTGATTGGAATCTGGCACAAAGACAGACGCTAAAGAGAATATCAGGACGAGTAGCAGTCAGATAGAGAAGAGAGCCTATCATACCTCGATAGAGCTTCTGACAAACCTTGTTGCTTACCTCTTCCTTCTCCAGAATGCAAGTTGGATGCATGGGAGTCTTTGCAGAATTGCATTCAGACATATCAAACTTCTTTAGAACGTCTTTAATGTACTTGCTTTGATGAATGTACGTGACTTCTGGAGTTTGATTGATTTGAATTCCCAGAAAGAACTTTAGTTCTTGCATTAGACTCATTTCAAATTCTGCCTGCATTAACTTAGAAAATTCTTGGCAAACAGAGATATTAGCAGAACCAAAAATAATGTCATCAACATAAATTTGGCATATCATGAGATCATTTTCATGATTTTTACAGAAGAGTGTAGAATCAACTTTCCCTCTGATAAAATTTTGTTCCAGAAGAAAATTGCTCAGACGTTCATACCAAGCTCTGGGAGCTTGTTTAAGTCCATATAAGGATTTCTTAAGTTTGAAAACATGTTCTGGAAAATTTGAGTTTTCAAAACCAGGAGGTTGATTAACATACACTTCTTCTGAAATATAACCATTTAGAAATGCACTCTTGACATCCATTTGGTATAATTTTATAGAGTGATTAATAGCAAATGATACAAGAAGACGAATAGACTCTAACCTTGCGACTGGAGCAAAAGTTTCATTATAATCAATACCTTCTTGTTGACTATAACCTTGAGCTACCAGTCGTGCTTTGTTTCTGACAACTTCTCCTTTCTCGTTCAGTTTGTTTCTGAAAACCCATCTGGTTCCAATGACATGAGTGCCTCTGGGTTTAGGAACGAGATCCCAGACATCATTCTTGGAGAATTGATCTAACTCTTCTTGCATAGCTGCCACCCAATCGTTATCTTGAAGAGCTTCATCACAGGACGTAGGCTCAATCAGAGACACTAGTCCCAGAGGAATATCTTCAGACGTTCTGAAGGTAGATCTGGTTCTAACAGGTTCATCTTTGTTTCCCAAAATCAAATCTTCAGATACGTTGTTACGACTCTTGACTTTCCTTGGAATTTCTGGAGATTTAATTTCTTCAGAGTCTGGAGTGACAGTTGCTTCTGGAGTTTTCTCAGATTCTACCAGAGTGATCTCTAAATCTGCAAACTTTTCAACTAGCTTTGACTTTTCAGGGTCAAGCTTATCATCAAATCTAACATGGATTGATTCCTCCACAATTTTGGTTTCTGTGTTGTATACTCTATAGCCTTTAGAGCGTTCTGAGTATCCTAACATAATACCTTTCTGTGCTTTGGAATCAAACTTGTTCAGATGTTCTTTAGTATTTAATATAAAGCAAATGCATCCAAAAGGATGAAAATAAGAAATGTTGGGTTTTCTTCCCTTACACAGTTCATAGGGAGTCTTATCCAGAATAGGTCTAATAGAGATTCTATTCTGAATGTAACACGCTGTATTTACAGCTTCTGCCCAAAAGTGCTTTGCTACATTTGTTTCATTGATCATGGTTCTGGCCATTTCTTGGAGTGTCCTATTCTTCCTCTCTACAACTCCATTTTGTTGTGGAGTTCTAGGGCAGGAGAAATCATGGAATATTCCATTAGAATCAAATAATTCTTCAAAATCTTTATTTTCAAATTCTCCACCATGATCACTTCTGACTCTAATAATTTTAGAGTCAAATTCTTTTTGCACTTTAGAACAGAAACTGGTGAATACAGAGTGAGACTCACTCTTGTGCTTTAGGAATTTTACCCATGTCCAGCGGCTGTAATCATCAACGATTACAAGTCCATACTTCTTTCCATTGACTGATGCTGTTTTCACAGGACCAAATAAGTCAATGTGAAGAAGCTCCAGAGGCTTGGAGGTAGAAACAACATTTTTCTTTTTAAAAGATGTTTTTGAAAACTTTCCTTTCTGACAAGCTTCACACAGAGCATCTGAAGAAAACTTCAGTTTAGGTAAGCCTCTGACTAACTCAAGTTTAGTTAGCTGAGAAAGTTTCCTCATGCTAATGTGGCCTAAGCGTCTATGCCATACCCATTGCTCTTCGTGAACTGACATTAAACATTTAACATTTTGATCTTTTAAATCAGAAAGATTTATTTTATAAATGTTGTTTTTCCTCTTGCCTGTGAAAAGGACAGAGCCATCGTTCTGATTAATGGCTTTACACGTTTTTTGATTAAAGATTACATCATAACCGTTATCACTTAATTGACTTATGGATAACAAGTTATGCATTAATCCTTCTACATAAAGAACATCAGATATAGAGGGAAGAGTACCATTACCAATAGTTCCGGAGCCTCTGATCCTTCCTTTCTGATCTCCTCCGAAGCCTACAAGGCCAGCATCTTTAAGTTCCAGGCTTTGGAACATAGACTTTCTTCCCGTCATATGTCGCGAGCATCCAGAGTCCAGGTACCATGACTGGTGTCTGAACTTTGCTGCATAGGATATCTGCAACATAGATAATCTTATCTTTCGGTACCCAGAATCTCTTGGGTCCTTTCAGATTAGTTTTCCCAGAGTTTCTTACAACTTTGGGTCTTCTAGCATTTTTAAATTTGTGTTCTTGTGTGTGTGTGTAGTGGTATGAGAAAGGCGATTTAATTTGGTTACTGGTAGAAGTTTTATCAGAATCAGAATCATACCCAATTCCCCTTTTATTATTCTGACCTACTCCATAAATCATGGATGCCATAATACTCCTATTTATCCCATTCTTCAGAAATTGTTGAAAGGCTTCTTCATATTTATAAATAATTTCATTTGAAGTTTGTGGTGCTTGAGACAACACTTCTTCTAATTTTAAGCTTTTTGTTTTAGCTCCATCTCTTTCTAACGTTAAAGATTTGATTGTATCTTCATGTGCTAGAATTGTTGTCTCAAGTTCACTACATTCTTCAGATTTTGCTTTAAGAAGGCCTTTAATGCTTTTAACTTTTGTTTTAATTTCTGAAGAGAGGTAAGAGTTTCTGATAAACATGATTCTAAGTCAGATCTAGAAAGTTCAGAAAATACCTCTTCAGATTCTTCATCTGAGCTGCTGGATGTGGTAGCCATAAATGCTACGTTGGCTTGTTCATCAGAGTCAGATTCTGATGATCCTGATTCACTATCGTCCCAGGTCGCCATTAATCCCTTCTTTGTTCTGAAGGCATTTTTCTTGAAGCTTTCTTTCTTAGAGTTATCTTTCTTCAGCTTGGGGCATTCATTTCTATAATGACCTGTTTCTTTACATTCAAAACAGGTAATATCTTTATTAGGTTTACCTTTTGAAGTTGACTCTGATCTATCCCCTCTGGGTCTTGATCTTCTGAAGTTGTTGTTGTTCCTTCTTTTCCAGAGTTGCTTAACTCTTCTGGTTAGTAGAGACAACTCTTCTTCATCATCAGAGTCTTCAGGTTCAGAGTCATCAGTGTCTGCAGTTTCTGCTTGAAGAGCCTTGGTTCTGTCTGACTTCCGTCTTTCAGGTCTGGACTTCAGCGCCACTGACTTGTTCCTTTTCTGAGGCTCATCCTCCTCTAGTTCTATCTCATGACTTCTGAGAGAGCTAACAAGTTCTTCAAGGCTGATGTTGTTCAGATCCTTTGATAGCTTCAGAGCAGTAACCATTGGTCTCCATTTCTTTGGCAGACTTCTGACAATCTTCTTAACATGATCTGCAGTCGTATATCCCTTGTCTAGCACTTTAAGACCTGCAATAAGAGTTTGGAATCTGGAAAACATAGCTTCTATAGCTTCGTCATCTTCCATCTTGAAGGCTTCATATTTCTGGATCAACGCCAGAGCCTTCGTCTCCTTGACTTGGGAGTTTCCTTCATGGGTCATCTTCAGAGAGTCAAGTATATCTTTAGCCGTCTCTCTGTTGGTGATCTTTTCGTATTCGTTGTATGATATAGCATTTAGAAGTATTGTTCTGGCCTTGTGATGATTTTTGAACTCACGTTTCTGATCTTCTGACATTTTGCTTCTGGGAACTTCAGCTCCATTTAAGGTTGGAGGTTTGTATCCATCTGTGACAATGTCCCAGAGGTCAGCATCATAACCCAGAAAGAAACTTTCGATTCTATCTTTCCAGTAATCAAACTTTTCTCCATCAAAAACAGGAGGCTTGGCATTGTAAGAATCTTTCTCATTTGAGTGGGCCATTTTTTTTTCTCGCACTGGATCTCTCTACACGGTTAAGTGTTTGATTTGAAAATCAATAACAGAGCCGGAGCTCTGATACCAATTGAAGGTGAGAAAAACAAGAAAGGGGGGGTTGAATTGTTTGAAAAATAAGCGCTTTTGCAAAATGAAATCACACAATGATTTTATACTGGTTCGCTTATAACACAAAGCTACTCCAGTCCACCCGGCCAAGGTGATTTCGCCTTCAACAAGGACTTAATCCACTAATCTTGAAAGATTACAAACAACCCCTAAGAGAGAAGAAAATCTCTTAGTCCTCTCAAGTCTACAGACTACAAAGAGTCACTTGAGGAAATCAAATAAAATAAGATACAAGATGTGTAATCTAGAGTGCTTCTAAGAAAGCAAATATTACAAACTTAAGAACAAATTTTTCACTTGATAAGCAAAAGCTTAGTGAAAATCTTTGAAGAACAAAGATGTTTTCTTGAGCGTGATATGATTTCAGTATAGTTTTGGCTAGTGATTTCTTCGTGTGTACTGAATGAGATTTCTTCTCTATTTATAGGAGTTGAAGTAGAGTTGAAGTAGCGTTGAATCTGTTGGATATTGAGATGTAATTACGCCATTCCATTAATAGCTTCTGCAGTAGACTTTTTCACTTAGAAGTGACTACTTACCACAATTAGTATCTTTTCTCTTGGAAGTGGAGATTAACGTCTCTTTCTAATTGAGGAAATCCATTTGCAGAACTTTAACTTGGCTTAAACGTTACTTCATCATGATTAACAATTCTGATTAGAGTCTTTGTGTATCTGGAGAAACTTGCTTCTGATGTTATTTCTTGAATGTTCAGATGGCGCTGATAACTTCAGAATTTACAGAAGGCATTTGTTCAGAGTCAGAGCTTCTAGACTTTACTTCATGTTCAGATGCTTCTGATACTTTGCAGTTTTGTCCAGAGTCAGAGCTTCTTGAAACGAGATTCCACTTTAGATGCTTCTGATACTTGAGATTTTGCATCTGATCTTGTTTTGCATCTGATGACATCATCAGATTTATTTCTTCTTTCTTTAGAACCCTGCACACTTAGAAACTTTTCGTTAGGGTACCACTTTTGGTTTCATCCTTTGTTATCATCAAAATCATGGAATCTATTGTAGAACTATTTTTGTTCTTACATCTCTTCCATGACATGATTCACAAAGAGATAGAGGTCTACGTCGATAATATGATTTCCAAATCACAAACTGAAGAAGACCATATAGTCAACCTACAAAATCTCTTTGATCATTTGAGGAAGTTCAAGTTACATTTACATTATGCAAAACATACTTTTGGAGTTAGATCTGGAAAATTATTGGGGTTCATAGTCAGCCAGAGAAGAGTCGAAGTTGATCCCGACAAAGTCAAAACCATCCAAGATATGCCAGCTCCAAGGACAAAAAAAGAGGTTTTGTGGGTTCCTGGGTAGATTGAACTACATTGCTAGGTTCATCTCGCACTTAACAACCACGTGTGAACCACTCTTCAAATTACTAAGGAAGGATCAAGCCATCAAATGGAATAAAGGTTATCAAAAGGACTTTGATAAAATCAAGGAATATCTACAAGAGCCACCTATTTTGGTGCCACCAGTTCTAGGAAGACCACTTATAACATACCCAACAGTACTTGATGGTTCCATGAGTTGTGTATTGGGGAAACAAGATGAGACTGGAAGAAAAGAACATGTAATCTACTGCCTGAGCAAGAAATTCACCGATTATGAATCCCGATATTCACTCTTGGAGAAAACTTGATGCACCCTAGTATGGAACGCTCGGCGTATGAGACAATACATGGTGTGTCATACCACTTTGTTGATATCTAGGATGGATCCTATAAAATAATTTTTCGAGAAGCCGACAGTAAATAGAAGAATAACCCGGTGATAGATGTTATTAACCGAGTACAATATCCAGTACGTCACTCAAAAGGCTATTAAAGGAAGTGTGCTAGCAGATCACCTTTCTCATCAGCCAATGGAAGATTATCAACCCATACAGTTTGAATTTCCCGACAAATATGTTATGGTCGTGAAGGATTGCGAGACCTCAGGTCCATAGGAGGGACTCGAGTCAGGATCATGATGGACGCATGTGTTCGATGGTGCTTCAAACACAATAGGGCATGGAATCAGAGCTGTCATAACTTCTCCAACAGGGTTTCACATCCCCTTCACAACTAGGTTATGCTTCACCTACACTAATAACAGGCCGAATATGAAGCATGTATCCTGGGAATCGAGGAAGCCATTAACCTAAGAATCAAGATCTTGGAAGTATGTGGAGATTTCGCTCTTGTTATCAATCAAATCAAAGGAGAATAGGGGACCCATAATTCTAAGCTAATATGGTACCGAGACCATGTCCTAAAACTGATCACCTATTTTGACGAGATTACCTTCCACTATATTCCTCGGGAGGAGAATTAACTAGAAGACACCTTGGATACTTTATCATCCATGTTCAAGGTCAAATGGACTAACAAAGTACCTTTTATAACAATTCAACACTTGGATGAGATAACATATTGTGTAGCGGTCGAAGCAGAAGCAGATAACAAACCCTGGTTCTACCATATTAAATAGTTCCTTCAGAAACAAGAGTACCCTGCAAATGCTTCAAGCGGAGATATGAAAGCACTCAGAAGATTGGTATCCTAATTCTTCCTCAACGGTGATATACTCTACAAGAGGAATCACAACATGGTCTTGCTCAGATGTGTGGATGGGCATGAAGTGGATATGCTTATTAAGGAAATTCATGAGGGATCCCTTGGTACTCACGCCAATGGACATTCCATGGCTAAGAAAATTCTCAAAGCAGGGTATTACTGGTTGACTATGGAGACTGATTTCTTCATTCACGTCAAGAAATGTCACAAGTGCCAGATCTATCCGGATAAAGTACATATGACACATACTCCCCTGAGTCTTGACTTCTCCATGGCCTTTCTCCATGTGGGGAATAAACATAATTAGAATGATTGATCCAAAAGCTACAAACAGACACCGGTTCATCCTGGTTGTTATTGATTACTTCACCAAATGGGTATAAGTCGCTTCCTATATCAACATGACGAAACAAGTGATCGCCCAGTTCATCAAGAAATAGATTATTTGTTGCTATGACATTCCTAATAAGATTATCACTGATAACAGGCTGAATCTAAACAACAAGTGATGGACGAGTTATGAGAAAGTTTTAAAATTGAACACCATAACTCGTCGCCTTACCGACCAAAGATGAACGGTGCAGTAGAAGCAGCTAACAAAAATATCAAAAAGATTATCTAGAATATGGTGAAAACCTATAAAGTTTGGCATGAGATGCTTCCTTTTGCACTACATGGTTATATAACTTCAGTTCGTATGTCGACAGGAGCAACCCCTTTCTCTCTGGTATATGACACCGATGCAGTGCTCCCTATTGAAGTCGAGATCCCCTCATTGAGAGTCTTGATGGAGACTAAATTGGAAGAGGCATAATAGGTACCAATAGTATTTGATCAACTAAACCTCATAGAAGAGAAGCGCATGGCTGCGATATGTCACAAACAATTATATCAGTGGAGGCTCAAGAAAGCATTGGACAAGAAAGTTTGTCCTCGGCAGTTCGAAGAAGGCGACCTAGTGCTAAGAAAGATATTACACATCTACAAAGATCCCCACGGAAAATGGACCCTGAACTGGGAAGGGCCATAAATTATGAAGAAGGCCTTCTCTGGCGAAGCCTTAATCCTTACAACCATGGATGGAGCGGAGTTACCATGATCTATGAACTCCAACGAAGACAAAAAATACTATGCCTAAAAAAAGAGGATAAAAGCCTGCTAAGTCGAAAACTCAAAAGGGTGACTTAGCCAAAAATTAGGGCCTCCCGGTGGATTGAAAACATGAAAAAGCAGTCCAAGCAAAAATTAGGGACTTGTATAAAGAATAAAACCCAATAAGTCGAAAACCCAAATGGGTGGTGTAGGCAAAAGAAGGTGTATCATCTCGATGGACTAAGACTCGAAAAGAGCGGTCCAGGAAAAATTTAGGGATATCCAAAAAGCATATGACTGCAACACTTGAGCCATACTACAATAGGAGCTCAGACGGGAGCAATCAATTCAATAATCGTCTTCAGAAGTAAAGTATTGTGGCCTCGAAGACCTATGAATAGTAGCATGTGTTGGATTCAATAGGAACATGAATAATCTGTTTCATTTCCATTTTTCCTTTATTAGCTTTTCAGTAATGTCCTCTTACAGGAATTACCTCCTTATGTACTATCGCCCATTTACGGGTCAAAATTCTCAATAAATAAAATTTTGTTTCTCGAGCCTTATTCTTTGTCTTTCATTATTTTCGCTTGATTAAAAAGTGTTAATTATTTTTGAATAATGCATTGAAACATCAGGTATAATAAAAAGCTTTCAAAAAGTATACTTTACTTTGATTTCGAAACATCGAAAGGTCTGTAGTCTTCCGGCACTACATCTCAAGAAAGATACAGGGTCTCTAAATCAATAGCCCCAACTTAACCAGCACATAAGTTTCTTCCCTTCAAGTCATATAGAGAAATCCCAAATATCAAGAGTATTATGGCCAATTCCATGGACATATCAAAGTCTCAAGAGGTCGGAGAGTTGGAATGTTACAGAAAGACTGATTCCCATAATCCAACAGATTCATCATACATATCATAAAAGAGGTGCCAGCCCAAATAATGCATCATGCATAAACATACATCGGTTCGAAACATGCATTTTCACAAACATGCATACATAACATATGATTTGTGACCGCTCTTAGAAGTCCAATCCCTAGCTATACCAGTACAATTTTCACAAGCGGGAGCGCTTATTGGCTGTACCCAGTAAGTAAATATCTCCACAACACCTTTTCAATAAAGGATTTCCCCAGCAAACGCACTCACCATGAGTCTTCAAGGGAATTTATCTAGTAGTCGATCATTCTAAATGATCATTATCAAAAAGTGAGCATGTTTTCATCTCTCACATCCCCATCTTAGCAACCTATCCCCCATACGGGATAAAGTCCATCAAATACTAGGGTTCCATCAAGAGAAGTTGTTAAAGGTTCTATCAAGAAAATGTAATCATGGTTCCACCAGGGTTCCATCGGGAAAGTTCATTCACGGTTTCACAAGGGTTCCACCAAGGTTCTATCGAGAGAGTTTATCCAGGGTTCCACTGGGGTTTCATTGAGGGTTTCACCAGGGTTCTATCGAGAAAGTTCATTCAGGGTTTCACCAGGGTTCTATCGAGAGAGTTTATCTAGGGTTCCACCAGGGTTTCATTGAGGGTTTCACCAAAGTTCTACCAGGGTTCTATCGAGAAAGTTCATTCAGGGTTTCACCAGAGTTCCACCAGGGTTCCATCAAGAGAGTTTATACAGGGTTCCACCAGGGTTTCATCAGGGATCTATCAAACAGCAACCAGAGGATCATCAGAGTCCTACCCGAGTTCCGTAAAATGATCGAATGATCATATGAATGGTATGCAAGCTTCACCCGGAGGGATTGAATTTGATCAAAAGGATTATACCAGGGTCCCATCAAGGTATCATCAAAGTTCCATCAGGGTAATGATGAGAATTTCACAAGATTTCCATCAAAGGTTGGTTCGGATACCAACATAGCAGTAAGGGTTGTTAAAACCTTACTAGTCCATAAAGTCTACTAACACCGTGATCAAGATTAGGGTTGTCATACCCTCAAATTCACCCTACCCACATACAATATCCATAACCCTAATCAATGAGCATACATCCTTCATATATCATATCATGTGCATCTACACTCATAGTAAACAAGCTCAAACTCAAGGCATGGGGGTTCATTTGAAGCTTTAAGATCCCCTGCTTATGTTGAGGTGTGCCTAAGACACCTTAGTCCTAATCTTCATCCTCAAGGCATCCTTGTACCTTGGAGGATCACTCGATACATCTCACTCACATCCAATAACCTAATTGGATGATGAGTCCTCATTGAAGACATGTGAAGATTCATTTGGTCACCCAAGGACATCAACCCTAGTTCTTGACCATCGGTGGCTTGTACAAGTCATGATTCACTTTGTGCCTTGGCCATACCTTTGAGGAACCCTATTATCCAAACTTTGTTCATACCACAACCTTATGAATCATCTCAAAATACCTCTTGCATCCCAAAACCCTAATTTGTTTGGCTATGGCTCTTGATGAAACTTGTGGTCCAAGAAACCCTAATTTGTGCAATCCTTTGATTCTATGCCTTGCCTCACTTGATTATCCCATCATTCAACACTTCATTCACCTTCAATTCAAGTCAATTTCAACCATAATTTATCACACAAACACCCATTTCATCCATGGTACAAGTCTTTGGTTTCACCTTGAACTTTGAACTTCCAATGCATTGATTTCACCCATGGACTTGACCTAAAATCATCCCACCAAGCACCAAGCCTCATTTTCCATCAAGATATGATCATATGAGCTTCAAACATCCATCATGGTGCCTTAAAAATCAAGAAATCTCAAAATGGCATTTCTAGGTCATATTGTTTGGTCACATTTTGGCAAGTTTGACCTACCATTTGGTCCATACCCCATTTTTTCAACTTTCAAGATTTTCAATATCTTCTTTGAGCCAAATGTCCTAATTGAATCCCTCTTCAACTTTGTTTCAAGGTCCAATACCAAATTCATTGAGCAAGGACCTCAATTTTTGGATTGGCCAAGCTGGTCAAGATGCCTAGGCAGATCTAGAATCATGCCTATGACCCACGCTTTACTTCATTGCCATTTCCAAACCATAACTCCTTTTGACCTAGTTATTTTTGAAAATGATCAAGGACAAAAGAACAATTGGCACAAGTTTCATGCAAAATGCACAAGTCAATTTTATTTGGCCCAAGTTCAAAGTTGGTGACTTGCCATGTTGTACACATCAGACCACACTTAGACACTTTTTGCATTTTGATAAACTGGTCGGTTTGGGTCGGTTTTGACAATGAAATTGCGGGTTGGACGACAGACCCAATCCATTGAAGTTTGAAAAGATTGGGTAACGGGTTAGGCCAAACCCGATCCAACTCAACCGACATACACCCCTAAAAATAGTTAACCGAAGTAAAGCAGACATATTTAAGTTAAAATGACCATTAATATAAATTCTCTTCAAATTTCAAAATATATTTTCTGTTGTATTTTAAAATGTAGGGTTGGATAATCGATCGGTTTGAATCGATATTGGGTTTAAAATTTAAATCCGATGTAAACTGCGATTTTATTTTAAAGACTAAATTTTGACCGATGAAATTTTATTTTTCAATGGATTCAGATAAATCGATTTAACAGATAAATCAGATTAGTTTCATCGGTTTAATATTTATTGGACTTAACCATAAAAATAACTATTTTTTTTTATAAATTCACATATATTCATTATTTTAAAAAAAATATCAAAATAGATCAAAGACGAATTATGCTTTTATTATTAAAAAAAGTATTATTACAAAATAATTTTTCAATATCATAATATTAATTTTCTTTAAATCATAAATTAAATAACATTCAAAATTTCATTATATTTTTTAGAAGTACACAATATTATTGTTAAGATATAAAAATAATAATAACAACATTATCAACTATATTTTTATAATGGATTCACCTTATAGTAATAAAAAAATAAGACAAATATTATTTGAATATGATGATTTCAATTTTCTAAGAGTTTCAAATAAACATTCGAGTCCGACCAAATTAATCTTATACTACCTAAATTAAACTATTAAATCAATATGAAATTTAATCCGATCCTTCATTTGCACAAAACAAATAATAAGTCGGACTATCTAAATTGGACTATTCAAATTTGTCCAATAAAATGGTACAGTTTCAGTTTCCTATAAAAAAAAATTAAAGGCAGCTGGACTAATTTTAATGAGTACAATCTCAAATACTAAGTGACAAGATTTGTAATTTAGTAGTATACTAGAGCACACCGTGACGTAGGGGCTGGGTTGATATAAGCACAGACAAACACATGCATCCAGTTAGTCTAAGAAGTAAGGTTGAAGTAAGCACTTCTCTATCTTCTGAATCATCAAATATAATGAAAAACAAAGCTAGGCAGAAGCAGAAGCCACTGCATTTGAACAAGGGAAGCTACTGAGAAATTGCTTTCAAATTGGCACTACGCTTTATCTACATTATTAATTATTTAAAAATATTATTTAAGGTAATAATTCTTTTAAATTATTTCCTTTCAACTATACTTCTACTTTCCTAAATTTAAAATAATGTTTGTCATTGTCTTATCTTCAATCAGTTAGTGTGGACTCCATGATTGCATTCAACAACATTAATAATACTCACTATCTTTATGTTTTGTCATAATAGTGTTTTGGTTGATCATTTAAGGAATCAAGTTAATTATTTATGTTTGTGTTTAATAATGTTTTTATCTACATTTTTGAATCTGGGACACATATGTCAAACATGACGCTTAATCAATATATTCGACAAGTTAACCCAAAAACAATACAATAACAAATACTAATGGAGCAGAAAAGTAGTAAATAACACGATAGTTATTTATACAATTCAATGAAACCACGCCAATGTTTGAGGGGCTGAGTCCAAATTCACTATTAGTAAATTCGTACAATTAATCTTACAAATAACAACAAACTCTATGTTATTTAATGACTCTTTCTAACATTACCCAATAATTTTTATTTAGAATCCCATATGAAAGATTTATTTAATAGATAAATACAAAATTATAACATATCGTTATATTATAGAATCCTTAAGAGTAATATTAACGATGTACCTTTTAGGATTCGAGGGATTATCGTCAGAAATAGTGACCAGGAGAAGATTATTATCCTCATTCTCATCTAGGGTTTTGCCAGAGTATGTTAATCGTTTAATGGAATAACGTTTAAATAACTAAATGGCTGAGGGCAGAGACCTCTCATTAGGCTTAATTGAAGGGTACAATCCATCACGGTCCATTCAGATAGAAAGTTCAATTAAGTAATTCATCATTAATATTTATTCATAATTGACCATAATATAATTAATTAATAATTGATTATGTCAATCCATGTTTGATTAATTAAATAATTAATCTAACAATCTTCCACTTGGATGACAATAATTTTTTATTTTTTTTAATATTAGAGTACTAAATATGGTCAAAACACTAATTAATCAAAAGAAAATTAAGCTTCAACGTAAAAGAAATTGTATCTGATAGGGTAAATAAACCATACATGTTAAAGACTCACATTTTATATAAAGAATGATGAATTTAGAGTAACATACTTAAGTCTAATAAATATGTTATTAAAGAATGACCCAAGCATATGAAAATTTTATTGATAAACTCTCACTAACCCAAAATATCATAAGACTTACTCATGTGTATAAGTTTATGGTTAGTGATTATACTAATGAATATCCACATAGGTCTAACAATAGTAATTACGTATAGGTGTACTCTATTAAGAGAGTAATTACATTTAATCATAAGGACTTTCATAAAACAATATCATACTCGATATGAGTATTGATATTATACTTGTACTTTCGTATTTATGACCTCAAGAGTGTGGATGTTGAATATACAATAACACACTATTATTGCATGTTAAAGAATAATTGTGTCTTTTCAATATCGACCTAAACATCGAATTATGATGTTTCTTGAGATTAAGAGGATAATATATATTTCAGTATAATAGAATAACACTTCTTAAAATTATTGTATATTTTAAAGTCTTCTTAGAATATCTTATATTTATAATGCGCTCAAGAATATATGACAATATGAGAATAATAATCTAAAATGTTTCAGATTATATTATTGTATACACATGTACTCCCACTGATCTAATAGGATAAATATTTTTGAGAGTCCACCAATATTAAATACTCTTATTATATAATGGGATACTAATTTTATTTTTATTGCAAAATTATACAGTGATTTGGTTGTATAATATATCATCATTAAAGTTCTACAAACTCAACCACATATTTTGTACGTAAATAGAATATATCATTATTTAGATAATTTCACATGAAAGAATAAGGGAGCTTGACTACAAGAGCCACCCGTCGAACAGGGACGAAAGTCGTCCTTAGTGATCTGACGGTGCCGAGTGGAAGGGTCGTTGCTTAACGAATAAAAGTTACTCTAGGGATAACAGGTTGATCTTCCCTAAGAGCTCACATCGACGAGAAGGTTTGGCACCTCGATGTCTTCTCTTCGCCACCTGGAGCTGTAATAGGTTCCAAGGGTTGGGCTCTTTACCCATTAAAGTTGTACGTGAGCTGGGTTCATAACAATGTGAGACAGTTCGGCCCATATCTGGTGTGGGCGTTAGAGCATTGATAGGACCGTTCCCTAGTATGAGAGGATCAGGAAGGACGCACCTTTGGTGTGCCAGTTATCGTGCCAACGGTAAACGCTGGGTAGATAAGTGCAGAGCAGATAACTGCTGAAAACATCTAAGTAGTAAGCCCACCCTAAGATGAGTGTTATCCTATTGCAACTTACCCAAAGCCTCCGCGGAGGGTAGACTCTCTGCCCCTACGTGGACGGAGCAAAAGAAGTTTTGAGAATTGAAGGTCACGACGAGACGAGCCATTTTTCATTAACGATAGGTGTCAAGTGGAAGTACAATAATGTATGCAGCTGAGGCATCCTAACAGACCGATGGACTTGAACCTTGTTCCTACATGACTTGGCCAATTCGATCAGGCACTCACCATTTATTTTTATTGTTCACCTCTTTGGCAACATGAAAAAACCAAAACCTCTATCCCCACCCCTTGAATAGATAGGGATGGAAGGGCGAAGGCCTTTGGTGTCCTCTCCAATCAAGAATTAGTACCTCACACTCATAATGAAAAGTAAATATACTTTTATCTCATGTCTTTCTTTAGTTTATGGTTTGATATTATGGTGTCTTAGGCGTAGAGGAACCACACCAATCCATCCCGAACTTGGTGGTTAAACTCTACTGCGGTGATGATACTGTAGGGGAGTCCATGCGAAAAAATAGCTCGGCGCCAGGATGATAAAAAGCTCAACACTTTTCATTCTTATTCTCTTTTTCAATAGAAAAGGAGAATAAGAATGAAAAGGTCGTCTTATTCTAAACCCCAATTATCAAGTCTATCCCACTTCACACCTCGGAACGCACAATCCTTATTCTATTTCTATTCTTATAAGGAGAGATACGCTCTCACATCTTCTTTCATTCTTATTCTCTTTTTCAATAGAAAAGGAGAATAAGAATGAAAAGGTCGTCTTATTCTAAACCCCAATTATCAAGTCTATCCCACTTCACACCTCGGAACGCACAATCCTTATTCTATTTCTATTCTTATAAGGAGAGATACGCTCTCACATCTTCTTAACCAAAAATAACTGGGAAGAGTAAATGTTTTTTATAGGGTACTCTGGGGAACAGATCTAGTGGATACAAGGTGAGGCATGTAGCTCAGAGGATTATATTTTTTATATCTTACATTTTTTATATCTTAAAAATACTATATTTATATATAGTATAAATAATAGAATAGCCCCATACTGAATAAAATCTCCCCAAGTAGGATTTGAACCTACAACCAATTAGTTAACAGTTGACCGCTCTACCACTGAGTTACTAGGGAATAACTGAAAATTCTATCCCATCTATATTATCATATAATAAGATATCTAATAATATCGTATACTAAGAGTTTGTAATATATATCATAAGATAAATATCATATTCCTAGAATATGATTGATGCCTTGGTGGTGAAATGGTAGACACGCGAGACAAAGTCTCGTGCTAAACAACATGGAGGTTCGAGTGCTCTTCAAGGCATAATATTGAGATCTATTATTGAATTGGAATAAGTTCACCAATAGATCACGAAGTTTTGGTGATCATATCTATCTAATGAAATGAATAGAGAGTCCATTTTGAAATCTATATCTTTCTATTCGAAATAGACGATTTTCTATTAATATTTGTTTCTATTAAGAATTCTTAATATATAGATATATATTCTATATATAAAAGATATATATTATTATTCCATATTCAGAAAATAATATGAAATTCAAAAAATAATAGGAATATTTTAATATTCAAGTTTTTAGTTTTGCTATATATTTATATATCATATTAAATATAAGATATAAGCTTTTTCCAATATAAGGAGTTTGACCCCTCCCGTTAATAATGTTTTAGTTTTCTTTATTTGTGGGGTCTTATATATTCCATTTTCATGTGCCTCACACACAACCCGAAATAATTCGGGGGGAGTGGTCATTTCGTTTTTTGATCTAGAATGAATAGTTTCAAGAGATGAGAGAATTCAGAATATCCACTAAAACTACTAATCCAATCCATAATCATGTACCAGAAAAGAAAATATTTTTGTTACTTGACCAACCATCAGGAGAAGCAAATACAACATGTACACTAATTAATAAAATGGATGAAGTAACAATTAATGTAAAAACAGCTAATTGAAACACAATAGTCATGTTTATAATCCTCTAATTTACCAACAAAAGAACTATACCATTTGATCCCCCAACCCCTTATTAACCCCTTCCAAAAAGAAATAAAAAATGCATTCTCCTTATGGAGGGTTTTATCATGAATCCATTGATTTTAGATGACACTTCTTATTGAGGCATGGAATGAGGGGTATTTTTTTTTATTTCACAAAAGAGCATGCTGGATCATGCATATATAATATATACAGATAGAGAACTAGACCAATAGATTCACACTGAATATCTTTATCATAGAGAAAAGGGTATTAATTTGTATGGTCATGTTCTCTTGAGTGGAATAAAGATAAAATAGAAATGATCTTTTGGGGAGATGGTTGAGTGGTTGATAGCTCCTGTCTTGAAAACCAGTATAGTTCGAAACAAAGAACTATCTAGGGTTAGAATCCCCCTCTCTCCTTTTTCTTGGCGAATGGATTTTTTTTTATTGATTTTGGTTGGCTCAGTTTTTTCAGGCTCGACTAAGTGGTGATATAGGCGATCCCGAAAAAAGATTAGATATAAATGAATTGAAAAGAAAAACCTTTTTTCAATATGATCTCCTCGACTCAACCCAATATGTATACTAAAATCAAAGTGGTTCTTACGTCAAGCATTGGATTTCATGTGTAAATTAAGAGGATTCGTGGAAAGAACATGCTCAAAATCTCTATCAATTCCTTTTTCAAATTGTGCGGCAGCTGCGCAAGCTCTTCCTGCGTGCCATAAATGAGCTACAGATAGGAAGAATCCTAGAACAAAATGAGAAGTAGCTAACCAGCTTCCAGGAGAGACATAATTGACTGTATTAATCTCTATAGCTACTCCACCCATGAAATTTAAAGAACCTAAAGGAGCATGAGTCATATATTCAGTGGAACGACGTTCTTACCAAGGCCGTATATCTTTTTTTAGTCTACTCAAGTCCAAACCATTAGGACCTCTTAGAGTTTCTAACCAGGGAGCACACAAATCCCAAAAACGCATAGTTTCTCCTCCAAAAATGACTTCTCCAGTCGAGAACGCATTAGATATTTACCTAAACCGGTAGGCCCTTGAGAGGAGCCTACATTAGCTCTAAGACGTTGGTCTCTAACTAGAAAAGTAAATGCTTGAGTTTGAGAAGCTTCTGGTTCAGTGGGACCATAAAACTCACTAGGATAAACAACATTATTAAACCAAACAAAGCAACAAGCTATAAAACCAAAAACGGCTAAAGCACCTAAACTATAAGATAAGTAAGCTTCTCCAAACCATACTAGTGCACGCCGAGCCCATGAAAAGGGTTTGGCTAACATATGCCAGATTCCACCAAGTATACAAATAGAACCCAACCATACATGTCCCCCAATTATATCTTCCAAATCGTCCGCACTCACAATCCAACCTTCTCCCCCCAAAAGAAATTTTAGTAAATAACCAAATAGAATGCTTGGACTAAGGGTGGAGTTGGTAATTTTTGTTACATTTCCCCTTCCCGGAGCCCAGGTATCATATATACCTCTAAAATAAAAAGCCTTAAATACTAGAAGAAAAGACCCTATACCTAACAAAATTAAGTGAATACCTAAAATAGTAGTCATTTTATTTCTATCTTTCCATACATAACCAAAGAATGGAAAATATTCTTGAAGAGTCTCAGGTTCCATAAGTGCATGATAAATACCACCAAAGCCCAATACTACAGAGGAAATTAAGTGAAGTACTCTAGACACAAATTATGGAAAGGTGTCGATAAATTCCCCTCCAGGACCTATCCCCCAACCTAGAGTAGCTAGATGGGGAAGTAAAATTAAGCCTTGTTCATACATGGGCTTCTCGGGTACGAAATGAGCAACATCAAATAGGTTCATTGCTCCGGCCCATAATACTATTAATTTGGCATGGGCTACACGGGCCTCCAGTAGTTTACCAGATAAATTGATAAGTCGGGAATTCCCGACCCACCAAGCAAAACCAGTAGTTTCTTGGTCACGACCAGTTAAAGCTAAAGTTACATTAAAGAGCATTTCCACGTGGTAGAACCTCCTCAGGGAATATAAGGTTTTCATGAGGATTATCTTGAGTCGCCATCTACGCACGAATACCTTCGTTTGAGAGAATATTTTTGGTGTAGAAAGTCTCATATTCAGGATCTTCCATTGCGCGGATTTCTTGAGAAACAAAGTCATAGGCACGTAGGTTCAGGGCCAAACCGAATACTCCAAGAGCACTCATCCTTAAACCAGTTACTGGTATAAATAACATAAATAAATGTAACCAACGTTTATTGGAAAAAGCAACCCCAAAGATTTGGGACCAAAAGCGGTTAGCAGTAACCATTGAATACGTTTCTTCTGCTTGGGTTGGGTTAATAGCACGGAATGTATTTGCGCCATCACCATCTTCAAATAAGGTATTTTCTACGGTAGCGCCATGAATAATGTATAGTAGGGAAGCACCCAATACACCAGCAACTCCCATCATATGAAATATGTTTAATGTCCAATTATGAAACCCTTGGAAAAAGAGAATGAATCGAAATATAGCTCCCTACACCAAAACTAGGCGCAAAGAACCAACCAGACTAGCCCAGTGGATAAATAAGGAATACAAAAACAAAAACAACAATTGGACTAGAGAATGCGATTGCATTATAAGGCCGCAATTGAACAGATCGAGCAAGTTCAAATTGACATAACATAAAACCTATTAATCTAAAAGCACTGTGAAAATTAGCAAAATTCCACAAACCACCTAACTGACACCAACGGGTCAAATCTCCCTGTGCTTCAGGACCCCACAGTAACAATAAAGAGTGTGCTAAACTATTAGCAGGAGTAGAGACTGTTGCAGTTAAGAATTACAACCTTCCAAATAGGAACTTGCCAATCCATGAGTATACCAAGAAGTTACAAAGGTGGTACTTGTAAACCAAGCCCCCCCCCCCCCCCCCCCCCAAGAAAAATAGACCGGACCAAACCACAAAAACAAAACGGTCTGTCTGTAACCAGTCATCCATAATATAAAATAAATCATTTTGATCTTTGGTAAATTTACCAAGAGCTATAGTCATAGTAATCATCATATTCAACTACTTCAGACTATTTTCGAACACCTCCTAGCATTTTCAGGGATGGAAACTTCGAGGCTTTTTTCATTTTAAATATGATATGATTTCTCGTAGATTGTCCCTTGTTTTCGACTGGGTTTCGAATAGAAAAATTATTTTTTTTGTCGATTGATATCTAATCCATGTCAAATCCATTAACTTAATTGACTTATTCCTTTCTATTCTAAAAAAAATCCCCAAGTCATGACTCAAAAATTGTCTTATGACTCATAAATCCTATAAATACATTTTTTAAAGAACTATTCCATAAACAAATGATCGATCACTTTTATTACTCTCGTTACTAGCAGATCCCCAGACATACTACTCTACTTTTATCAAATAAGATTATTCTTGAATCTTGTTCGTGAAATAAAAAAAATAGTTTTCTATATTATTCAAATTTGTATGTCTAGAAAACTACTAAAGGATCCTATATTTTACTTTCTATTTTACATTTATTTCTTTTATTGTCTTCTTTGTTCTATTTTTCTTTCATTCAGATTAATCAAATTCGGACGTATACCTTTTCGTGCGAATCGAGGTAAGAAATTGGAATATTTTTCTCTATGTGCGAATTCCTTCCATTAATTGCCTCAAAATCTCGTATGCCTCTTATGCATAGATATGAAAACCAAATTTTGATACTCGAAGTCATGATTTGATGGATTTATTTTATTATTTTTATAGACACTAGTAAAGGACCCGTGCGTTCGCACGGGTCGCGCAAGTGCAATAATTTATTTTAAAAAAATTAAAATATAATATATTTTTTTGTTTATATATATATATAATATATTATTATATATATATAATATATATAATATATAATATATATATTATATATATATATATATATATATATATATATATATATATATATATATATAATATATATATATATATTATATATATATATATTGGTTGGATCAACGTACACAAATTTATTGCATAAGAGTTTTTTTTAATGTAATGGATGTTAAATGATCAATAAATGGGTTCAAAAAATTTCCACAAATAACTTTTTTCAGTTTGGGACATAATAAAGTAAAACATTATTAATTTATAGTAATATAATTTGCTTAATTTTTTTGTATACTATATTAAGGAAATAATCAAAAAATATAATACAAAAATATTTTTACAATTTATTGATATATTGATATATAATAAACATTCCATTGTTAATGTTATGAATAAACATTCCATTTATCATTGAGATTTTGGACATAAGAATTAATAAAAATATATTTATTTAGTAATGGATGAAATTTTCCAATCTGTTACTAATTTGAGGTATAAAAGCGCAAATATTAACCTTCATAATAAATGATTATTTAACCAAAATACATAAACCATGTAAAAGAAATACCAGAACCTCATTTGTTTTAAAATGTAGTAATGAATACTACCAAATGTTGAAATTAATTGCAATTGATACAGTAAGGTTTAATGCAACAAAAGATATTGAAACAAAAGGTTCACAATTTTAGTTAAAATTATGAGAAATAAGTCCAGCAACAAAAATGATTTAACTTCGTACAATTCTTTGGTCCTTAAAAAACTGGGTTTATACAAAACCTGCCCGCAACCTTTTAGGAAGTGATGATTCAAAACCTGCCCGCAACCTTAAAAAACTACAATAATAACTAATTTGATTTCAGGATATTGATTTCATTTTGGAATGATAAGATTGCAACAACAATAAAATAACGGTAATATTTTTTAGTAGTATAAATAGGTAATTTATTTTATCACATTTTTCACTCACATCTAGTCTAAATTTGACCAATTTATTTTATTTAATTTTATTTTTTTGTGTACACATTTCATTTGAAAATGAACCTCAATCAACATAACACATGCTCCAATTTTATGCAAAATGATGGAAGTCCTCTTTGTATCCCAAATCAACAAAACACCCCATATTTTGGAAATCCACCTCTTATTCCAAATCCACACCATAATTCAAGATTTCAAAATTCTCTTTTTATCCCAAATCCATAAAATAATTCACCCATTGGAAATTACTGATATCATACATCACCTTACCCAATGAAAAACTCTCTTTTAATGTATTTTGATATATTTGAATCAATTTTTTAATTATATTTTATATAATATATAATGGGATTTAGTGGGGCCCATTTTCTTAGCCCACTTTAATTATTTACAATCATTTTCTTGTACAACTAAATGTATAAAGAATTGATATTCTTATTGATTTATTACAAATCATGCATAACATTAATTATCTTACGGCTGAATTATTTTAATACTCCACTGACCTAGCCAATAGAAAGGAGGCAGTGGACATAATTATTCATTTCAACCCCCAACTATATTTTGGCAAATAAATAATTTAAATATGTTGAGTTATAATACTATATATGATGACGTGAGATTGGTAAAAAGTATAGTTGCATGCTTAACTTAATCATTTCAAACAAACAATGTAGATTTTCCATTACCAATCAAAAGACAATTCACTGTATATGATAATTATACCTTATTTTTTTTATAAATCCTTAATTCAGTTGAATGCAAGATTCAAACATTGCTCCAACATTTCTGAACTACCTGCAATTTTAACATATGTATTAGACTTTGAAAAAAATTGTAAAAAAATGTGTTTCTATGTGTTTTCTATAATTAGTTTTGAAGGATTTCGTAATAAATTTTTATGTAATTGTTTTTTTAATTTCTAACACCATTAGGCATGTTGAAACCAAACATGACATGCAATAATCTATTTATAATTTAGTCGTATACACATATTTCATAAGATGACAACGTATTTTGTTATCAATCTAAAATACTTATTAACATTTGAAGATATGATACTCATATAAATTTTGTAATTGAAAGAACACACAAAACACAATGTTCAACATAACAACATAGGATTTTGAATAATTTCACACACATGAATTAAATACTCATTATCATCCTTTAAACCATACATGAAATATAAATGTCAATTATAATCCCACAAAATAAACACTTCAAAAAAGTAAGAACACATCCTACAACCAAAACATATCATGTTCTTAACAACTTCATACTTAAACTCATTCTGGTGCTAAAAAGTTCATAAAATATATTTCAATATCAAATTTCCGAAAATTCTAATTAAGAAGATAATTCTATCTTTAATTTCTTGGATGGTTTGGTGCCTGATAATTGCGTAGCGCCAGACGCTTCAAAATCAACTTCTTCACCCTTGTCAGCAATTACAACATCCTTAGTCGGAGTCATTAGAATGATTGATTCTAGATCATTTTCACCAAATGTAGATAATGTTTGCTTGCAATATAAAAAATTAATTGTCAGATATAAAATGAATTATAATAATACAATATTTATCATAGAAAATTATTATGTTAACAAATGAAGATACTTACTGCGGAAGTTTCCAAATTTTCTTTGTTAGGGACCAACTTTGCATATTCAGTTTTAGACTGATTCTGCACATTGAAACATCGAATATTTATTATACTTATTAAATGTTTAAATAATACATGAATTAAGTGAATATTATACGTCTTCTACTATGTAGTCATTTTCAATCTCTTTAACAAAGGCTTCATCATCACAAAGCTTCCAAACAGACGCTTGGGAAAACGTTGGCTGCACCTTAACTCTAAAAGCCATTTTCTTATTCAACAACATTTCAAGCTCATCAGGATAAACCATTGGATCATCTTCTCCATTCTAATGGAAAAATAAAATATCAACCATGAGTGATAATCTGAACTTTACAACTCGATAAACTATTAACATTTTAACTTATGTATAACAATGTACCTCCACCATAGAGTTATGCATAAATTCAGCAGTCATTCCAAGTATAGCAGCACATTCGGAATCCCAGAATACAAATCGATATTTTGATTCACCATTGCTAACATATATCTCAATCTTGTACCTATAGTATTTTAAACGAAGAAAATAATATGATTAATAACAAATCCATTACCAAATTTATTTGCAATTCATCTAGATTATATGTACCTTGGTATAGGCTGTTCAACTTTTTGCCCACATGAACATTCATAAGCTTTTTCAGGATTAGGTGCCTTCGAAGAACACCTTGTGCAGCCATAATAAAACCATCCATACTTTGAGACAACAAATTTCAATGTGGTTGCTACAGTAACACATAAAGTTTCCTAAAAGCAAATAAAAAATGATATTAATTTCAAAAAGCAAACAATATAATTGTAATAGTAAAGATAAATTCGGCTCTATAGTATTCAACTTACATGTTTGATTTTGCAGAACTGACTTAAGGACATACATTTCGCATTATGAACAAACCTTTCTACTGGCGAATACTGAGAACCACCAGACCAATTAGAAAGAGATTTTGCAGATTGAGTAGGCTTCTCCTTCTGTTCATTAGTAGGCAACTTATAGAAATAAGATTGTTTTTGAAATTAAAAATTATGTATAATAATCTGAATATAAATAAATAAATAAAATCCATACTTAGACATAAAATCTTGAATTTCAGGGATGTCTTCATTTATCAACAATTTGGAACCACTCCATGCATTTGACACTGTAAATTGTATAATTAATATAAAAATTATTGAACGTATAATGAAACTGCAAATTTAGATGACTATAAAATTACAAACCTAATAACCTGGAAAAAAAAAAGAGTATATAAATTTGATAGAGGTGTGTGGCAAAATGCTGAAAAGGATCCAACCTTTGATGTTACACATATATAACATCGTTTTGATTGTATAATTATATGTTATTAAATTATTACTTTAAATTAAAAATAACTATTTAATATAGTTGATTAATATTAATTGAGTAATTTAATATTATTGTTAATTTACCTACCAATTAATTATTATTATTGTTATTATTATTATTGATATTTACCCGCCATATATTATAAGAATATTTTTAAAATTTAAATAGTATATTTATTATTTGATTTGATTTGATTTAATTGAGATCCAAACTCTATAAATTAAAATCGGTTACTTATTATGAACAATAATATAGGGTCATTCCAATGTCAATCTATTATTAATTGAATTTTACATAGATGTAATTTTGCAATAACACGCTGGCATATTGAATCTTATACCGCTGTTATCTTTGCACTAACATATTTTATCCTTTCAACAGAATAATTATAGTAAATACGTACATTCTGTATACCGAATTATAATAAAAATGTATTAAAATCAAAAGCAATAAAACTGTTTACAGTAAATAAAAATATAGAATAACATCTTAAAATTCTATTCTATTTGATTATTCATTTACTTATTACTAATTTATTTATTATATAAAAATATATCAAATCAAATTTTAAATATATGTTGTGTCATTAGCATTTATTTCAACTTTTGATTTATTATTGATTTTTTATTTCAATGAATTTTTCTTTAAATATTTATGATCATGAAGAATGTACGTAAACAGTTTTACTGTAAACAGTTTTATTGCTTTTGATTTTAATTTACTGTAAACAGTTTTCTTTAAATATTTATCAAATCAAATTAGACTATATTTTTATTTACTGTAAACAGTTTTATTGCTTTTGATTTTAATACATTTTTATTATAATTCGGTATACAGAATGTACGTATTTACTATAATTATTCTGTTGAAAGGATAAAATATGTTAGTGCATTGATACATGTACCCCTAATTCAAATATTTATGAATCTTTGATAAATGGATTATATCCTGTCCCTCAACTGAATTCTTATTGATCTTCATCCTTTTTTACTCAATTCCCGGATTCATTCTCGTTTTTTCATTTCTCGACTTAGTGTGAAATAGAAATATACCTAATTCAATCTTCTTACACTGAATGAAAGTGAAAGAAATAAGGTGTTAATGCCCCTCGTTCCAGCAAATCAATCATTTCCAAAAAGGATTTTATGTTTATTTTGGTTTCTTTCGCATTACTCTGTCTTATTTTGTATTTTGTTGAATTATAGATTGGTGATTAGAATGAACAATTTCAAAATTGAAAGGATGAATAAAAAATTGTAAGGAATTCTGAAAGATGGGAAGATCCTTCTGATCGAATCATTCCATTATATTGGCAATTTCAAAAAATTGTTCATACTATGAACATAATAGAATGGAGGTTGGGGAAGGATGCCCCATTATCTAGTGGTTTAGGATATCTCTATTTCAAGGAGGCAACGAGGATTCGAATTCCCCTGGGGGTAGGGTACTACGAAAGGAAATGGATAAGGGATTATCAATAGAGACTAAATTGGATTCTTCCTGGGTTGATGCCCGAGCGGTTAATGGGGATGAGTTGTAAATTCGTTGGCAATATGTCTACACTGGTTCAAATCCAGCTCGGCCCAAAGATATTTATGGATCCACCATGAAATGATAGAACCCATTTGGTGTTCTCTTAAAATCACCAATGTGTTCAGATACATAAGATTAGAATCTCGAGTCCTATGTCTTTTTTCCATATTACTTACATATTTTTTCCATAAATTCTGATTTTGCAAAATTCCTATCGGGATTTGTAAGTTTAAAGTCTAAGGAAAGGGTTAAAGTTAAAAAAAGCAAAAAAGAGTGTTTTTTTGTTTTGTTTCCTTGATTCATTTGTTTTTAAATAAAGTTGGCAATAACGAACGGATTGCGATGCGAGTCTGTAGCGGTCAATTCATGATCATTAAGCTATGGATAAACTTAACGTCAATAAAACCAGATTCTCCACCCGCTTTTATTGTTTCCAAAGGAAAAGGGAAAAGTACGAATAAAACCCAAAGAAAAGAAGTTTTCAAATCAAAACTAATAAAATGCCAGAGATTACAGGTAAGGGGGTTGGTTACACAGAGGGAAGGTGTTAGCACCCAAAGTGTCATAGGTACTCCTAGGGATCCCTTTTTTATGTGTGTATGTGTTTTTGGTATAAAATGATGTTTGCAATAAATAGAGTATGGGGATGAGAAAAGAATTCATTAATTATATTTTTGTGTTTGACAAGACCTTCAGACTTGTGCCTACGTACCAACATAAAAATGAGGGATCAAAATCTCGTAGTTCATGGTATCAACTTCAAAGTGAGTGAATTGCTTTTAATAAAAATTTGAGTTTAAAAGAGGTGCAAAAGGCCTAAAATAGTTTGAATGAGTGTTAGTTCGTTTTGTCTTTTGAAATTTTAAGTCAATATGGTTAAGTTCATTTACAAGTTTGATTAAGAAAAGAGTGTAAAAAATGCAATGGCATAAGGCCAAGGTTTCTAATATGTAATAAAGAGTCTATGTTTTGAAATCACAAGCAAAGAAGGTTTTGAAAAAGGGGGGAGAGATTTGAAATTTAAGAAGTGGGAGGAGATGAAGAGACTAATCCTAAGCAAAAATTTAAAAGTTAAGGGTTGAAAAGATCTGACCAATGGGATGCAATCCAATAGACAAGAATGTCATATAGAAACCCACTTTTCCTTTGGACTTTAGAATCAAGCAAATACCAATAAACAAGAAAGATGAAGAGTAAGACATCAAATAAAGATAGCCACATCCAAGCTAGCAACTTCAAAGTCTTCATCATAATCTTCCCCATGTATCAGATGACATACTCCTTGAATGGCTTAGAATAAGGCATTAGACACAGGTTCAAAGTAACATTTGCATCAAGACCATGTAGCAGATGAACTCATGTGGACCTCAAAACTTGCATCAAATGAGAATTCAAATCACAAGAACTTGGTTTCAGAAATGTTGGCATTGGCCAAGTCTTTTTGCACAGGGAATGCTGCCTAATTCTAAGTCCAAAGCTTTGATCAAATCCAACAGTCCACACAAACATTTTTTTAGGGTTTGTGTTGTTTATTAGGTATTTTAAGGTCCTAAGACCACAAACACAAACAAGATACACAAACAAATATATACAATCACAGTATATGGCTTAAGTGAGCAAAGTGAAAATGACATAAACATAAACAAGTCAAATGATATGTAAATGGCAAATGAAATGGTAAATGACTTGAATTTAAATGACATAAAGTAAATGACTTGAAATTAAAAGTAACAAGAATAAAAGTTAGTCAAATGTTAGTTGATTAGATGTTAGTGGAGTTTTGCTTTTCAATTGTTTATGTCATTCTTTGGAGAACACTCAACCCTCTATTCACAAGCATGGATCCTTGAACCATGAAATCTTCCAAAGGAAGGAAAAAAGGCCTAGTTTCCACACGATACCATGAAAGGGGGGAGACTTACAATCCCACTTACTAGAATGCTATGCTTTTGGGTCAAAATTTAGCGTTATGTTAAGCAATCGTAATTGAACTTATGTAGAAGTCACAACTATCTGAGATCGGGCAATAGAAATTTTGGTGTTAATGCATGTTAGAGATATGGTATAATGAACCATACTCCTAAAACATACCACACTCAAAAAGAAAATGATCAAAGGATTGACCTAATCTCATCCATACTTGTATTGGTTCATCTAACCTAAGTTATTGATGAACCAATTAGCCTTAGGATATTGAGATGTCATTGGCCAATGGAAGGGATGAGATGAAATAGAATTGAAGATGAAGAGGGAGGGGAAATGAGACAAACACAAATTGGTCATGGGATGAATTTTATCAAATTAAAATCATTCATTCATTTTGGGAAATGAAATATGCATTTCATCAATCCCCTAAATCCAATGATTTTAATCCAACAAAAGTCAAATCAACCTTGACCAAGGTCCAAACACATAGTCAAACTTCATAAGTCAATAAAAATGGCTCAACATAATTTTCACACAATTAAACAATTAAAAATCAAATTAAAATGCATTTAAATTAAATTATGTTTGATCAAAAACTTAAAACCTCTTCAAAACACCAAATAAATGGCCAAGAGATTTATCATAGGTCAAACAAGGTCAAAGGACCTTGGAGAAAAAATTTCATTATTTTTGAAAAGTCAGAAGTATTTTTAAACAATTAAAAATATGCACAAAAATAATTAAATCATGAAAAATATCAATATTAATCCAAAAAATAATTTTAATTCAGAAAATGAAAGAGGAAAATATTTGATTTTTTTGGGTGAAAATCCCATATTTTTTAGATCAATAATGAAAATAATATGAATTAATAAAAAATAAGCAATTAAGTGGAAAATTCAGAAATTCAAAAAAACGAAAGCCATCTGATCTCCCTCATTAATTGAGGTGGCAGATCAGATGGATGAAAACGCACACGCCATGTGTACACGAGTCAACTGTCCCACACGCGTGGTAATTACTTTGAATGGATGAGATTAGAAGCTGTGAACCAGATCAAAGTGTTGAAACTTTGCCAACACACCATCGGAGCCCTGGCTCCGGTCATCTTCTCCAGTGAGGACCACCAGTCTGGTCCAAACTGAACTTAAAGAAAAATGGAAAATGAGTACACTATTTTGAAGGAAAAATGCCTAGGAGCACGAATCTGACCTCAATTTTGTCCAATTCCAAGTATATAAAGAGATACAGGGATTTGAATTTTGAGGATCATGATCTGAGTTGCTTCGATTTGACCTCAAAGCAACTCAATCTTGTTGCCTACATTGGTAGGACTTCAGCAAACCAGCAATCAGTCAAAATGGATGAGAAATGAGGGAGAATCGAAGAAGAAAAGTTTCTGAAATCTCACCTTCGAGGAGCTTCAGATTAGCTTGATCTTGCTTCCAATTTGGCTTGACTTGACTCTGGAAGCTTGCAGAAGATGATTTGAATGGTTAGAAAGCTTGGACTCTTGGAGTTTCAATCGTAAAACAGAAGGAGAATTGAAACTCGGTTTCTCAAGAAACCTTCAAGATTATCCTTTCAATGGTGTTTGGGGAAGAAGGGGGTCGATGCTTGGGCAAGAGGGATCTCATTTCTGATTATCAAGGGTCCTATTTATAGCCAATGTGAGTGATATTTTCACACTTCCAAATTTGGCAAATTTTCAAATTCTCCCTTGCATGGATGCATGGGCGTGCATGAGGCCCATGAAATGATGCCATCTGATCCAAAGTCCAATGTACAATATGCTGAAATCATGTTAGAAGTTCATGCAAGTGTGTATGGAAATTGGAACTTGAAATTATCCAAATGGTGCTTCAACTTACAGCCATGCGCAAGTACCTCATACTTTGTCCAAATGATATGATATTAGACTTTTTGGAAAGGTGAGATCAAGGGGAACAACTTTCTTGTTGAACACGTTTTCATTTGATGCTTGGATCATGATGAATTTTGAGGTGGAAGTTTGGGAAATCAAACATATTTGAAAATTTTCTAAGTCCCAAGTCAAATGTTCACTTCTTCCACCTTGGATAACTTTTTCTATGAACTTCAAATGAGAAATGTTCCTTCATAAAAGTTGTATCTATTTCAAACCTCTTTAATTTGGTCACAAATTTGACCTCATTTGGATTTGGCATGAAGGAGTTATGCATTTTAGAAGTTGAGGAAAATCACTTGTTCAATGGTATTGGTCTAAAATGACCTATAATGTTTCCTCTTGGCACATGCATTTTCAAGTTGAATTTGCACTTCCTCTAGATATCAAAGTTGAAGTAGATATATTGAATTTGATCATGCAACTAGAATGGCTTTCATCTCATAAAAATTGTGCAAGTTATGATCTTGGGAAGTTGACCTCCAAACTAGGGTTTAGACAAAATGACCTATAATCTTTCACCATAAAAAATGACTTTCCAAGCAAAACTAGCTCTTGACTTAAACATGAAAGTTGTTTGGAATGTCATTTTGAGTAACGTTTCTCTTAGAATCATTTTCATATGACACAAATTGTAGGAGATAGGGTCTAGGAAACCCCAGTTTTGCCTAGTTGACTTCCTCTGGTCAACCACCATGAACCATCTTGCTAGCTTGACATTTTCTTGACTTTTGGGACTCATGGAGGATCATATTGTAAGAACAAAACTGGTTCTAGAATAGATTTCTAAGATTTTGATGATAACAAAGGATGAAACCAAAAATGGCACTCTAACGAGATTTTTTCTAAGTATGCAGGACTCTGAACACTTACGGAGGATTCTGACCATATATCATATGCAAACGTATGTCAGATACAAAGTATTAGATGATCAGACGATGCTAAGAAAGGAGTACGTCCAGAACGCTCTGATTCTGATGAAAGAAAGATAGCAAAGTCAGAAACTCCAACAAACTATTGGCCTTAGACTCTGATACTTAAGAAGACTAGTACACTGAGAAGCTCTGATGAAGTCAGACGTAATCATCCTCTAAAGAATGACTCTGGTACATCAAGACTCTGATGAGGATTCACAAGTCAAGAAAGCGTAACAGAAATAAATCTCACTATGGAAAGGAAGTAGTTTAAGAAAGAATTTAAGAGGCGGACAAAATGGTTATAGAAAGAAACAACAGAAGTAATGACATTAAATACTCATCAAAGACCAAGATTCTGTCATCACTCCAACTGTCCTTCTCAACTACTATATAAAGGACATATTACTTCTCTAGAGAGACACAACTGAGACACACAGAAACATCATTCACATCCTCTCTCAATTTTCACGAGCTGCTGCTCTTGCGTGAAAAACTTTTGCTCTAATACTTTTCTGTAATACTTGCTTACTGTTAGTAGCACTTTACATTACAACTCTGTTTTTCTTGAATTATTTTTGTTCCTCAAGTGACTTTGCGCAGTCTGTATACTTGAGAGGGCTAAGAGATTATTCTCTTAGACGATTGGTTGTGTAATCTTTTAAGATTAGTGGATTAAGTCCTTTTTGAAGGCGAAATCACCTTGGCCGGGTGGACTGGAGTAGCTTTGATTTTCAAGCGAACCAGTATAAAAATTCTGCGTGTTCTTATTTTTATTGAAAAAGCTTTTATTTCCAAAATAATTCAAACCCCTCTTTCTTGTTTTTCTCACCTTCAGTTGGTATCAGAGCTTCGGCTCTGTTATTGATTTTCTAATCAAACTCTTAGTAGTGTAGAGAGATCCAGAGTAAGAAAAACTATGGCCAACACCAATGAAAGAGATAGTTACAACGCTAAACCTCCAGTCTTTGATGGAGAGAAATTTGATTATTGGAAAGACAGAATTGAAAGTTTCTTTCTAGGCTACGACGCTGATCTCTGGGACATTGTCACAATTGGCTACACACCACCTGTGACAGATGCTGGAGTTGCTATTCCCAAAAGCGAGATGTCAGATGATCAAAAGTGTGAACTCAAGAACCATCACAAATCCAGAACGATACTACTCAATGCCATTTCCTACAATGAATATGAGAAGATCACCAACAGGGAAACAACTAAAGAAATACTTGACTCCCTGAGGATGACTCACGAAGGAAATTCTCAAGTCAAAGAAACAAAGGCTCTGGCTCTAATCCAGAAATATGAATCCTTCAAAATGGAGGACAATGAAGCTGTAGAGGTAATGTTTTCTAGATTCCAAACTTTAATTGCAGGACTCAAAGTGCTAGATAAAGGATATACAATTGTGGACCATGCCAAAAAGATCATCAGAAGCTTGCCAAATAAATGGAGACCTATGGTCACAGCCTTACAACTATCAAAGGATGTGAACAACATCAGCCTTGAAGAACTCGTCAGTTCACTCAAAAGTCACGAGATAGAACTGGAGGAAGATGAGCCTCATAAGAAGATCAAGTCTATAGCACTAAAGTCCAGATCAGAAAGACGCAAGTCTGATAGAAACAAAGCCTTCCAGGCTGAAGAAGAAGACATTGATGACTCTGAAAAGGAAGACTCTGGCAATGAGGAAGAATTATCCCTTTTAACTAGAAGAGTAAAACAACTCTGTAGAAAAAGGAATAATAACTCCAGAGCACCAAGATCCAAAGGAGATCGATCAGAACCAACCTCAAAAGGTAAATCTAACAAAGATATAACTTGTTATGAATGTAAGGAAACAGATCATTACAGAAACGAATGTCCTAAGTTGAAGAAAGAAAGCTCCAGAAGAGAAAATTTCAAGAAAAGTTCCTTCAGAACCAAAAAGGGACTTATGGCTAACTGGGATGACAGTGGATCTGACTCATCAGAATCAAACTCTGATGAACAGGCAAATGTGGCACTCATGGCTACCACCTCCAGGAATACATCAGATGGAGAATTTGAATCCGAAGAGGTATTTTCTGATCTTTCTTGCTCTGACCTTGAATCATGCCTATCTGAAACTCTAAACTCATATCAGAAACTTAAACAAAAATTTAAAGCTGTAAAAGAGGTGCTTGAAGAAACCCTCGAATAATGTGGTAAACTTGAGATAACAGTTTCAGATCTAAAAGATGAAAACCGAATTTTGACATTAGAAAGAGATTCCACAAATAAACAATGTTTAAAACTTGAAGAAGCGTTATCTCAAGCTCCACAAACTTCAAACACAGTAATTTATGAATATGATTTTTTTTTTCAAAAGTTTCTGAAGAATGGGATAGAGAGAAGCAGAATGGCATCCATGATTTATGGGGTCAGTCAGAACAATAGAAGAGGAATTAGGTATGATCCTAGTGAAGATAAATCTTCTACTAATGACAAACCTAAATCTCTGTTTTCTTATCACTATACACATACACAAGCACAACGCTTTGTTAATTCCAGAAAACCCAAAGTATTAAGAAACTCTGGGAAAACTAATCACAAAGGACCCAAAAGATTCTGGGTACCAAAGGATAAGATTGTTTATGTTGCAGATATCTTATGCAGCAGAGTTAAGACACCAGTCATGGTACCTGGACTCTGGATGCTCGCGACACATGACGGGAAGAAAGTATATGTTCCAAAACCTGGAACTTAAAGATGTTGGCTTCGTAGGTTTCGGAGGAAATCAGAAAGGAAGGATCAGAGGCTCCGGAACTATTGGTAATGGTACTCTTCCCTCTATATATGATGTTCTCTATGTAGAAGGATTAATGCATAATCTGTTATCAATAAGTCAATTGAGTGGTAACGGGTATGACGTAATCTTCAATCAAAAAACATGTAAAGCAATTAATCAGAACAATGGAACAGTCCTATTCACTGGCAAGAGAAAAACAATATTTATAAAATAAATCTTTCAGACTTAAAAGAACAAAATGTAAAATGTTTAATGTCTGTTCATGAAGAGAAATGGGTATGGCATAGACGCTTGGGCCACATTAGCATGAGAAAGCTATCTCGGCTAAATAAACTCGAGTTAGTCAGAGGTCTACCTAAGCTGAAGTTTTCTTCAGATGCTCTATGTGAAGCATGTCAGAAAGGAAAATATTCAAAATCAACTTTTAAAAAGAAAAATACTGTTTCTACCTCTAAGCCTCTGGAACTTCTTCACATTGATTTATTTGGTCTTGTTAAAACAGCATCAGTCAATGGGAAGAAATATGGACTAGTTATTGTTGATGATTTTAGTCGCTGGACATGGGTAAAATTCTTAAAGCACAAGAGTGAGTCTCACTCTGTATTCACTAGCTTCTGTTCCAAAGTGCAAAACGAATTTGACTCTAAAATCATCAGAGTCAGAAGTGATCATGGTGGAGAATTTGAAAATAAGTTTTTTGAAGAATTATTTGATTCTAATGGAATATCTCATGATTTCTCCTGTCCTAGAACTCCACAACAAAATGGTGTTGTAGAAAGGAAGAATAGGACACTCCAAGAGATGGCCAGAACCATGATCAATGAAACAAATGTGGCTAAGCACTTTTGGGCTGAAGCAGTAAATACATCGTGTTATATTCAGAATAGAATCTCCATAAGACCTATTCTGGAAAAGACTCCCTATGAACTGTGTAAAGGAAGGAAACCCAACATTTCTTATTTTCATCCTTTTGGATGCTCTTGCTTTATTCTAAATACTAAAGAACATCTAAACAAGTTTGATTCAAAAGCACAAAAAGGTATTATGTTAGGATACTTAGAACGCTCTAAAGGCTACAGAGTATGCAACACAGAAACCAAAATCGTGGAAGAATCAATTCATGTTAGATTTGATGATAAGCTTGACCCTGAAAAGTCAAAGCTAGTTGAGAAACTTGCAGATCTGGAGATTACTCTTGCAGGTTCCGACGAAAAGATCAAAGCACCAGAAGTATCTGATATACAAAGTTCAGAAGGAAATAAAGCCCCAGCGATCCAAAAGAAATCATCAAGTCGCCCCAACATATCTGAAAATTTGATTCTGGGAAACAAGGATGAACCTATCCGAACTAGGTCAACATTCAAGGTACCTGAAGAAATTCCTCTGGGACTAGTATCTCTTATTGAGCCTACTTCCTATGATGAGGCACTTCAAGATGATGATTGGGTTCTAGCCATGCAAGAAGAGCTAGATCAATTCTCAAAGAATGACGTCTGGGATCTTGTTCCGAAGCCCAAGGGCACTCACATTATTGGAACCAGATGGGTGTTCAGAAACAAGCTAAATGAAAAAGGCAAAGTTGTCATAAATAAAGCTCGAATGGTGGCACAAGGGTACAGTCAACAAGAAGGCATTGACTACAAGAAAACCTTTGCCCTAGTCGCCAGATTAGAATCTATTCGCTAACTTGTTTCATTCGCCGTAAATCATTCTATCAAACTATATCAAATGGATGTCAAGAGTGCATTTCTTAATGGTTATATATCAGAAGAGGTGTATGTCAATCAACCTACAGGTTTTGAAAATTCAAATTGTCCAGAACATGTCTTTAAACTTAAGAAATCCTTATACGAATTAAAACAAGCTCCTAGAGCTTGGTATGAAAGGCTAAGCAATTTTATTTTGGAACATGATTTTATTAGAGGAAAAGTTGACTCTACACTCTTCTGTAAAAACATTAATAATGACCTCATGATATGCCAGATATATGTTGATGACATTATTTTTGGTTCAGCTAACCTTTCTGTATGTCAAGAATTCTTTGAGCTAATGCAGGCAGAATTTGAAATGAGCTTAATGCAAGAATTAAAGTTCTTTCTAGAAATTCAAATCAATCAAGCTTCAGAATCCACCTATGTTCATCAAAGTAAATACATAAAAGACATTCTAAAGAAATTCGAAATGGCGGAATGCAAACCTGCTAAGACACCTATGCATCCAACTTGCATTCTGGAAAAAGAAGAAGTTAGTCAGAAGGTTTGTCAGAAGCTCTATCGTGGTATGATAGGCTCTCTTCTCTATCTGACTGCTACACATCCTGATATTCTATTTAGTGTATGTCTCTGTGCCAGATTCCAATCAGATCCTAGAGAATCTCATTTAACAACTGTTAAAAGAATACTCAGATATCTGAAAGGAACTCCTAACATGGGCCTGATGTATGAGAAAACATCAGAGTATAGACTTTCTGGTTATTGTGATGCAGATTACGCAGGGGACAAAATGGAACGTAAAAGTACATCTGGAAATTATCATCTCTTGGGAAAGAATCTAATATCCTGGGCCAGCAAAAGACAATTAACCATAGCATTGTCCACTGTAGAAGCAGAATATATTTCAGCATTATTATGCACTACTCAGATGCTCTGGATGAAGAATCAACTAGAAGATCTTCAAATCTTTGAGAGTAACATTCCTATCTTCTATGACAATACTGCTGCATCTATTTAAGTAAGAATCCTATTTTGCACTCTAGAGCTAAGCACATAGAAATAAAACATCATTTCATTAGAGACTATGTTCATAAAGGGGTAGTAACGTTAAAATTTATTGATACAGACCATCAATGGACTGACATCTTTACCAAACCCCTTGCTGAAGATAGATTCTCTTTTATCTTAAAGAATCTAAACATTCAAAATTGTCCTGAATAAAATGTGCCTCTAAGTTAGCAAAATAAGACTCTGAAGTAAATAGTTGGATTCTGTATCTGACTCTGATGCTACTACCAATTAGAAGTCATCTGGGTTAGAAATCTCCAGGAACCAACCCTTTGGTATTCCTAAAGATCAGATAAAGTAACACGTGGAGCATCATGTGTCTAACCTTGGAACTTCTAGACAGCTGTCTAGCAGTAATCAAGAAACAGTCTCTTGAGATCTCCTCGAGCAGTATGCTGATTAGACATCATTTATGAGCTGTAATCATTCTCCCCTCTAACATGCGTACTTGGTTTTTGTGCTAAACTCCCATTTCTGTGTCGTTTTGCATGCGCCCTAATTTGGGTATTTATACGTTTCACATTTCACAATTGCACACTTTTCACTCACAAACACACCTATCTCTCTCTCTCTTTCTCAGTTTTCCTCTCTCTCAAAGGCATTTTTGCAGTTTTTACTCAAGTTCTTCAACCTTCATCTCAAGTTCATCAACGCTCTTCATGGATTCTCAACAACAGTCTGTGTACAACTTCTCTCAACAAATGAACTCAACTGAGCAAGCTCTAAGTTCAAGTCATCAAAACCCTGTAGTCATCGGCGTCGTTTCCACTCCCATCTACAAAGAACTCCACATTCTTGATCGTGAGCCTCATATTCATCTTGTAACATCGTTTGAGAAGCTAGAAGTGTTGTGTGAAACCTTGGTGGATTTTGACAACATGAAAAGAAATGGTGTCAACCTCACTGATGAACTGAAGAAGCAAGGGTGGGAAAACTACTTTCAACGCCTCTATGGCCCAGTCTACACAAATTTGGTAAAGGAGTTCTGGAGGTTCGCTGACTCTGATGATCACTACATTGTCTCCTATGTTCTGGGAGTCAAGATAGTTATCACAGAGAAATCAATTGCTGCTCTTCTGAACATGGAGAAGACTGGAGGAAGACGCATATACAACATCAATCCTAGGGCAAAGTATCTGTCCCATGAGATAAACCCTATAATCTTTCAACAGAATGCTGAAGGCAAGCATTCCAAGAACAAGGAACTGCATCAGAACCTCTGGGTATGGCTGAAGATCATCTTAGGCACCATCCATCACCGCCCAACCTCTAACTCCTCAGATTACATCAACACAGACCAGAAATGCATTCTTTACTGCATTCACAAGGGTCTGAAGCTCTGCCTTCCTGCATTTCTCTTCAAATATCTTAGAGACTCCGTGAAAGATACCAGAAACAACATGAAGACAAGAAACTACATTCCTCTAGGGAGACTTATATCTGATGTGCTGATTGAAAGTGGCCTCGTGGACCATCTGATACAGCTCAGACTCATTGAAGATGTGATGATAGATACTGGAAGACCTCTAAACGCTCGCAATCTGAAGAGCATGGGAATTATTAATCAAGTAAGGGTCAAACCAACTCTGGACACCTCCTGGGAAGCACTCAAAGATCAGAGGGAGATTCCAAATGGACTCTATCTTTTCTCCAAGATTGACCCTCCAGAGGTAGTCGCATACTATCTAGAGGATCTGCACAAACAGGGCGTAGATATCTCAGATTTCTCCTTAGACTGGCTGCCCGAATTTCCTCCAGACTTCCAGAAGCGGACACGAGAACCATATGAGAAGACCAAGTAGGCAAAGAGAGCGAAGCTGGGAGAACCATATGGATCAAGACCTCCAGTCCCTCTGGTTGGATCACCTGGTAAGTCTGTATCTCTCCCTCCCTCTGTAAAAATTAAACCTGTTGCTTCATTACTCCCTCAACTTTCGCCCATTAAGACAACCTATGATACTCCTCCCTCAACCTCTAGACCCTCTAGACCCTCTAACCAACCATCCCAAAAATTCAATCTTGCCACCACAACTCTACCTGTTTCAGAAGCAGAAATGCTAAATGAAACCACTTCACCCTCTTCATCACCATCTCCACAATCCCCACCTTACTATAACCTCTCATCTGACACTGAACCCTCTGATCCTCACTCCCCAACTCCGGCTCAGATCCAAAACCGTGCTCTGGCCTCTCAACATCCAACACACTATAACCCTGAACGTGAAGTTACTTCTCCACCCCTAGAGAACCCAAACATAACCACCTCTGACCCCCCACCATCAGACCCAATCCACTCTGAATCACAACCATCCCAACCACTACACTCTGAAATACCCCAACCTGCTACCTCCGCTGACCCAACAACTCCCACACTTAACCTAAGCCCCCACCTCTCCCTCCCCAAACTCTGAACCAGAAACCACCCTTCTGACCCTTGAGGAAGCAATTACGGTTTTTGCAGAGTCTTCAGTTGATAAGGTCAAGTCTCTGACCATCAACTCTGGCATCAGTGATGATCCCTCTGCTGTAAGGACTCACTGGAACAGAGTGATAAGTTGGATGACCTCTAAAGCCTTCAAGTTGAAAGGCCTCTCTGAACAAGTCCGCAATGACTTCATCATAGACACTAAGATCAGACTCCAAGAGCGTCTAGCCAGAGAAGCTAAGGAGCGGGCAAGACAGGAAGCTGAAGAGAAAGCAAGACAAGAAGAACTTCAGAGAATCAAAGAAGTTGAAGCCAAAGCTCTTGCTGATGCTGCTGCTGCTGAAGCTGAGGCAAAAGCAAAAGATGTCGCTGAAGAAGAAGCTCGCCTTGCTGAAGAGTCTGTTGCCAAAGCCAGAAATGATGCACTGACTCAGGGGGAAACCTCCAACTCTGGATTCGTCCCTCTGGTCCTGAAGACCCTGGAAGAGCTGTAGAAAGAACAAACAGGTAGTTCGAGCCAGACTGGACCAACAAAATTCTGTCAATGTCAACATTCAGAACATGCTGTCCCAGCTGCTCTAGAGGATGCCTCCACCTCCCAACCCTTAGGCACCTAGGATTTTTTTGCTTGTTACCTTCTGATTTGCTTGTTGCTTTATCTGCTCTTCTTGTTGCTTCCTGTTTCCATATCTGCTTTCTGCGTTTCTCGCTTATGTAATTGTTATCTGTCTATATCAACCTTTTTTTACTAAGTTTTTCTTTTGCGAAGTCTTTTTGATTCTGACAAAAAGGGGGAGAACTAAAAACAGCTCTGATGAAAACATATCTAATTCCTTTCAAAAACTCTACAAACATTGTCTCTAAATTTGACTTAAGATATGCAGGAAAGTAGCTAAAAACATCAAACCATGGAAGGTCCGGTAAGAACTTCTGAACTCCCAGATCTAACTCAGGGGGAGCTTACTACAAATCTGATCTAAGACCCTTTTCTGAAAATGTTTCATCTTTAACTTAAATTGTTTTGTCATCATCAAAAAGGGGGAGATTGTAAGAACAAAATTGGTTCTATAACAGATTTCTAAGACTTTGATCATAACAAAGGATGAAACCAAAAATGGCACTCTAATGAGATTTTTTCTAAGTATGCAGGACTCTGAATATTCATGCAGGACTCTGAACACTTACGGAGGATTCTGACCATATATCAGATGCAAACGTATGTCAGATACAAAGTATTAGATGATCAGACGCCGCTAAGAAAGGAGTACGTCCAGAACGCTCTGATTCTGATGAAAGAAAGATAGCAAAGTCAGAAACTCCAACAAACTACTGGCCTTAGACTCTGATACTTAAGAAGACTAGTACACTGAGAAGCTCTGATGAAGTCAGACGTAATCATCCTCTGAAGAATGACTCTGGTACATCAAGACTCTGATGAGGATTCACAAGTCAAGAAAGCGTAACGGAAATAAATCTCACTATGGAAAGGAAGTATTTTAAGAAAGAATTTAAGAAGTAGACAAAATGGTTATAGAAAGAAACAACAGAAGTAATGACATTAAATACTCATCAAAGACCAAGATTCTGTCATCACTCCAATTGTCCTTCTCAACTACTATATAAAGGACAAATTACTTCTCTAGAGAGACACAGCTGAGACGCACAGAAACATCATTCACATCCTCTCTCAATTTTCACGAGTTGCTGCTCTCGTGTGAAAAACTCTTGCTCTAATACTTTTCTATAATACTTCCTTACTGTTAGAAGCACTTTACATTACAACTCTGTTTTGCTTGAATTATTTTTGTTCCTCAAGTGACTCTGCGCAGTCTGTATATTTGAGAGGGCTAAGAGATTATTCTCTTAGACGATTGGTTGTGTAATCTTTTAAGATTAGTGGATTAAGTCCTTTTTGAAGGTGAAATCACCTTGGCCGGGTGGACTGGAGTAGCTTTGATTTTCAAGCGAACTAGTATAAAAATTCTGTGTGTTCTTATTTTTATTGAAAAAGCTTTTATTTCCAAAACAATTCAAACCCCCCTTTCTTGTTTTTCACACTTTCACATATATGCATAATATGATGTAAGGTGGAGTATTCCTTGAAATATTTAATCAATTGTTGAAGAAACTTGTTGAAGAAACTTGTTGAAGAAACTTGTTGAAGAAGTCACACAAGATACCCAGATGAATTAGGGTTTCCAAGGCAAACAAACTCCAAACTCTTGATGATTTCTTGATCAAAATAACATGTGAAGATCATGGGAATTCATATATGATGTCTAGAGCCAATGTAAACCAATTATTGACTGTGCTCCTTGCATTGAGGGTCTCAAACCCTAGATATGATCTTGATAGAGCATATGTGAGCATGTACACTACCTACAAAAGCAACCAACTATACATTGACATATTTTTGGTATTTTGGTTAGTAAATAATGAAGAACAAAGTATGATATAATCAAATGTGCTTGGTGATCTCTCTCAATGCAAACCCAATGGATGAGGGGTAAGGAGGATGTCAAGGTGTGATCCCAATGCTAATGCATATGATGAGATAACATGAGGGATCTTAGGGTCAAAATTGGGGTCTTACAGAGTCATCTGTGTCGATAAAGTGCAAACCCATCAAAATAGGAATATATATATAAGTGAGCCTCTTTTATAGGGGTTCAAATCTCAAATATAAAAACAAAGAGTTTGGATTAAATTGTAAGAATATGTATGTATACTATACGACTTTTCCCTAGGATTGTAGTTCAATTGGTCAGGGCACCTCCCTGTCAAGGCGGAAGCTGTAGGTTCGAGTCATATCAGTCCCGATGGATACAAATCCAATCCAAAAAATATCAATGGATTTTGTGTATGAAAGGGAATAAAAAATATATATCATTTCTAACGGGTATCCCCTTTTTTCTTTCTTTTTTAGTTTAAGGGAAAGGTTCGAACAAAGAAAGTGAAATTCTGGTAAGCATATTCCTGATGTCGTACACGATGTCACGACCTCAGGATCTGCACATTATCACAAATAATAGCAGGATAAATAAAATAATATAACAGTAAATAACACAATCAGTTGTTAACCCAGTTCGGTGCAATGTCACCTACATTTGGGGGGCTAGCAAGCCAGGAAGGAAATCCACTATCACATAATTCGTTTGAAGTCCTAAACAACCTCAGTGGAAATCCACTATCATTTGCGGGGCTACCAAGCCAGGAAGGAAATCTACTATCACAGGTTGTGCATAAGCCAGGCTACGACTTAAAACTGCTGGGGGACATGAGAGATTCCATGAAAATAAATTAATGGAAAGACTCAATCGGGGATAAAAAAGGGAAATCCGCAGGGGACACAAGTAAATAAGAACAAAGTTGAAATGCCTGAACCAAACAGGAAATGAAGATTTCACTGAGGAAATACACACTCAAACTCGACTGGGGAAGAAATGAACTTCAACACAGGAGTTACAGAAGTATATTATCCACTATCGGTTACTGGGTAAGGGGATAACAAAATCTGTCAGAGAGAACATCCGTTACCGGTTAGGGTAAACATATCAAGGATGACTTGCTGAGGGAAACCAGGAGGTGTATTCATTACCAGTTACTGGGTAACAATAACCTGTTGGGGAAAAGCCAAAATAGGATTTACAGCTACCAGCTACTGGGCAGAAGACCAAAAAGAGAGAATATCCATCACTGATTAAAGTGAACATATCAAGGATAGACTCAAAGGGAAGAATATCTGTCATCGGTTAAGATGAATATATCAAGGATAGACTTCCGAAAAAAGCAGGAATTACATCTATCGGATACTGGATAGAATACCGAAAAGAGAATATCCGTCACCGGTTAGGATGAACATATCAAGGATAGACTCCGAGGGGAGAAATAGGAATTACATCTATCAGTTACGGGATAGAATACCAAAAGAGAGAATATTCGTCATTGGTAAAGATGAACATATCAAGGATAAACTCAGCAAGGGGAGGCAGGATTTACAACTACCGGTTACTGGGCAGAAGATTGAAAAGAGGAGAAAACCCTCTATCGGTTAGGATGAACATATCAAGGATTAACCCTCTGGGGAAGGAAATAGGGATTACAACTACCTTTTTACTGGGTAGAATACCAAAGAAAGAGAATATTCGTCACCAGTTAAAGTGAACATATCAAGGATAGACTCAGGGCAGGGGAAGAAAATATTTGTCATCGGTTAGGATGGACATATCAAGGATAGACTTCTTGGGGAAACGTGAAAACGAATCCGCTGGGGAGAATAAAGGAAATAAGTTATTTTTACCGGGTATCAGGCAAGAGTAAAATATTCGCAAATCGAGAAGAATATTACCAGTTACTGGGTAATAGACTCTCAAGGGACCCAAACGTATCTATCTAGGCAAGATCTAGAAAGAAAAGGTCAATCAAAGACTTAACCCAATGAGGATATAACTCAGGGGGAGTGGTTCCATCCAGATAATCAACTGGGGAGGAAGCCGAAATAATGATCATCCACTAGGAAATAACTCAGTGGGGAATGAGAAAGGTTAAATTCTTTCGGCTTAAGGGGGCTGACACTCTATAATTGAAAGAGGACAGACACACCGAATTTGCGCGGGGGGATAATGTCACTGTAGCAGAGGATCAGAGAAATAATGAATCATAAAGTGCAATAATGTAATAATGCAATCTATGAATGTATATGTATATGTATATGTATATGTATATGTATGTATGATGATTATGCTTACAAAACGATAATAAAGGATACAAACGTCACTGATCTGAATCATCAATACAACACTCAGCCAATCTCAACAGGAGGGAATCAACTAGAGAAAGAGAGGTAAAGGACGAAGACGAATTATCCATCTCAAAGGCTCAACCCTGGCTGGGAAAAGGAAAAGATTTGTCGAGGATCTGCTCCATCAACTCTGCGGGGAATTTTAGGTCAACACCATATAAAATGGGAGACAACCTTGTAGAGGACCAGGAATACTGCTCTAGAATTAGTGCTAACTGAAATCCGCTGGTGACTTGAGGGGAAACAAAATCTTACGCTGGATCTATGCAAACCGCTAAGAAAATGCACCATCAAAACAAAGGAGGCGATTACAAACTCAGTTGGAAAAACCAACAAAACTCGGTTGGAGATGCTGAAATTTATTGGGGAGGAAACAAAGGTCACAACAACTTCTTGGGCAAAACCAACAATGCTTCACACCTTAGGGATCACCTGTTCTCAGACCGTTTTTGATATTCCTTAAATGAAATCGATTGCTCTTAAAAAGTAACTACTTTTATTATTTAAGAAAAACATGATTTTAATTATTAAATTCGATTTCAAAATGATCATCATAAAATTTAATTCTATTTAGCTGAAATAAGTAAGAGTAGAAGCAAATGGATAAAAAACTCAACTTTATTTAATAGAATGGTAGTCTGTAAATGACAAGACTCCATAGATTTTTACAAAAGTTAAAAAATGGTAATTTACATGGAAAAGGGCTACATTGAATACAATGATCACTAATCCTTCTACCGACTTCAATATCCATTGTGCTCTTGGCTTCGGTTGAAGATGAATCAGATCCAAACATCATGCTCAAGAACGTCTTCAAGACTGGAGATTAACAGGATGCAGTTACTTGCCATAATCCCTGATTTTTGCATAAATTTCCCCAAGGTGGGGTACTCAAGTTATCGAGATGAATTTTTTTCTATTTTATGTCTCTAACTTTTGCCTGGATCGCCCTTTCGGGTTTTTAATCCACCGAGACGCTCATTTTTGCCTAAGCTGCCCTTTTGGGTTTTCAACTTAGCGAGTTGTTCTTTTCTTTTTAGGCGAAGTATTTCTTGACTGCATCATCATTCATAGGACGAGTGAACTCTTCACCATCCATAGTTGTAAGAATCAAAGCTCCGCCTAAAAAGGCTCTTTTAACATATGGGCCTTCATAATTAGGAGTCCATTTTCCTCTAGCATTTAGTTTGAAGGATAAAATCTTCTTGAGCACAAGGTCACCTTCTCTGAACACACGAGGTTTGACCTTCTTATCAAAAGCTTTCTTCATTCTTTGCTGATATAACTGACCATGGCACATGGCAGTCAATCTCTTCTCTTTCATTAAATTCAGCTGGTCATACCTGGTCTGACACCATTCAGCTTTTGTCAACTTGGCTTCCATTAAGACACGCAATGATGGGATCTCAACCTCCACCGGGAGCATAACTTCCATACCATAAACAAACGAGAAAGGGGTTGCCCCTGTTGAAGTGCGGATGGATGTACGATACCTATGCAAAGCAAATGGGAGCATCTCATGCCAATCTTTGTAAGTTACAACCATCTTCTAGATGATCTTCTTGATGTTCTTGTTTGCAGCTTCAACAACCCCATTCATCTTAGGTCTGTAGGGATAAGAATTATGATGTGCAATCTTGAAGTCTTTGCAAAGAGATTCAACCATATTATTGTTCAAGTTCGATCCATTATCAGTAATGATCTTACTTGGCACACCATACCGGCATATAATCTAATTCTTGACAAACCTCACAACAACTTGCTTGGTAACATTTGTGTATGATGCCGCTTCAACCCATTTTGTGAAGTAATCAATAGCCACCAAAATGAAATGATGTCCAATCGAAGCTTTAGGCTCAATCATGCCAATCATATCGAATCCCCACATGGAGAAGGGCCATGGAGAGGAAATGACATTCAACAATGTCGGAGGAACATGAATCTTATCTGCATAGATTTGACACTTGTGGCATTTCTTCACAAATTTGCAACAGTCAGATTCCATTGTCAGCCAATAGTAACCTGCCATCAACATCTTCTTAGCCATAGCGTGTCCATTGGAATGAGTACCAAAGGAACCTTCATGGACTTCAGTCATCAATAGGTCTGCTTCATGTCTATCCATGTATCTGAGCAAAACCATATAGAAGTTTCTCTTGTAAAGCACATCAACATTTAGGTAGAATTTGTCAGTTAATCTTCTCAAAGTCTTCTTATCTTTCAAAGATGTCCCAGGCGGGTAAATCTGACTTTGGAGAAAACACTTGATATCATAATACCAAGGCTTTTCATCTTTGATATCTTCAACAACAAACAAATGAGTTGTCCTATCAAGACGCATCACAGTTAGATTAGGAACTTCATTCCAAAACTTCACCGCAATCATCGAAGCCAATGTTGCAAGAGCATCTGCCATCCGGTTTTCATCTTGAGGGATATGATGAAATTCAACCTTAGTAAAGAAATTTGAAATCCTCCTCGCATAGTCTATATACGGTATCAAACCGGGTTGATTCGTCTCCCATTCCCCTTTGCTCTGATTCACAACCAAAGGTGAATCTCCATAGACGTCAAGATACTTGATTCTGAGATCAATGGCCTCTTCAAGCCCCATAATGCAAGCTTCATACTCAAACATATTATTTGTACACTTGAAAGTCAATCTAGCTGTAAACCGAAAATGCGTGTCTTGAGGAGTAATAATCATTGCCCCAATGCCATTAACATACTGATTAACAGCTCCATCAAATACCAAGCCCCAACGGGAACCAGGTTCAAGACCTTCTTCAAGAAATGGTTCATCACAATCTTTCATTTTCAATTACAAGATCTCTTCATCAAGAAAATCGTACTACACTGACTGATAATCTTCAATAGGTTAGTGAGCCAAATGGTCAACCAAGACACTACCTTTAATTGCTTTTTGAGATCGATATTTAGTATCATACTCGGATAACAACATCTGCCAACGGGCAATCCTCCCAGTTAAAGCATGTTTCTAAAAAATATACTTGATTGGATCCATTTTGGATATAAACCAAGTGGTATGATTTAACATATATTGGTGCAGACGCTTAACAACCCAAGCCAATGCACAACAAGTCTTTTCTAGCATAGAATACCGAGTCTCACAGTCGGTGACTTTCTTATTGAGGTAGTGAATAGCATATTCTTTCTTTTCAGTTTCATCTTGCTGACCAAGAACACAACCCATACTTTCATCAAGCACAATCAAATACATGATCAACGGTCTTCCTTCAACAGGTGGAGACAGAATCAGAGGCTCAAGCAAATATTCTTTGATACTATCAAAAGCTTTCTGGAAATCTTTGGTCCAATCATAAGATTGATCTTTCCGAAGAAGCTTGAATATAGGTGCACACGTAGGAGTCATGTGTGATATAAATCTCGAGATATAATTCAAGCGGCCGAGAAAACCTCTGACTTGCTTCTCAATTTTGGGCGCAAGCATCTCTTGTATTGCTTTGACCTTGGCGGGATCAACTTCAATACCCTTCTCACTGACAATAAAGCCCAACAACTTACCATAACGAACACCAAATGTACACTTATTGGGATTCAAAGCGGAGTTTGTACTTCCTCAAACGCTGGAATAACTTCAACAAATTCTCAACATGCTCTTCTTCATCACTGGATTTAGCAATCATATCATCGACATAGACTTCAATCTCTTTATGCATTATATCATGAAAAAGAGTGGTCATGGCTCTCTGGTAGGTTGCACCAGCATTCTTTAAACCGAAAGGCATCACTCTATAACAGAATGTTCCCTAGGGTGTAATGAATGTGGTCTTCTCCATATCCTCAGGTGCCATCTTGATCTGATTATAACCGGAAAATCCATCCATAAACGAAAAGACTTCAAATTTATATGTATTGTCTACCAACATGTCAATGTGTGTCAGAGGAAAATCATCTTTTGGACTAGCTTTGTTTAAATCTCTATAATCAACACACATACGCACTTTTCCATCCTTCTTAGGAACATTGACAATATTGGCTACCCATTATGGATACTCAGCAGTAACAAGGAAACCGACATCAATCTGCTTTTGCACTTCTTCTTTAATCTCCACTTCCATATCATGATGAGTCCTTCTTAACTTCTGCTTGATTGGCGGGCATTCTGGCTTCAACGGCAATCTATGCTCCACAATCTCAAAATCCAAACCAGGCATGTCTTGATAGGACCATGCAAACACATCTGAATACTCTCGAAGAAGATTAATCAACCCCTTCTTAACCTCTGGACACAGTTGAGACCCAATCTTGACTTCCTTCACATCATCTTCGGAACCCAAGTTGACTAACTCAATTTGCTCTTTGAATAGTTGAATGTCTTTTTCCTCGCGCTCAAGTAGACGAGACAATTCATCAGACACTTCTTTCTCACTTTCTTCCTTAGCCTCAAACACAGGGAATTGAAAGTTTGGAGAAGGAGTAGGATCATTGTATTCAATGGGTTTAGATACTAACCTGCATAATGATTTGATATTTTGATTTTAGAGAAGTGAATTGTGACCAAATATTATGCAGATAGACAATTATTATTTATTTATGTTTTTTTGGTGATTACCATTTTCAAAAAAGCAAAAAGTAAAATAAAAACATCATAGATGTGGATGAATAGAATTGCATTTCATTGATGATTAATTTGAAAAATGCCCAACAATGTTCACTTCTCCTTTAGGCATAGGAGAAGGATTTTTCTAAAATGATAAAAACAAATTACTTAGAGCGATGGACGATAACAGGAACATCAATAGCGATCCAATTGTTGCAAGCCTTTCCATGCGTCACAAAATTGGCGCAGTCTTCATCTTCATCACCCTCGATCACAGCAGCTAAGTGTTGTTCATCACCAAGGATGAACCCTCCGCTACGGAAACTAGGTTGCACATCTTCAACTTTGACATAAGATGACCCTCGCTGAAATCCCAATCCGGCTCAGTTCTTGTTCTCGACAACCTCTACCATACGGCCCCACTGATCTGAACTGCCATCTTCAATAATCTTCTGAGCGTCTTTGAAAGAGGACATAGGTGCCCCAGTTTTCTTCACTTCAGCAATAGATAAGGCTTGGAACGGAGTTCCAATCTCATCCTTAGCTTCCACATACGAAAAAGACGACAAGTGACTTACCAACAACGCTTTCTCCCCACCAACAATGACAAGCTTGCCATTCTTCATAAATTTCAAATTTTTATCCAGAGTGGACGTTACAGCTCCAGCCTCATGTATCCATGGCCTTCCCAACAAGCATCTGGATGTCTATTACTTGGAATGTAATATGAAAATCACTCGGACCTATCTTCACCGGAAGGTCCACTTCTTTTATAATAGTCTTGCGAGAACCATCAAAAGCTTTGACGATCACGCCACTGTATCACATCGGGGTGCCTTAATATGTTAACCTTGACAGAGTTGACTTGGGGAGTACATTCAAAGAAGAACCGGTATCAACCAACATATTTGACAACGCATCTTCCTTGCAATTCATCGATATATGCAGTGCTAGATTGTGATTTCTGCCTTCCTCAGAAAGTTCTTCATCACAGAAACTCAAGTTGTTGCAGGAAGTAATGTTAGCCACAATATGGTCAAATTGATCCACAGTTACATCATGCTCTATGTAGGCTTGCTCCAACACTCTTTATAATGCTTCTCTGTGCGCTTCAGAATTCATGAGCAGAGACAACACTGAAATTTTTGAAGGAGTTTGAAGCAGCTTCTCCACCATATTGAATTCACTCTTCTTTATCAATCTCAGTACCTCATAATCATCATTAGGCTTCAAATTGCTGGATTCACCAGACTGACACTTTGGAGCACTAACCAGATTCGTTACTAGCACATCAACCTTCTTACCAACAGACACATCTTCTATCACCTCTTTTGGAAAGACAGGTCCAAATACACGACCTCTACGGGTCACCTTTGCTATATCGACAATGTTCACAAAAGAATTGGTCATAGGCAACGGAACCTCTTGACCATTCTCACACATGGTAGCATTATACTGGTACGGAACAGCTCTATCGGATGCATACGGGACGGGGCCCGCTAACCGTATTACTAACGGTGATACCGATCTATTGACACTGTTACTGCTGCTACTATCAATTTGAATCACTACCCGCTTCGGGGTCTTAAACACAGGAACAATCACATTCACATCATCTATATCCCTTGACTGTTGAATCTGGATTACATTCTCATCCATCAACTTTTGGATATCTCTCTTGACGATTGAACACCCACGGGGGTTTACACTGCAAATCGCACAACCGTCATGGTCGTGCTCACAATCATTGATGGTACACATGGTCCTATGCATCTCCACCAAGGACCGACGAATACGTTACACATCGAAGACTCGGAAGCTTCCTGGACAACCATCTACCATATTAAGAGAGAAATTACCATGAGAAGGCAATGGGTTAGCTTTTAGATTCGGCACACGGTCCTCAAAGGACACCATCCCACTTTTTACTAGCTTTTGGACCTCATACTTCAAAGGGTAACAATTTTCACTATCATGTCCAAGAGCTCCTTGATGAAAGGCATAACGAAGTTCAGCCTTATACTACCACATAAGTAGTTCTGGAATTTGAGGTGGATTCCTTGGCTGGAGTAGGTTCTTGAGAACCATAGATGGATACAATTCGACATATGTCATAGGAATAGGGTCAAAAGAGACCTTCTTCCTCTCGAAGTTTGGTTGTTGTTGATTATTGGTGTTGTTGTTGTAGTTGTTTGTTCTTTGTTGTGGTTGTTGTTGACGTTGTTGTTGAACTGGCATTGATTGATTGTTTAAAAATACTGGAATAACTGATGAAACTTGATGATGATGTTTCCGCGGTTGCGGATTTCTTTTGACATGAGGCCTCCTCTGCCTCCCCATAGATATTGCATTGGTTTCACCTTCTTTCTTTCTAGTGAAACTGTTACCATATTTCTTGCTTGATGATACCTCTTTCTTTAGACAAACGTTCCTTATGGACACCTTCTTCTAACCTCATCCCCATGTTTACCATTTTGGCAAAATCACTAGGGCACTAGCAATCATGCGTTCGTAATAAAACGAACTCAGGGTCTTAAGGAAAATCTTGGTCATCTCCTTTTCTTCCAACAGAGGATTGATATGAGCAGCAAGCTCTCTCCACCTTTGGGCATACTCTTTGAATGTATCTTTATCCTTCTGAGACATAAACCTCAACTGGTCTCTATCAGGAGCCATGTCCACATTGTACTTGTACTGCTTCACAAAAGCTTCACCCAAATCATTGAATGTGCGAACACTTGCACTATCCAACCCCATGTACCACCTCAGAGCAGCATCAGTCAGACTGTCTTGGAAATAATGAATCAATAACTGGTCATTATCAGTTTGCATTGACATTTTCCTGGCATACATAACAAGATGGATAAGTGGACAAGTATTTCACTTATACTTTTCAAAGTCAGGGACTTTGAACTTCATCGGGATCTTGACATTCGACACTAAGCAAAGTTCAGCAGCACTCTTACCGAACAAGTCATTTCCTCTCAACGTCTTCAATTCCTTTCGCAGCTCAAGGAATTGATCTTTAGATTCATCCATCTTCTCATAAACATATGAGCCCTCAGACGGCTCAGAATGATATATGGTATCCTCAACACGAGGCAGAGTGTGAACAATTGGAGGCGGAACAGACATGACCGGGCTAGATGCCGGCATGGAAGAAAAAGTAGGCACAAACCCTTCGGACATGAAATTCAGTGGCATTCCCCACGGGAATCCGGCTGGCATAGTCGTAGCAAACTGAGTGGCAGACACAGTTGAGGTAGCAACCTCTGAAATGACAGTCCTTTGAGGAGGAGGAGTTGCAGGTGTTGGAGAAGACTGATTCTGAGCAGCTAGAATATACTCCATCATGGCAGTCAAGCGAGCAATCTCATTTTTTAGTTCTCGATTCTCTTGTTCCAAATGTTCCATGATTCTCGGTTGATTGGCGTGAGTGTTGTATCGGTGAGTCAGCTTGGCTGAAGCACATAAGAATAACCAATAAGACATCTGGCAGAAGAAAACCTGTTATGCAAATGATGCATGAAATGCAATGTTTTGATTGCTTTTATTTTCAAGGAACATACTATTTTATTTGCAAGTATATAATAACAATAACAATTTGATTGACCATAAAAATCTCTTTTATTCACATAATTTTGGAAGGATTACACTGAGTACAATTTCAGAAACCAAAATACAAGTACAAGAGAAAAGGACACTAATCATCCTAAGGATCCCCTAACAACAGTGTCAGATGATCTGGCTGCAGGCGTGTACTTCCTTCGAATGCATCAAATCTCGAACTCATAAGAAGTCTTCATCTGAGCCTTCTCGAGGACAAGCTGATCAACAATCTTCTTCCAAGCACCGGAAGGCTGAGGCATACTAGAGGAAGATGGACCCTCTGGCTCTCTTTGTATCGTTACTGCTCAGTCTTCAAGAAGTTCAATAAGTGTGTCTTTATCCTTAGACTCAAGCTTCAACTCCTCATGCTTTCGGCTCAAAGCATGGAATCGCTCTTCCCATATATCATTCCCTTGCTTCATCTTGGCGAGTGTGTCTTCCAACTCCTCTACATCTTGGTTAGAGAGAGTTAATGGATCAACCATAACCATAGACATGGGTCTCTCACAAGCATACGACATCTTCAACTCCAAAGCTCTCTTCTTCACCCAAAGAGTGTAAGCTTCCAAAGCTATACAGTTGCACGGACTAAGCTCAAACCTTCCTTTCCTATGCACATTATGCCAAGCATGTACCATTTTATGCTTCAAATGTTGGGGATCTTTACCCTCTTGATAAAAAAGACCTTCTAACTGAGTGTTATTAGGTTTGTCTCTCAAGGGGAACCCAAGTTGACGTCGAGCCAAAGCAGGGTTGTAGCTGATTCCTCCTTGTGTACCAATGAGATGCACATTAGAGAATTCACCACAACTGTCAATAATATCCAAGCTACTAAATGCAGAGTCATGCCAAACTATATCATCATTAGTGAGAGACATAAGTCTCTGAGACCACCATAGACATTGTTTGTTCTCCACAAAAGCAGGTGTCTGAGGCAAGTGCGAAATAAACCACTTGTACAGAAGAGGAACACAACACACAATAGTCCCACCACCTTTAGGATTCCTCAAATGCCAAGAGAAATACATATCACCCAGCAGAGTAGGAACACGATTCCCATTCAGGAAGATTCTAATGGCGTTAACATCAACAAAACCATAAATGTTAGGGAACAAAGCTAAACCATAGATGAGCAACATAAAGATGGCTTCAAAAGCATCAACACTACCGGCTTGAGAAAAGGCATTAGCTTTCCCAATAAGGAACTCAGAAGTCAACCCTAACATCCCTCATTTCTTCACCCAATGAGCCTCAATCTCGGACTTCTTCAAATGAAGAGCTTCAGCTATAAGATGAGATCTAGGAATCTCCTCCAATCCACTAAAAGGCACTTTGTCAGAAATGAGTATTCCCAAGAGATGGGCATACTCCTCTAACGTAGGCATAAGCTGATAATTGGGAAAAGTGAAGCAACTGTAGAGAGGATCATAAAACTGAACCAACACACTCAAGAGTCCTTCAACCACATCAACAAACAATATAGATAGGAGCTTCCAATGATGTTGCTTGAAGTCCAAGGGATATAATACAAAAGATGATAGCTTCCTTAGCTCTTTCAAACCGGGACATCTGAAACTGTACTTCTTAGTGTTCCTTCGTCCACAATCCATGGTCTGAAAATATTTGCAAATAAAACCTCAGTTCCTTGAAGTTATTTTTCGTGTGATGAATGTTATGATGCACATGAATGCATGAATGCAACAATCACAAATATAGGATCACACATAAGGAAAACAAACAAAGGTCAAGGGATGAATCAAGTCATTGTCAACATCAATCATCCATTTTGGTGGATTATGGCTTTCACCTTATCAACACCCAAGTTCCATTGATATTGACAAGACTTGATTGGATCAACCAAGAATCAAGGGTTTGTTGTGAGTCACGAGCATGGAGTCAGGTTAAGAACCATCCCAAAGGAGTGTACTAAGGATAAAACCTGTAGATCATGTTCTAAAAAGCTCCCAGAGTCTTAATTCCATCTATCGGATATTACAGGTTAGGATGACTGACTCATCAACCCATAATATTCTCAAGAGAAACTCATCTCAGTGTAGTATCGCGTAACAACTGTTATCAAGTCTACACCTGAACAGTCTCCGCACTACGTCCTAAATAGGCCAAGTTGGGTTAAATGTTCTATGGTCCTCAGCTTCTCGGACCCTAAATCAGAGAAAGTAATGCCTAACCACAAATAACTTGTGTCACATCAATGTCTCCAAAAGGGTCTCCACTAAGTAAATGGGTCTCAAGCCAACTTGTTAAGGACTACTCCACACAAGTCGAACATGACTATACCATCCTCCTATCTTAATTGCACTCAAGTTAGGGTTAGAACTTATCTCACCACTCAGAGATCACCAAGCACAATAAGCAGATTATATCACACAAACAAATATATAAATATCAAGTATACAAATATATACACACATAAAAAAGTAGACCAAACCCACCGAGGACTACTCCCCAGCAGAGTCGCCACTTAATTTTTGTAACGGTAAATTCATGATCATTAAGCTATGGATAAACTTAACGTCAATAAAACCAGAGTCGCCACCGCGCTTTTATTGTTTCCAAAGGAAAAGGGAAAAGTACGAACAAAACCCAAAGATAAGAAATTTTCAAATCAAAACTAATAAAATGTCAGAGATTACAGGTAAGGGGGTTGGTTACACAGAGGGAAGGTGTTAGCACCCAAAGTGTCCTAGGTATTCATAGGGAGCCCTTTTTTATGTGTGTATGTGTTTTGGGTATAAAATGATGTTTGCAATAAATAGAGCGTGGGGATGAGAAAAGAATTCATTAGATATATTTTTGTGTTTGACAAGACCTTCGGACTTGTGCCTACGTACCAACATAAAAATGAGGGATCAAAATCTCGTAGTTCGTGGTATCAATTTCAAAGTGAGTGAATTGTTTTTAACAAAAATTTAAGTTTAAAAGAGGCACAAAAGGCCTAAAAGAGTTTGAATGAGTGTTAGTTCTTTTTGTCTTTTGAAATTTTAAGTCAATATGGTTAAGTTTTTTTATAAGTTTGATTAAGAAAAGAGTGTAAAAAAATGCAATGGCATAAGGCCAATGTTTCTAATTTGCAATAAAGAGTCTAAGTTTTTAAATCACAAGCAAAGAAGGTTTTGAAAAATGGGGGAGAGATTTGAAATTTAAGAAGTGGAAGGAGATGAAGAGACTAATCCTAAGCAAAAATTTAAAAGTTAAGGGTTGAAAAGATTTGACCAATGGGATGCAATCCAATAGACAAGAATGTCATATAGAAACCCACTTTTCCTTTGGACTTTAGAATCAAGAAAATACCAATAAACAAGTAAGATGAAGAGTAAGGCATCAAATAAAGATAACCACATCCAAGCTAGCAACTTCAAAGTCTTCATCATAATCTTCCCCATGTATCAGATGACATAGTCCATGAATGGCTCAGAATAAGGCATTAGACACAAGTTCAAAGTAACATTTACATCAAGACCATGTAGCAGATGAACTCATGTGGACCTCAACACTTGCATCAGATGAGAATTCAAATCACAAGAACTTGGTTTCAGAAATGTTGGCATTGGCCAAGTCCTTTTGCATAGGGAATGTTGCCTAATTCTAAGTCTAAAGCTTAGATCAAATCCAACAGTCCACACAAACATTTTTTAGGGTTTTTGTTGTTTATTAGGTATTTTAAGGTCCTAAGACCACAAACACAAACAAGATACACAAACAAATATATACAATCCCAATATATGGCTCAAGTGAGCAAAGTGAAAATGACATAAACATAAACAAGTTAAATGATATGCAAATGGCAAATGAAATGGTAAATGACTTGAATTTAAATGACATAAAGTAAATGACTTGAAATTAAAAGTAAAAAGAATAAAAGTTAGTCAAATGTTAGTTGATTAGATGTTAGTGGAGTTTTGCTTTTCAATTGTTTAAGTCATTCTTTGGAGAACACTCAACCCTCTATTCACAAGCATGGATCCTTGAACCAAGACATCTTCTAAAGGAAGGAAAAAAGGCCAAGTTTCCACACAATATACCATGAAAAGGGGGAGACTTACAATCCCACTTACTAGAATGCTATGCTTTTGGGTCAAAATTTAGCGCTATGTTAAGCAATCGTAATTGGACTTATGTAGAAGTCACAACTATCTGAGGTCGGGCAATAGAAATTTTGGTGTTAATGCATGTTAGAGATATGTTATAATGAACCATACTCCTAAAACATACCACACTCAAAAAGAAAATGATCAAAGGATGGACCTAATCTCATCCATACTTGTATTGGTTCATCTAACCTAAGTTATTGGTGGACCAATTAGCCTTAGGATATTGAGATGTCATTGGTCAATGAAAGGGATGGGATAGAATAGAACTGAAGATTAAGAGGGAGGGGGAAATAAAACAAACACAAATTGGTCATCAGAGGAATTTTATTAAATTAAAATCATTCATTCATTTTGGGAGATGAAATGTGCATTTCATCAATCCCCTAAATCCAATTATTTTAACCCAAAAAAAGTCAAATCAACCTTGACCAATGCCCAAACACATAGTCAAACTTCACAAGTCAATAAAAATGGCTCAATATAATTTTCACACAATTAAACAATTAAAAATCAAATTAAAATGCATTTAAATTAAATTATGTTTGATCAAAAACCTAAAACCTCTTCAAAACACTAAATAAATGGCCAAGAGATTTATCATAGGTCAAACAAGGTCAAAGGACCTTGAGGAAAAAAAATCATTATTTTTGAAAAGTCAGAAGTATTCCTAAACAATTAAAAATATGCACAAAAACAATTAAAACATGAAAAATATCAATATTAATCCAAAAAATAATTTTAATTCAGAAAATAAAAGAGAAAATATTTGAATTTTTTTGGTGAAAGTCCCATATTTTTTTGGATCAATAATAAAATTAATATGAATTAATAAAAAATAAGCAATTAAATGGAAAATTCAAAAATTCAAAAAAACGAGAGCCATTTGATCTCCCTAATTAATTGAGGTGGCAGATCAGATGGATGAAAATGTGCGCACCATGTGTATACGAGTCAATTGTCCCACATGCGTGGTAATTACTTTGGATGGATGAGATTAGAAGCTGTGAACCATATCAGATGGTTGAAACTTTCCCAACACGCCACCAGAGCCCTAGCTCCGATCATCTTCTCCGGTGAGGACCACCGGACTGGTCCAAGCTCAACTCAAAGAAAAATGGAAAATGAGTACACTATTTTGAAGGAAAAATGCTCAGGAGCATGAATTTGGCCTCAATTTTGTCCAATTCCAAGTATATAAAGAGATGCAGGGATTTGAATTTTGAGGATCATTATCTGAGTTGCTTCGATTTAACCTCAAAGCAACTCAATCTTGTTGCCTACATTGGTATGAGTTCAGCAAACCAACAATCAGTCAAAATGGATGAGAAACGAGGGAGAATCAGAGAAGAAAATTTTCTGAAATCTCACCTTCGAGAAGCTTCAGATTAGCTTGATCTTGCTTCTAACGTTTGGCTTGGCTTGACTCTGGAAGCTTGCAGAAGATGATTTAAATGGTTAGATAGCTTGGACTCTTGGAGTTTCAATCCTAAAACAGAAGGAGAATTAAAACTCAATTTCTCAATAAACCTTCAAGATTATCCTTTCAATGGTATTTGGGGAAGAAGGGGGTCGATGCTTGGGAAAGAGGGATCTCATTTCTGATCATCAAGGGTCCTATTTATAGCCAATGTGAATGATATTTGCACACTTCCAAATTTGGAAAATTTTCAAATTCTCCCTTGCATGGATGCATGGGCGTGAATGAGGCCCATGAAATGATGCCATCTGATCCAAAGTCCAATGTACAATATGCTGAAATCATGTTAGAAGCTCATGCAAGTGTGTATGGAAATTGGAACTTGAAATTATCCAAATGGTGCTTCAACTTACACCCATACCCAAGTACCTTATACTTTGTCCAAATGAGATGATATTGGACTTTTTGGAAAGGTGAGATCTAGGGGAACAACTTTCATGTTGAACACTTTTTCATTTTAAGCTTGGATCATGATTAATTTTGAGGTGGAAGTTTGGGAAATCAAACATATTTGAAAAATTTCTATGTCCCAAGTCAAATGTTCACTTCTTCCACCTTGAATAACTTTTTTTATGGACTTCAAATGAGAAAAGTTCCTTCATAAAAGTTGTATCTATTTCAAACCTATTTAATTTGGTCACAAATTTGACCTCATTTAGATTTGGCATGAAGGAGTTATGCATTTTAGAAGTTGAGGAAAATCACTTGTTCAATGGTATTGGTCCAAAATGACCTATAATGTTTCCTCTTGGCACAAGCATTTGAAAGTTGAATTTGCACTTCCTCCAAACACGAAAGTTGAAGTAGATATCTTTAATTTGATTATGCAACTTGAATGGCTTTCATATAATAAAAATTGAGCAAGTTATGATCTTGGGAAGTTGACCTCCAAACTAGGGTTTAGACAAAATGACCTATAATCTTTCACCCTAAAAAATGACTTTACAAGCAAAACCAGCTCTTTACTTCAACATGAAAGTTGTTTGGAATGTAATTTTGAGTAACGTTTCTCTTGGAATCATTTTCACATGACACAAATTGTAGGAGATAGGGTCTAGGGAACCCCAGTTTTGACTAGTTGACTTCCTCTGGTCAACCACCATGAACCATCTTGCTAGCTTGGCATTTTATTGACTTTTGGGACTCATGGAGGATCATATATGCATAATATGATGTAAGGTGAAGTATACCTTGAAATATTTGATCAATTTTTGAAGAAACTTGTTGAAGAAGTCACACAAGATACCCAGATGAATTAGGGTTTCCAAGGCAAACAAACTCCAAACTCTTGATGATTTCTTGATCAAAATAACATGTTAAGATCATTGGGATTCATATATGATGTCTATAGCCAATGTAAACCAATTCTTTACTGAGCTCCTTACATTGAGGGTCTCAAACCCTAGATATGATCTTGATAGAGCATAGGTGAGCATGTACACTACCTACAAAAGCAACCAACTATACATTGACATATTTTTGGTATTTTGATTAGTAAATAATGAAGAACAAAGTATGATACAATCAAATGTGCTTGGTGATCTCTCCAATGCAAACCCAATGGATGAGGGGTAAGGAGGATGCCAATGTGTGATCCCAATGCTAATGCATATGATGAGATAGCATGAGGGATCTTAGGGTCAAAATTGGGGTCTTACAGAGTCATCTGTGTCGATAAAGTGCAGACCCATCAAAATAGGAATATATATAGAAGTGAGCCTCTTTTACAGGGGTTCAAATCTCAAATATAAAAACAAAGACTTTGGATTAAATTGTAAGAATATGTATGTATACTATACGACTTTTCCCTAGGATTGTAGTTCAATTGGTTAGGGCACCTCCCTGTCAAGGCGGAAGTTGTAGGTTCGAGTCATATCAGTCCCGATGGATACAAATCCAATCCAAAAAATATCAATGGATTTTGTGTATGAAAGGGAATAAAAAGTATATATCATTTCTAACGGGTATCCCCTTTTTTCTTTCTTTGTTAGTTTAAGGGAAAGGTTCGAACAAAGAAAGTGAAATTATGGCAAGCATATTCCTGATGTCGTACATGATGTCACGACCTTAGGATCTGCACATTATCACAAACAATAGCAGGATAAATAAAATAATATAACAGTAAATAATACAATCAGTTATTAACCCAGTTCGGTGCAACGTCACCTATATTTGGGGGGCTAGCAAGCCAGGAAGGAAATTCACTATCACAAAATTCGTTTGAAGTCCTAAACAACCTCAGTGCTTACATACTTCTCACCTAATCTCTACGTGTTGACTTTTCTATCTAAGGCTTTCCTAGATATGAGACCCTTATCACTTCCCTCAACCACATGATAACACACAACAGAAAACTCAACCTACTCTTTCTTAAAAGCTTTTGAGGGATTGTTAGTTACAACTCAATACACCAGGTCCAGTTCCAGTATCAATGTGATACTTGAATAGCTCACACAGAGCACACACTCGAAAACTTAATGCTAACAAAATACTACACTGCTTCGATGCATTCCTAGGTTTAGAACTCCTCTATAAATAGCAGTTAGAGGCATGGGCTTCAGTCTTTGATTTGTAACAGATCCAAAATCTATGCTCAATCTTCTAAAGATATGATTTCAATCAAATCACACGTTTCCTACAATGTCTTGACATTGTTATTTCGTAACCAAGTCAAGATACGATATTCTTCAAGTACAAGGAAGACACGTAATAATATACTAGAGCTAAATCTTCAGAGAATATTTAGATAAATCATTTAAGGAGACTAAATCTCATTACCAACTTAAGCTCAGTTATGTTGAATTTTGAAACAACATGTCAAGACATCTTGTTCAACATCTGTCAAATAAACTTGTTTTTCCAAAATGCAGCTAATCACAAAGTGACAAACCTAACAATCTCCCAATTTGGCAAATTTTGGCTAAAACAACCTTTGCAACAGTCAACTGTCAAGGGATAGAAACAAAGATGTATATCAACAAGAAAAAACACACGACATCCTTTCTCACACAGTCACCAAAGGCAGGCACAGCGAATCAACATGCCTCATACTGTAACAAAAACATAAGCACACCAGAAGAAAAAAATCTTCTTTCTTAGACAGGATGCCAGGACATTGTTCTTGACGTCATGAACACCAGAAACAGATTAGATGCTCCCCCTGAGTACCAGAACCACGGGCTGAGTTACCCCAAAGGTTACTCCCCTTACATACTTGCACATGCTCCCCCTCAAGGAGCAAAAGGGATAAAAAATAATACCCATTCAGACAAACCTACTCCCCCTTTTTATCCATAAAGTTGACAAACAAACCACATTAACCATACCAACAATGTAAGTCACACAAGATTAAGAGGGTTTGCAAACCAATGAGCACTTTTAGAGTGCACAAAATAGAATCCAGGGAACAACCCACAAACATAACAAAATCAGAAATAACACACAAAAGATCTAGAGATCATTAATCTTCATCACTGCTGGTATCTTCCTCATCACTTGCATAAGTCTTGTCTTCATTATCTTCTTCCTCATCTGCTCCATCATCTTTCACACCACCTTCTTCTTCTTCAGACAGACTGTTAATCAACATTTCAAGTTTGCTCTTCCTTTCAGTACAACTTTTTATAGTTTCATCCAAAGTCTTGCAGGTGTCTTTCAGCTCAGCTAGTATGCATGTTCTGTCAGTGAACCTTGAAGGAGTCTATCCAGATGTTATGACAATGTCTGGGACATGTTTCCCAGTGAACAACCTATAATGCAATGGGAGTGGAGGTCCCCTTTTGCATGTACTATCATAATTTATTAATATACTAGGGTGTTGACTCGGGATAACCCCACATATCAAAGAGAGAAAAACTATTGGCATTTTCACAGCATAAGATGCATCATGCTTCATAGTCTGATCAAAAACATAGGAACCAAAATCAAAATTTGACTTGGTTCCAACAATATAGATGAACTTACCTAGCCCTGTAGCTATATTGGAGGTGTGATTTGTTGGCACCCAATTTGCAGCTCCAATTATGTGGAGAACAACATACTTGACACTCAAGGCACTAGCATACATTATCAGATACCTCAATTTCAGCTTGTTCTTCTTCATTTCTGCCCGACAACCTGTTGATTGTTTTTTGAGAAAAATCCACACATCTTCCTCTGACATATAATTTTATGAATACCTTGCTCCTTTTGTTGTCACACTCCTTGGAGATGTTCACAATAAACTCTTTGACAAGCATTTCATAGCACTTGCCAAATCCTGTTATAGTTTTCATTACGCCAACTTCTTAAATAAGACTCAACACCTTTTTACATTCAAAAGCATCATTCCCTAATTCCTTTTCCAGTGTTAACCTTCTTTGATAAACATATTTCCATTTTTCAACATTTTCAACAGAGTGAAAAGAAATGTTTTCAAGTGGAACTTCAGGAATATTGGCTGGTATCTTCTTCCCAGAGGCTTGTTTTCTGGAAGTAGATATGATGTCCTGAACATTGTGTTCGACATCATGATCAGATTCACTAGTATCAGAGGGAACTTTCTTCCTTTTCAGGGACTTCTTCTTAGATACATAAGTCACCACCTTGCTCCATCTTTTAATGGGGCGACACTAGCTTTGTTTTTGACAGATTTGGAGGGAGTGTTGGAGGATCCAACAACTTGGCTTTTTCTATTTCTCAATCTTTTAGCAATGCCATGAGCTAGTATTTTCCCAATAGGTGTAGCGGTAAATTCATGACCATCAAGCTATGGATAAACTTGACGTCAGTAAAACCAGAGTCGCCACCGCGCTTTTATTATTTCCAAAGGAAAAGGGAAAAGTACGAACAAAACCCAAAGATAAGAAGTTTTCAAATCAAAACTAATAAAATGCCAGAGATTACAGGTAAGGGGGTTGGTTACACAGAGGGAAGGTGTTAGGACCCAAAGTGTCATATGTACTCATAGAGAGCCCTTTTTTATGTGTGTGTGTGTTTTTGGTGTAAAATGATGTTTGAGAAAAATAGAGTGTGGGGATGAGAAAAGAATTCATTGATTATATTTTTTGTGGTTGACAAGACCTTCGGACTTGTGGCTACGTACCAACATAAAAATGAGGGATCAAAACCTCGTATTTCATGGTAACAATTTCAAAATGGGTGAATTGCTTTTAATCAAAAGTTAATAAGAAAAGCACAAGAGGCAAAAAATTTGAATGAAGTTGTTAGTTCTTTTTGTCTTTTGAAATTTTAGGTCAATATGATTAGATTTATTTAGAAGATTGATTTAAGGAAAATGAGTTTGAAAATTCAATGGCATAAGGCCAAAGTTTCTACTTGAAATAAGGTTTAGGTTTGAAATTGCAAGCAAAGAAAGTTTTTGAAAAGGGAAAGAGATTTGAAATTTAAGAAGTGGGAGGATATGAAGAGACTAATCCTAAGCATAAAATTAAAAGTTAAGAGTTGAAAAGATCTGACCAATGGGATGCAATCCAACAGACAAGAATGTCGTATAGAAAACCTACTTTCCCTTTGGACTTTGAATCAAGCAATAATCAAGCAGGCAATTAGCAATATCAGACATCATGAAGATCAAGGCATAAAATAAAGATAGCCAATCCAAGCAAGCAAATCCCAAAGCTAGCAGCCTTCTTTGTCTTCTCATGTATCAGATGAAATACTCCTTGATTAAATCAGAATAAAGCATTAGACACAAGATCAAAATAACAGTTTGCATCAAGATAATGTGGCTGATGAGTTCAAATGAATCCCAAGACTTGCATCAGATGAAGGATCAATTCACAATAACTTGATCTCAGAATGTTGGCATTGGCCAAGTCCTATTTGCACAGGGAATGTTGCCTAGTTCTAAGTCCAAAAGTTCAGATCAAGATCAACATTCCACCCGACATTTTTTAGGGTTTTTGTTGTTATTAAGTATTTTAAGGTCCTAAGACCACAAGAAAAATCAAAATACACAAACAAAATATATACAATCACAAGATATGGCTCAAATGAGCAAAGTGAAAATGGCATAAACATAAACAAGTTAAATGAAATGTAAAGGGCAATGAATGATAAATGACTGAAATTTAAATTGCATAAAGTAAATGACTTGAAAGTAAAACAATATTAATAAGAGTTAGTCAAATGTTAGTTAAAGGTTAGTGGTGTTTTTGCTTTTTTATTGATTAAGTCATTCTTTGAAGAACACTTAACCATCTATTCACAAGCATGGATCCTTGAACGAAGACATCTTCCATAGAAAGGAAAAAAGGCCAAGTTTCCACACAATACCATGAAAGATGGGAGACTTACAATCTCACTTACTAGAATGCTATGCCTTTAGGGTCAAATTTAGCTTTATGTTAAGCAATCGTAATTGGACTTATGTAGAAGTCACAACTATCTGAGGTCGGGCAATAAAAATTTAGGTGTTAATTAATTTTAGAGATTTGGTATGATGAACCAAACTCCTAAAACATACCACACACTAAAAGAAAATATCAAAAGGGATGGACCTATCTCGTCCATACTTATATTGGTTCATCTGAAACAAAGTCATTGATGAACCAATTAGCCTTAGGATATTTGAGATTTCATTGGTCAATGAAAGGAATGAGAAAGAATAGGGATGAAGATGAAGGGGGAGGGGAGTGAGAGAAACACAAATTGGTCATGGGAGGAATTTTATCAAATTAAAATCATTCATTCATTTTGGTAGATGAAATGTATATTTCATCAATCCCCTAAATCCAATGATTTTAATCCAATAAAAGTCAAATCAACTTTGACCAAGGCCCAAACAAATAGTCAAACATCACAAGACCATAAAAATGACTCAACATAATTTTTACACAATTAATCAATTAAAAATGCATTAAAATACAAATTAGTTTGGTCAAAACCTAAAACCTCTTCAAAACACCAAATAAATGGCCAAGAGATTTATCCTAGGTCAAACAAGGTCAAAGAACCTGAGACAAAAAAATTCTTGATTTTTGAAAAGTCAGAAGTATTTTAAAACAATTAAAAATATGCACAAAAACATTTAATTCATGAAAAATATCAATATTAATCCAAAAAATATTTTTAATTCATAAAATGAAAGAGAAAAATATTTAAAGATTTTTGGTGAAAGTCCCATATTTTTTGGATTAAAAATGAAATTATTATGAATTAAACAAAATAAAGTAATTAAACATAAAATCAGAAAATACAAAAAAACAAGGGTCATCAGATCTCCCTCATTAATTGAGGTGGCAGATCTGACGGCCACACGTACGCTATCCATGATGCACCTCAGTCAAAGCATCACACATGTGGTAATCACAGTGGAAGGCTGAGATTAAAATGTTTGAACATGATCTGATGGCCATGAGGCGTGCCAACACACCACCAGAGCTAGGGCTCCGATCTTCTTCTCTAGTGGATGTCACCGGACTGGTCCACCACCAAACACCACTAAAGTGAAAAACAAGGACATGGATTTAAAGAAAAAATGCTTAGGAGCTCGAATCTGGCCTCAATTTTCTCCAATTCCAAGTATATAAAAAGATACAGAGATTTGAATTTTGAGGATCATGAACTGAGTTGCTTCGATTTGACCTCAAAGCAACTCAATCTTGTTGCCTATATTGGTAGGACTTTAGCCAACCAAAAATCACAAAGAATAGTGGATAATTGAGGGAGAATCGAAGAGATGAAAATTCTGAAAAATTACCTTCAAGGGAGCTTTAACCTTGCTTGATCTTGATCCCAATTGTGCTTGGCTTGACTTCATAAGCTTGTAGGAAGATATTAAGATCAAAGAGAGGCTTGGACTCTTAGAGTTTCAATCTCAAAACAGAATGAGATTTGAAGCTCGATTTTCAAATGAAAACCTTCAAGATTATCCTTTAATGGTGAGGGTTTGCATTGTAGGTGCAAAGCTTAGGCATGAGGTCCTCAATTCTGAGCCATGAGGGTTGTATTTATAGCCAATGTGATTCATTTCCACACACTTCCAAATTTTTCCAAATTTAGAAATTTTCATTGCATGCTTGCATGGGCGTGTGATAGGCCCATCAAGTGATGTATTTAGGTCAAAAATTGCTTATGAATCATGCTTAAATCATGTCATGTGGCCATGCATTTGAGTTTGAAATGTGAAGGTGAAAATCATCCAATTGGTCCCTTGAAAAGAACCCATGCACAAGTCCTTCATTCTTTGGCCAAATGAGGTGATCTTGGACTTTTTGGAAAGGTGAGATCAAGGGTAACAACTTTCAGGTTTAACACGTTTCCATTTGAAGCTTGGATCATGATTAATTTTGAGGTGGATGTTTGGAAAATCAAACATATTTGAAAAGTTTCTAAGTACCAAACCAAATGTTCACTTCTTCCACCTTGAATAACTTTTGCTATGGACTTCAAATGGAAAAATTTATTTCATCAAATTTGTAGCTTTGTAAAGCCTGTTAAATTTAGTCACAAATTTGACCTCATTTGGATTTGGCATGAAGGAGTTATGTATTTTAGAAGTTGAGGAAAATCACTTGTTCAATGGTAATGCTCCAAATGACCTATAATGTTTCCTCTTGGCACATGCATTTTCAAGTTGAATTTGAACTTCTTCCAAACATAAAAGTTTAAAAGGAAATCTTTAATTTGATCATGGAACTTTAATGGGATTAATATCATAAAAATTGAGCAAGTTATGGTCTTTGGAAGTTGACCTCCTAACTAGGGTTCAAACAAAATGACCTATAATCTTTCACCATACAAAATAATTTTCCAAGAAAAAATAGATCTTGACTTCAACATTAAAGTTGTTTGGAATGTTATAAGTAGTAACTTTGCTCTTGGAATAATTTTCATATGACAAAAATTGTAGGATATAGGGTCTAGGGAACCCCAGTTTTGACGAGTTGACTTTCTCTGGTCAACCACTATGAACCAACTTGCAAACTTGATATTCTCTTGATATTTGGGACTCATGGAGGATAATATATGTACAATATTATGTATAATTAAGTATTCCTTGATATATTTGATCAAATGATGAAGAAACTTGCTGAGGAAGTCACATAAGATACCCAGATGAATTAGAGCTTCCAAGGCAAACAAGCTTCAAACTCTTGATAATTTCTTGATCAAAATGATATGTGAAGACCATGTGGATCCATATATGATGTCTAGAACCAATGTAAACCATATCTTGATTGATCTCCTTGCATTGAGGGTCATAAACCCTAGATATGAGCTTGATGAGGCATTGGTGGATGTACACACTACCTACAAAAGAAACAAAGTTATACATAGACATATTTTTGATATTTTGGTTAGTAAATAATGAAAAACAAAGTATGATACAATCAAATGTGCTTGGTGATCTCTCCCAATGAAAACCCAATGAATGAGGGGTAAGGAGGATGCCAAGGTGTGATCCCAAAGCTAATGCAAATGATGAGATAGCATGAGGGATCTTATGGTCAAAATTGGGGTTTTTAAATAGGAATATCACCAGAGTCCAGTTCCTTAATATTAACAATGTCAGTGGGTTGACCAACATAGTTTTTCTCTTTGTTACCCAACTCATTAGTTATATCTTCAGACCTTTTTTTGTCTTGAGATTTTTCAGAAGACAGAGTAGATGCATGCATATCAGGATCATCTCTAGGGTTCTCAATATTGTTATCCGGTTGGGCCAAGGATGTGGAGACATCCGGCATGAAATTTATCTTGGGGTCAATCCCTAATACTTGAGAGACTAGCACACATATATTCTTATCAACATCGTCTCTGTCAGTAACGATCACGCTAGATTTACTCAATGTAGTAACAGATCTAGGTTTATTGTTGGTTCTAGAAGCTTCAATATTTTCCATAACATTTGCCGCAGCGGTACAATTGTCATACACATCAACATTAGGTTCAATGCTAATGGGATCGAGATACAAACTACTCATGGACAAAGGTTTCTTTACAACAGTTGGGGGTTCAGGATCATTCATATTTATAGCAGTTATGAAGGGAATGGAATGTTGGTGTAAGCCCTAAAGGCCAATAATTTTGGTACTTGTATCGAATTATTTATTAATAATAAAAGGCTTTTTCTTTATTATGTTTGTTTAATAAAGTCCCTAGAATAACTAGTCAATTTAATGTATCAAGTGTGACTTAATCATGAGATCCTATTAAACATTAGGACACTATTCTTAAATTATTTGTAGTCGAGCTTTGTTGTAAAGTGGGATAACATTAAAGCATTAAGACTATTATGTATATAGACTGATGATCATATCTCATGGATCATGGATAAGGAGTTATCAAGTCTTAAACATATGTATGAATATTAAGAGTAATATTTATACTGGATTGACCCGCTATGAGAATACTATATAGAATGTTATCAAAGTGTCATAAATTATTCTCATGGTGATAGTGGTGTATACGACCCATCGACCTGAAACCACTATGGACCCTAGATGTAGAGTCGAGTGCCTTATTGCTGATTAAACATTGTCCGTAACTGGATGACCATAAAGACAGTTGATGGGTACTCCATGAAGCATGCCGAGGGACATGAGTAACCTAGATGGAATTTGCCCATCCTGCGTAACAGGATAAATATCTAAGGGCCCAATATTGAACTGGACAAGGATGACACGTCTATGCCTTGTGTTCAATATAGACATAAGGGCAAAATGGTAATTGTACATATAAGTATTATCACAAAAGGATTTGTCAAATCACATGACATTTTCGTGTCTTGGGTAGCAGTGATGTGTTGCTAGATACCGCTCATTGTTTATTATGTTAAATACGTGATTTAATATAATTACCAATGTCGCAAGAACCTACAGGGTCAAAAACAAAAGGACGGATTGATGAGAGATAGAGTAAATAAGGAACACCATAAGGTACGGTGCACTTAAGTGAATTGTAGAACATCGTAAGGTACGGTGCACTTAAGTAGAATACGAAATATGGTAAGGTATCACCTGCTTGAGTGATATTGGTATATCATAAGATATGGGCCACATACACTTAAGTGGGATTTTTAGCTTACAGCCCACACAAGTGGTTCTATAAATAGAACCCTTGTGCATAAGCATTTGTGCATATGAAATTTCATTTCTCTCTCTCTCTCTCTCTCTCTCTCTCTCTCTCACTCACTCAAAGCCTTCATTCGTAGCATCTAGCACTGAGATTGAAGGAATCTGTTCGTGTGGACTGAGTAGAGGAGTTGTCACCATTCAACTTCCGTGATCACTCCTTAGATTTGTATCAAAGGTTTCAATCGCCACAAGAGGTAACGATTCTATCACTAATCATGCCCACTCGTAAGGATCACTAAAGGAGAAATTTTTAATTTTCGCTGCGTTTTGGGTCGCTATTCTCCTACATGGAAAAGGTACTTACTTTAGTAGGCTTGTCTTTTATTGAAGATGAAGTTCTGACCTTTCTCACGGGAGTTGCATAGACAGGAACGATCAAGAGGGGAACAACATCAGTGATGACATCAGATAGTTATATCTCAGTTCCAATAATTTTAGGGTTTGATTTCTCTTTGGAGGATTTGCTTGGAGTGGAGACAGAAGGTTGTGACATTTTGGAAGTTTTCGGTAGAAAGGAGATGGAGAGATGAAGATGTCTGAGAATGAGTTTGAGAGAGAGAATGCAAAAGTTAGCGTGAAGGTGTCTTGGGTGCAGTGTTGTGAAACTAAGAAAACGGGTGTAATGATGGACTTTGAGTTTTGTGCAAAGGTAAGTGGAGGGAAGAGAAAATTTGATTTCTTTTTCTCATCTTCAGTAATTGCTATAATTCTTCAAGCATGCAAATGCCCAATTCACCCCTTAGTTTTTCAAATTTATTTGCATCTAAGGTTTTGGTAAAATGTCTGTCACTTGCTTTTCAGTAGTTACATGCTCAAGAGTGACAATTTTGTCTTCCACCAGATCCCTAATAAAGTGATGACGGATATCAATGTGCTTAGTTCTACTATGTTGAATAGGGTTCTTGGAAATGTTAATAGCACTTAGGTTGTCACAGTACAATGTCATGACAGCCAAAAACTTGATCGCGACTTAGTAAGTCTATGGGAGCACCCCAGCTGCTAAGTAGTTGACGAAATCAGCGTACCATGGCATTGTGGTTTTGGTGTAAATTGCGTTCACTACCTCGTTTGTTTTGGTATCCTTATGGGTTAATGCGTATTTAGCTGTATTGCTTTCCAGTTGGGCTATGAGTCTTTCGTAAGGGAAATCGTCGTTTATAGGCACTCGTTCAGATTCAATACCTTCCATTCTTGACAAGTGATCGGCCACGACTTTTTCAGTGCCCCTCTTATCCTTGATTTCTAGGTCAAACTCTTGTAATAGTAATATACACCTTAGGAGTCTTGGTTTGGCGTCCTTTTTGTTTAGCAGGTACCTAATTGCAGCATGGTCGGTATAGATAATTATCTTTGTTCCTACTAGGTAGGAACAAAATTTATCCAGAGCGAACACTACAGCTAAAATTTCCTTTTCTGTAGTGGCATAGTTCATTTGTGCAGGGTGTAGGGTTTTACTTGCATAGTATATTGCATGAAGTTTCTTATCCCTTCTTTGTCCTAAGATTGCACCTACAACATAGTCACTAACGTCACACATGATTTCAAAGGGTAATCTCCAATCGGGTGGTTGCATGATATGTGCGGTAATAAGAGATGTTTTTAGTTGTTCAAACGCCACTAGGCATTTGTCATCAAATATGAATTCGGCATCCTTCATCAATAAACCAGTCAGTGGTTTGGTGATTTTTGAGAAATCTTTAATGAATCGCCGGTAGAAGTTGGCGTGTCCTAAGAAGCTTCGTATTTCTCTAATGGTTTTCGGAGGCTGAAGGTTTTCTATAACTTCTATTATAGCCTTATCGACTTCAATCCCCTTATCGGATACCATGTATCCGAGTATGATCCCATGTCGGACCATGAAATGGCATTTTTCCCAATTTAGCACGAGGTTCACTTTTACACATCTTTTAAGTACCATTTCAAGATTCGATAAGCAGCCTTCAAAGCTTTATCCGCATACAGAGAAATCGTCCATGAAGACTTCCATGATGTCATCTATAAAATCAGCGAAAATTGACATCATGCATCTTTGGAATGTTGCAGGAGCGTTACACAGTCCGAATGGCATTCGTCGGTAGGCAAATGTACCATAGGGACATGTGAATGTCATTTTCTCTTGGTCATCAGGATGAATAGGAATTTGGAAAAATCCCGAATAGCCGTATAAGTAGCAGAAGTGAGAATGCTTAGCCAATCGTTCAAGCATTTGATCGATAAACAGTAAGGGAAAATGATCCTTCTGAGTGGATTTGTTTAATTTTCTATAATCAATGCACATTCTACTTCCAGTAACCACTCTTTGTTCTATAAATTCTCCTTTTTCATTATTAACAACTGGGACGCCTCCCTTATTCGGTATGACATGTACTCGGCTGACCCATTGACTATCGGATATCGGGTAGATAATACCTGCTTCTAGCAACTTTTGCACTTCTTTCTTTACTACATCACTCAGAATGGGATTTATCCTTTGTTGATGTTCTCTAGAGGTCTTACTGTTTTCCTCTAGCATTAGTGCTAGGCATTCGCTTAGGATATCATCTTGGTATTCCTCACTCCAATTTTCATCTTCAAAAGTATGAGGCCTTGGAATTTTCAGTGTTTCGGAGTATGATGTTTGTTCATTCTCCATTTCTCTTATACATTCGTCGATGACATCTAGTAGACAACAGGTAACGTCTATAGTTGGTGCCTTTAGGAATTTCGTCAAAATGAATTCGACTTTTTCCTCATCAACTTCAAAGGTTAGCTTGCCTTTCTTAACATCTATAATGGCTCTGGCTGTAGCTAGGAATGGTCTTCCTAATATGATAGGGATGTTGGAATCCTCTTTTATATCCATAATTATAAAATCAGTAGGAATATAGAATTGTCCTATGTGTACCGGAATGTTTTCTAACATACCTACGGGAAATTTAACAGAATGATCCACAAGTTGTACGGACATCCTCGTACGTCTTAGTTCTCCCATTTTGAGCCTTTCGCATATGGACAAGGGCATTAAGCTAATACTGGCTCCTAAGTCGCATAGTGTTTTGTTTATGACAGACTTTTCGATTACATGGGGTATGGAGAAACTACCTGGGCCCTTCAACTTAGGAGGCATATTGTTTTGTATTATGATGCTACACTCAGCAGTAAGTGTAACGGTTTCGTTATCCTCTATCTTCTTCTTGTTAGATAAGATTTCTTTGAGAAACTTAGCATATGAGGACATTTGAGTGATGGCTTCTGTAAAGGGTATTGTGATACTCAATTGTTTTAGAAGCTCTAGGAATTTTTTAAATTGCCCTACACTTTTAGATTTAACAAGTCTTTGAGGATAGGGGATATGGGGTTTATACAGTGGTGGAGGCACATAAGGGTTTTCTTGAGTATAGTTCACCTGGCCTGTGGAGGTTCCTGTCAAGAGTTGACATTCTGGGGCAGCATGCCCTGGAACTTTGCATATCTCGCAGTTTGGTGCTACGGCAGCCAGGGTGGTTGCGGGTGTTATGGTCAAGTTGTCTATCTTTTGAGTAAGAGCATCTACCTTGGCGTTGACGTGGTCAAGACTGCTTAGTTCGTACATACCGCCTTTCGTTGGAGGTTTCTCTACGGAGGTTCTTTCGCTTCCCCACTGGTAATTCTGGGCCATACTTTCGATAAGTTAATAGGCCTCATTGTAGGATTTATCCATAAGTGCGCCACCTGCGGCGGCGTCTATTGTCAATCTTGTGTTGTATAAGAGACCATTGTAAAAGGTATGGATGATCAACCATTCTTCTAGACCGTGGTGTGGACAAAGCCTAATCATGTCTTTGTATCTCTCCCAAGCTTCAAAAAGTGATTCATTATCTTTTTGTTTAAACCCGTTTATTTGGGCTCTTAGCATAGTCATCTTACTAGGTGGGAAATATCGTGCTAAGAAAACTTTCTTCAACTTGTTCCACGTAGTGACAGAGTTGGATGGTAGAGACTGGAGCCAAGCTCTAGCTCTATCTCTCAATGAGAATGGGAAAAGACGTAGTCTTATAGCTTCGGGGCTGACACTATTTGCTTTCACTGTGTATGCGTATTGTAAAAACACTGACAAATGTAGGTTCGGGTCCTCCGTGGGACTACCTGAAAATTGGTTTTGTTGTACGACTGACAACAACGAAGGTTTTAGCTTGAAATTATTGGCCTCGATGGCAGGGGCAGCGATGCTGTTATATGGTTCATCCTGTGAAGGGATTGTATAATACTTAAGAGGACGGTTTTGCGGTCCTTCGGCCATCTCTGGTCGAATAACTGGTTCAGGAATACGGATATTAGGATCAGGAAGATTTAGCTTGATACGATGTTCTCATATCAAATCTCGTATCCGTCGTTCTAATCTTAGATAACGCTCAGGTTCGTTGAACGGTAGCTTTAATTTCTCGCCTTGAGAGCGAGTACTTGGCATACACTCGACAAATTAGAAATGGAAATAGAATTGTTTGCCTTAGTCTATACTGGGCAACACTCGAGTTACAATATCGACTAAATTAATCCCCGGCAATAGCACAAAAAACTTGATCGCGACTTAGTAAGTCTATGGGAATCGTGACTGCAAGTGCACAGTCGGATCACGTAGTTTTAAAGATTATCGAACCCATAAGGACTAATAATCGAACATATCATTATCTAATGTTACTATGTAAATCTAAGGCTGATGATCATTCTAAGATTGGAGGGATGAAGAGAAATAACTATAACGTAAACAGAATATTAATAAAGATATTTGATCATGGGATATCGGTATGTAACGCATCAAAATTCGGGGATTCGATAGATATTTGGTGTAATCTTATTGGTCAAAATATTCTTCAGTAGAAATTATTTATAAAAAGGACTTGGTCTCACACTCTCGTTTTATTGACTCTGACCATACTCTTAAACCATAATGCTTGACTCTTGCGGTCTCATTTTGAATTTAAAAGTAATTTTTAAATATGAATAAAGTCTAATTAATCCTAAAGCACTCTCGCTGTGTTTAGGATTAATGCCTAGTTTCTGCTATCTGGTTAAAATCTCAAAATCTCGTTCTTGTTGACCGTAACCTTTGTTTGTCTTGTACTCTCGTACGAAAAACAGTTTTTAATGAAATAAGAAACTAAAACGGGGAAAATAAGTTTTATAAAAACCAACACCAATTATTTACGAATCCCGTCGTTTCGACGGTCTTTACATACCGATAGCTAGGGGTTTAGCCGGACATGGATCCGGTAACAAACATGGTATTCAGAAAATCTAACATACAATAAGGCATAAATAAGTAAAATAGAAATCAAAATAAAACCTGGATTATGAATTGAGAACTTGAACTTAATCTTGATTCTTCAAATAAAATAATGTTGGCAGACTTTGACAATGAGTAACTGTTACAATTGAATTTAAATGCGTAAACAATAAGTTGCAATAGTCCCTGATGTGGAGAACTATTACTTTTATAAAGTAAGAAAACTGCCTAGAAAACTAACCAAAAAATAATCTGACTAAAAAAAACGTCCTTTCAAAGGAGAAACAACCCTCCTTTATATATTTTCCACTTCCCTAGATTGTAGAGAAAAAGTGAGTGGAATCGTGGCTGAAATTGGGGAGAGAAAGTAGAGAAATCCTTTCACATTCATAGCAAGATAATCTATTAGCGACTATGATCTCATCATTATTGATTTATTTCTTTTTTCCACTTTGGCTCAAACAACAGTTAAAGATGGTTATACCATTGGGCTAAATGACCGGGTGAGGATCACCTAACTTAGAGAGAACAACACTTTTCATACATTTTGTCAATCTTTTTCTCTTTTAAGCCTGAGATCATACACTTATTTGCATTGACTTCTCGCGTAGTGTGTGCTTAAGATGGTGCTGAGTGCGAGATAAACTACTTAATGAATATTAAAGGATGGAATTTAAGGCTATGACATGACAAGTACTCAAATCGATCTTATACTTGGGAGATTTAAGGTGTTAAAATGATACCGATCTTGTAATGTTTTTCCAAATCTCTACAATTCAACCTCAGTTTTATTTATAGTTTAGAATTTTCAAAAGATGTACTGAATCTCTAAGGCTAGATTTTTGCAAAAAAAAATTGGTATGGCTTAAGCAAATGGGAGAATCAGTAAATAACGGAAACCACACATAAAGACTCGACATCACACTGATATTTGACTCAACTAACACTTAATAAAAATAAAATAACAAAAGGAAGTAACAATAATTTAAATCTACTTAGAAAGCGATAAATAAAAGCGGTAAAGCTTCCTCCCCCATACTTAAACTTTGCATTGTCCCCAATGCAACGACATTAGATAGGGAAGAAAGGTAGAACCTAGGTAGCCTGCTACTGGCGCCTTATGCCACGTGTACGTACACGTCCATCGTTTCCTGGTTGGGGAGGTGGCGTATAGTCTTGTAGCTCTTCCACACGCACTATCAATGCTTCCATTTCATCAATCAAACCAGACATGTTCTGTTCGGTTTTGAAAGTGTAGTCGTGTTGATCATGCTGCATCTGGCAAAGGATTTGCATCATTTATGTTTGTTGAGCTTCCATGTTTTTGATTTGTAGGTCGCACTGAGCGTCTAATTCACTACGCTGCAACAGTTCAACATAGATCTCATCAAGAGTGGCTAGTGCCACATTTCTTCTTCTAGGTCTTTGGCTGGAGGATGTACCTGCAACATTTTCAGATGACATGTGTGTGGTTTGTGGGTCAGTAGCTGGAGCAGCTTGCTCCGGAATATAATCGTCGTTGGTGTCCCCATCAACAGCTACATTCTCAGGAATATGCGCGGGGACCAGATCATTAGTATAACGAAAATTTTCCTGGTTACGCACATTTGTGCGAGGTGGATTTGGGAGGATGAAATCTTGTAACATATTATTTGCAATTATTAGATTAAACTTACCGTCTCTCCTTCATTTTACCAATTTCATACTCCTCGCCATGTCAATGTCAATGGAATGATGCGGGAGCGGGGTTTCCTGGAGAATTTTTCTTTGAGTCCTAGGACTCTGGCTATGGAGGTTATTAAACCTTCAAAAATAATCGGCCCTCTCTTTGCATTGACAATGGCATGCATGTGAGATAACATAAAAGGGACAGTATTCACCTTTTATGGCAGAAAAGTGGAGAACAAATAAAAGAGTTCTTTTTTGTTCACCTTGTTAGAATTTACTCGGCCAAAATGGTGGACGCCAATATTTGGCGGAAATATCGAATAGCCGGGTTGTGAATTAAAGTGGCTTTGTTTCCCTTAAAACTATGGGTTACTGTACCCGTTATTGCCCTCCAAAATGGTTGAAAGGCTCGTTTCCAACCCTCAGTATCTGGGACCTCACTTACTACGCCGTCCCCATGGGGAAATTGTAGCAGGTCCGTAAGTTAGGAAAATGTAAGAGCATATTCAATGTTGAAAACACGAAACTGGACAGTCCCACAGGAACAGTTTGTGTTGGGTGTGGGACTAAAAATTAATGAACTTAGAAATTCTAATGTTAATTGAGCATAGACAGGGTCCTTAAGAGATAGGAAATAATTTTAATTTAAAGTGTCTAGCATATAGTTAACATTATCTAAAATTCCTAAGGCAAATAAGAAGGGTTCATCGGCATACCTTGTTGATTCAATCTTTCTCGCGCTTAGAGCTGTGTAAGTCTCTTCCTGTAATTCACCTGGCTCGCCGTTTCTAAACACTATTTCTTATTCCCTCATTTGTGCCATGATGAATTTCACACTTCTTGTGTAATGTAGTGAGAATATAGCAAAAGAGGGAAGAATTATGCTTATGAGAGATGTGGTTTTGTGAGATTATGTTGGTGGTTTATATAGAGATGGTTGTGGTTGGGAATTGATGAGTGAAATAAATTTCATTTATGGTCTTCAATGTCGTGGTCAAAGGAAATTGATAGTGGTTGAAGAGCTTTTATGGAGTGTCTAGCATGCAAGGGACAGAGCATTGAAAAGGGATCATGTGACATTAGTACAACATAATGCATGTGAAGGAAAATGTAGTGGCTGGCACCACTTTTTATGCTTGTGGCGAGCGCCACAGTCTTCACATGGGCGCCACAGCCTGTGTGTGGCAGCCGCCACATGCAATATGGTTTGTTCCCATGTGTGACCCTCTTTATGGCTTTGACCATAAATTTCCATTTGAATTTTAATTGACCGACATTAAATAAATAGTGGTTGTATAATTAGGTAGAAGAAAACCAACATAATATATAGGTAGGAATGAGAAACAAGATATGGTAAAATGATATTAAAACACAAAATTGAAAAATGAGAGAATGAGGTAGACAGGAAAAGATGATATAATTCGTCTACTGGAATAAAAAGAAATGAATTAAATAAATAAATTCCTAATGTGTAAAAACAACAATAAAATTCCAAACAAGAAAATAAAATAAATGTCAGTGAATCGGTAATATTCAAATAAATTAGTCGTTACGGCGGCTACTGGTAGGAGGAGCAAACGAGTAGAAGTGCTGGTAAATGTGATCCAAGTTCTTTGTCACTACATCCATAAAGCCGTGGAATTCCACACGCAAGGTGCTCAGCTCGCCTCTCAGATTGGTGACGTCTGTCTGAACAGCTTCGATGGCAGCAACATGATCGATGAGAGGTGCAACATGTATAACTGGGGCGTGTGATTCAGCATCAGAGAGATAAGTGTCATAGTGGTCGTAGATTTGGGGTGTCTCTGGAGGAGAAGGTGGTGCATCTGGTGGTCCATCCAAATCGTAGATCCAGTTGTTCCTATCATGTACACTCGTCCTATGGTCTGGCGGGTAAATAGGTGTACTACTTGGCGGTTAATTAGAAATTCAAACACATACGGACCTAGGTTCCTAATGATACCGGTGCTGAAAAAAATTCCGATGTTCATTGGTCGTATCCAACCTAAAGGGTTGAGCCTGATAAATGCTTGTCTCAGTCCGATGGCATTTGCTATCATGGTCACTAAGCCTCCCACTAAGATTGGTCCATAGTTATCCTGTGATATACGGTACAAATTAGCTATCATGAATGTAGCGGCATTAACAGGTCGGGGCTGTGATGCAGAATACATTATAAAGAGTTCATCTTTGGACACGGAGGTTCTGTTCTGTTCCTTTCCAAATAAGGTGTGATCTAGGATCTTATGAAAGTAACGAATGGCGGGTTATGGATGTTCTCGGAATGCATAAGATCTGGCTCGGGATGGTCGTTTCCTGTGATGCTACCCCAAAAGTGATCTAATTCAAGGTCTACAAGCCTCTCTTCCTGGGTAATGGTAAAGGTATCAGGACCATTAGGGCATCCTAGGAGTTCATCTATTTCTCTATGGGTGTAGCGGTAGTCAGTATCGAACAACCTAAAGGTGATGAGGCCTTTGTTAAATCGCATACCATGGTTTGGCAGGTAAACTAGGGAGCTTAGGAATTCTAAAGTCAACCTACTGTAGGAACTAAATTTTCTTTTGATAGCAAAGGTGTCCAAGCCTAGTTGGTTAATTAGGAACATAACATTGTCTCTTATACCTAATTTGGTCATGGTGCGTCCATCTGGGTATAAGGTTAGTGATATTTCTCTTTGAGCTAGAGCCTCAAAATGTCTCCTTTGAGCTCTGCCTCTAAAGACTATATCCATGTAATCTACTTGTTGCATTGTCATGGTCAATAGCTAAATAAAATCAAGTAGATAACAACATTAAGTTAGTAATGGTCAATAATAAAGAAAGATACCGATTGACTTTATGAAAAATAAGAAAGAAAGAAAGAATGAAAAATAATCAGTAGTAATAATCATAAATTTAGATAATGAAATTAAAATTTAAAGATAGAGTGTGGATTGTCTCCCACCAAGCGTTTTGTTTATTATTGTAAGCTCGACAGAAATTGAATAGATGTTATTCTTGTGAATGAGCGGGCAACTCTGTAAGCTTTAGATTCGCGATGAAATCATTATTGTCAATGTTGTGGTAATATTTCAAACGCTGGCCATTTACTGTAAATGGTTCGCTCGTTTTTCCCTTTATCTCTATTGCTCCATTTGGAAAGACATTGGTAATTTCGAAGGGACCGGACCACCTAGAACGAAGTTTTCTGGGAAAGAGTCTGAGGCGGGAGTTAAACAGACGTACTTTGTCTCCTTTCTTAAACTTTTTCCTTGATATGTGATTGTCGTGCCATTTCTTAGTTCTTTCTTTATAGATCCGGGCATTCTCATACGCATCTAGTCTAACTTTTTCTAGTTCATGGGTATCTAATATTCTTTTTTCGCCTGCGACAGTATAATTCAGATTAAGGGTCTTAATGGTCTAATATGCTTTATGTTCTAATTCTACCGGCAGATGACATGATTTTCCATAAACTAGCTTAAAAGGTGTGGTTCCTATTGGGGTCTTATAAGCTGTCCTATATGCCCATAGGGCTTCGTGTAATTTTAAGGACCAATCTTTCCTAGAGGTGGCAACCGTCTTTTCTAAGATTTGTTTGATTTCTCGGTTCGAGACTTCTACTTGCCCACTCGTTTGTGGGTGATATGGTGTTGCTACGCGGTGCCGGACTCCATATTTTAGTAATAGCTTTTCAAAAATCCTTGAAATGAAATGGGAGACACCATCACTGATGACAAGTCTCGGCACTCCGAATCTAGGGAAGATTATACGCTTAAAGAGTCTAATTACCACTCATGTATCATTCGTTGGAGAGGTTATGGCCTCAATCCATTTTGATACGTAATCGACCGTAATAAGGATATACTTGTTACCAAAAGAAGATGGGAATGGTCCCATAAAATCGATTCCCCAAATATCGAAGACTTCTACTTCCAAAATGCCTTTAAGTGGCATTTCATCGCGTCTAGATATGTTGCCAGTGCGTTGACACCGGTCGCAATTGATGATCGTGATGTGGACATCTTTCCATAGATTGGGCCAAAAGAGGTCAGCTTGCAAGATCTTAGCGCAAGTCTTCGAGGTGCTTGCATGTCCTCCATAGGGAGCAGAATGACAGTGGGAGATTACATTTTCTACCTCATCTTCGGGGACGCATCGACGGAAAATACCGTCGGCACCTCTCTTGAAAAGTAGAGGCTCATAACAATAGTAATGTTTAAGGTCGTGGAAGAATTTTTTCTTTTGTTGGTAAGTCAAGTCTGGTGGGAGCACCCTAGTGTAGCACCTCAAATTTGCACCTCCCATTTGTACATTCATTTCATTTTTAGGTCATTAACATTGCATTAACATTGCATATCACATTGCATTTCATCAGTCAAAACTGGTCAGGAGGATTCATCTGTGCAAGAGAGCAAGGGTTTTTCCGTGAGATAAAGGCCCTATGGTTGTTCTAGAGAGCTTACATGACCCGAGGTTCATTTTGATGCAACTTGACCAAGTGTTGAAAGCTCAAAGTCATCAGTGCATGTCCAAGTCATCTAAGGCCCATAAAAGTCAACTGCAAGTCAACTGAGGGCTAGGAGATGGAGAGATGATTTGAGACACTTCATTCATATCCAAAAGAGGTTCATTCATCATGACAAGTGTCTACATTGAAGATTTTGAGGTCAGATCAAAACTTTCCAAAAATGGAAAGTGACCTATAATTAAAAGTTTCCCAAAATGGAAAGTTTTTGGTTCAAATTCAACTTGATCTTGCATCACCAAATAAGCTTCAAATGAATTTTTGTCCAACATGAAAGTTGAAGATCTCTCTCTCTCCCATTTCCAAAAAGTCCAAGATGATGAATTTATGATGTGTGGTTGAGGAGATATGGTCAAATCATTGTCAAGTGTGCATGGGATTCCAAAAGGGCATAACTTTTGTTTCATAACTCCAAATTTGGTGCCTCTTTTTCTAAAACTCTTCTCTTGACATGAACTTTCCAAATCATTCATCACATTTCATAAAATCTCATCACATAATCATGTGATTTTTCAAGCCATTTTTTAAGGGAAATTCACAAATTTGAAATCTATGCATCATGGGAGCTTCCTACCATTGCCAATGTGTTTAAAAGATGATTTTGAGTGACTTTGATCAAGAAAATGTTACTGTTCACGTCCATTTGCTCCATGCACCATGCAAAATGTCATTTTTGGTCATAACACCTTATTTTGATTAATCACAACTAAACCATGCCTAATTTTAATTAGTATGTGATTAGTGAAGCATATAAATAGAAAAACCTAACAGAATTTCACTTTAGCTTCATAAATTCTAGATCTAGATCTCAAAATTCTTTTTCCCTCCATTTTTTCTCCAAATCAAAACTTCAATTTCTTCCATATAGTGCATTGATTTTCTTCCATATTCTTGTTCACTGACCTTCATTTAACATAGATTAAGCATTGGTTTGGAAGATTCGAGCAAGAATTGAGCACTTGAAGATCAAGAACATGATGATGAAGATTCAAATCTAAGCTAGATCCAAGCCATTCCAAGCTTCATTTTCAACTTCAGAGGTGTTAACAAAGTTGATAGAAGGGATTTGGATGCTTTTGGACACTTGAACCTACCACTGCCATTGTTGGAGCTTCAAGAGGTCACATTTTCGAACCTCTTAATTCATGATTTTATGTGCATAGAATTGTAGAGTTTTTCATGGTGATAATGCTGATATAAATTTCGTGTGATTTGGTGCAATATTCATGAAGTTATGTGGAATTGAAAGTTTGTAGATCTAGAAAGTTTTCCTTCGATTCTTGAAATTCATGATGAATTAGTGTGAATTGTTTATGGATTCGTGTTCCTCGTTGCATAGGCTTCGTTTTGATATAAAGTTTGTGAAATTCTGGGCACTTTGAAAAATTCTGGAAAAAAACGCATGAACATTCATGCTGTTCTTCATCATCTTCATGAAGAAGATGAAGATCTTCGTGTTACGTCGATTTTGCGTCCTTTGCGTCGGTTTGAACCGTCGCTAGCGTAGAACTAGGGCTCGCTGCCAAAACGGCAGCGTTTCATGGCCAGGCGCTCATTTCAAATTGCTACCAGGTTCGATTCCTGGTAGCAGCGTTTTTCAAATTATTTCACAATTATGCTTTTCCCTCCCTAATTTCATGTATGTGCCATTTTCATTTCATTTTTTTCCTCCAACTTCCAAAATTCATAACTAATTGAAAAATGGCTCAATCAATTCCAAATTTTTGTAGCATGATCCTATGTTTGTCTAGAATTTTTTGGTGGTAATTTCATGATTTTACACTTTCTGGTTTTTGGTTTGTGTTAGAAGATGTGAACATATGTGCTTTCATGACCTTGCTCCACTCATCTCATTGTGAAATGCTTGATATTGATCCAAATTGCTTGAAATTTTACATGAATGTTCTTGATATGTTGCTGGACCTTTGAGAATTGATTGTGCATTTTTCCCATTTACCATTTCTGTTTTATGGACATGTTTGTATGGTGTGACAATTTGTGTCACACAATTTGGTTGATCAACTTGTGCCATTTAATTTCCATATCAAATAACCTCTAATGCTTCTGATTTTTTGTATGATGGATGTTTTGGATGTGTTGATTGCTCATGAATATTTCCAGAATTATTTGAATCATTTCTGTTTTGATTGGGAATTTTCATTCTTAATGTTCAAATGCATGCCTTGAATTGGTCATTGACTTCTCTTGCCTATTACATGAACTTGCTTGATGATTTTGCTTTGGTACTTTTTAGGATTTGTTCTTGATTGATTAAATATGATCCATGTTGAATATCAAGTTCTGTTTTGGCTTTTTGATTCACTTTTGACCCTAGGCTTTCACCTAGTGGTTTGTTACTCACATTTGAGTTGTGAATTTCAGGTTCAAGTATGCATCTCCATGATTGATGTTGCTCCTTCATGTGAGCTTGGTCATTTGTTGTTGTTTGCTAACATTTGCTGTTTTGTAGGCCTTGATGATGGTTCACTTGTGTTTATGGCTTATGTGTTGCATATTGGGTTGTCTGTTTGATATTGACTGTTGACTGTTTGTCTGGATTTTGTACTGATTGGTTTAGCTGTTTCCACAGGTACCTAAGTTGCTTTAAGTTCATTTGAACTTTGCTTTGCTTGCTTGTGGTTGGCATACCACTGAGGTATAATTCCTTGATCTTCATGTAGTCTGGAAGACCTGTCATGTTACTTTGGCAGGCACCTGTCTGAAGCCCTCCTTAAGAGGCAATGTTTGTGGTTGTTTATTTTTGTGCCAAGCAGGTAAAGACCTCTTAAGAGGCAATTGGCAGATAAAAGGGATGTGCAATCCATCCCCTGCTATTCAGTTGTGTCATTCACTTTGCTCACACCATGTGTTGATGCATTGTGAATAAGAACCCAAGATCTTGTTGTGTCAGTCATGTGGGGAAGAGTTCCTTCATTCTGAACTCCCACACTTTCTATTTGATTCAAGCTCTCCCAGGCCAGGGATAAGAGCTGTGAGGTCTTACCTTCACTTCCCATTTCATCTGTTTCACCCTAACTCTCAATGTTAGGGTTAAGAGCTAAAAACACCCTTTTCCAGTTGGTTTGTTTGTCGAGGTTGATATGACCCCTTGACTAAAGCCCAGCCTTGTGTGAGCCAATTGTTTGCATATAGTGTGTGTGCTTGCTCTTGTGCTTGTGTTTGCTTTGTTATGCTGTTTAGGCTAGCTTGCTTCCTGTGCAAGTTAGGATAGAGACCTCAACATAAGGATCGTATGCATGACAACTTCTTGGCTCGAGTCGTAGTTGTAAGACCCCAATTTTGGCCCTAAGATCCCTCATGGCCCATATCACATCATATCATGGCCTCAAGGATCAGTGCATACCTTAGCTGCCCTCTTAGTGGGTGGGATACCTTGTGAGTGTGAGTCTTGATCACCAAGCATGTATTGCATTTGTATGTCATTGCTTTTCATATGTTTACTAACCAAAAGTACAAAAATATTGTCATCTAACCTTGTTGCTTGCAGATGAGGCTGACCAGGTCAAAACAGTCAAAATCAGCCACTGAGCAATTGATGGTGACCATTCTTGAAGAATTTGGACACCATGATCATTCATTAAGAGTTCATATAACTTGTGATATCATTTGGAATCAAGATCTCATGTGAAAGAGGCTTGAAATTCATCAGAACATGGCCCAGTCAACCAAAAGTCAACAAAAGTCAATTGTGGTCAAATGTGCATTTAATCAGTGATTTGATGACTGGAGATGGTTAAAAAGGTCTCATTCATGTCTATATAAACTTCATTTGGCATTTCAAAGACCAAGGTTGAAGGAATTGAGCTCAGGCAAACAGTTTCCCAAAATGGCAAATGAACCTGTGATTTTCGGCTGCCCAAAATGGAAAATTTTTCCCCTCAAGATAATTTCATGATACAAGCTTCAAATCAATTTTGTCCAACATGAAAGTTGAAGATCTTGAGCTCACCTTTCCAAAAAGTCCAAGAACTCAAAAATCCAGTGTGTAGTTTGCAAGATATGATCAGATGAATTTCAAAAAAGACCCGTAATCGGGAGGGCATAACTACCACATGGTTTATCCAAATTGCAAGTTCTTTATATGCACAAACTCCATTTAATGTGTACTTCAAAGTTGCATAATTGGATTTTTGGGAAAAGGCTCCGTGCAAAATGCCATTTTTGAAGTGAATCAATTTAAGGAGAGGGGCAAAATGGTCCATATTTGAAAATATTGAGAATTTGGAAACAAGGCTTATACCACCAGCTCCCAAATGATAATTTTGAGGGATTCCAAGTGAAAATTCTGCAGGAACTTACTTCTAAGCATTAAAGAGCTAAAAGTCCAAAATGCACACAAGCCAATTCTCACTAATTCACTATTTTTTCATTAAGCATAATTAAGACTTGGTTTAGTGCTTGGTATATATACTTAAACCATAACAGAATTTTGGGACTAATCATTTTTTCTTCACAAAATCACAATTTCAGAATCATCTTCACAATATGCCAGAAAACTGAAATTCTCTCTTCTCTCTCAATTTTGCTCAAAAAAAAAAAAGAAAAAAACTTCAATAATACTCTTGTTGCATCAATTCACCAAGTTGAAAAATCTTTGAGCTAAATCTTGATGAATTTCGTCAATTACACTTGCTGTTGAGTTTCTGTTTGCAGGTAAAACTCAAGAACAATCCACAAACTGCATCTGTAGAATCAACCTGCAATTTCCATGACAGTCCAAGAAGAGTGATCAATCGTAAGTGCTGGAGCTACAAGAATCGTCCCACGCACTTCCTGAAGCGATTTGCTGCGTCTGTTTCGCATCATCAAAGCCAAAATCCACCGAATCCGTCACTGCTCATCAAGAAAAGGTTGGATTTCGCATCGCGTAATAGCTTCAATCGAGTTAGGGATTATGTAGTACGTAGCTCATAGATCACGTATCCATTTGTGATTTGTAATTTCGTTAAAGATTGAGGGAGAAATTCATGATTTAGGTTTTGTCGCCATTTTTCTCTTCCTTCGATTCGAGCTGTGTGTTGATTAATTGATGAAATTGATTATGTATTTGAGTTCCTGAGAGAAAACCGGTTCGACCGGTATGCTATTTGTTGATTTCCATGGCCGTTTGTGCGTATCCGAGATTTCCAGCGAAGAACACCGGTGAAGACGATGAACTTCATAGCCATTTTCTGGAAAATTTCGCTTCATTGATCCGTGCTCGTCCGTGTTTGCCTTGCGTTCGTGTTTCCGATGCCAGATTCCGTGCGAAATGGCCGATGATGATGATGAACAGTGCGATAGAGCGATGAACATCGCGATGAGCTCATAGATTTTCTGCAGAATTCGCGTTTCGATCTTGTTTCGCTGGGATTCCATTCCAACTTGTGTTTTCACATGGCCGAGCGAATAGAAAGCTGCCACGTCTGATTAGTGGTGCGCAGCGTTTTAAGCGTGGCTTCAGTAATTACACATTAGGCCATTTCATTCAAAATAAATTAATTAAATCATTATTAATCCAAATCAATATTCAAATAATTACTTAAGAACTTCTAAAAATCACAAAATGCTCAATTTTAATCCAAAGAATTCAAGGATTTTTTTGTTGACTTTCATTTTTTTCTCTACTATTTTATAGATACAAAATTAAAAATAGTGCTTGGAAAAATATAATTGGACTTAGAGATACCTTTAATGTATGCTATTTCCATATGATGTGCCATTTTAATTATAGAAACCACATACCACATCCAAATTAAATGAAAATTGAGATATTAATTCTAGACATCCTTCTGGATTTTTTGACATAGGTTTCATAATTTTTGAGCCTATGGTTTATTATATGTGGTCTATTGAAATTGGATATGTATATATGTGACATGGTTTGATATGCTGAATTCACCAAATTGTTTACCATGCTTCCCTCTGGCCAATGGCCTTGAATTTTTGCATGAAGCTTATTTGACATGTTTACTACCACTGTTAATTTTTGTGGATTTTTACAATCCATTTTCTATTTGATCCCTATTTTTTCTTGCTGCCTAGCATGTTAGAGTTCCATTGGTGTAACCTTTAGCATTTATGTTGCCATATCCTCATAATTAATCCAATGGACATGAAACTTTGTAGCACGGTTCCTAACATGTTAATGTAGCTTTTAGCTTTGGTCCTACTAATTTATAATGCACGATTGCTGTTTGCCATTAGATGGAAGTTGGTGTATAATTTTTGACTTCATTTGATGTAGTTTTTGCATGCTGTACCATGTTTAATTAATTCCTATTGATCTATTAGTCCAAATGACTTGAAAATTAACATGTGGCTTGCTGAATACCTTCTGGTTAGAACATAATTTTTGTGGATTTTTTGGTGCCACTTTGGCATTTATTTGAATGTGATCTTGCTGGTTGTTTGTATGAGACTCAACATTGCTTCATTTGCCTTCCATGTTGCATAAATTGAAATGTGTGCATAGTTTGGATATGGGACCAATTGGGATCCCTTTGTATTTGATATAACTTGAATTTGATCATGAATTGGCTGCTGTTTTAAGATTTTTCCATCCTTTTGACCCTAGGCTAGTCCTAGTGGTCATGTTACTTACATTTGAAGTTAATTGTGCCTTTTCAGGTTAAGGAGTTAATGATTAAGGAATTTGCTCCACATTATGGATTGTATTACTTGACACATATGACTAATGTATTTGTTTTGTAGGATGTTGGTTCATGTGAGCCTTGTGCTATGCACATCATTATTTGTATAATTGTACTTTGTTAATTGATTCTTATGTTGTTATCTGTTTATGGAGGGGATGCTGATTTTATTGGATTGTTTTCAGGTACCCTTTAGTTGCTCAGTTCTCTTAAGGACTTGTGTTGCTTTGCTTAAATAGCAACTTGCATTGAGGTATAGAACCTTCTTCTTCATGTAGTCTGGAGACCCGGTCTGTTATTTGACCGGGCAAATTGTCTGAAGTCCTCCTTAAGAGGCATTGATTGTGTATGTTTATATTTGTCCCAAGCAGGAAAAGTCCTCATTTGAGGCAATTGGTGGAAGGTAGAGATAAATAGCCTATCTCCCACTATTCAGTGAGTCTTCTCATTGCTCCCATTACATGGTTGTAGCATTGAGATCCAAGCCCAAGATCTATCGAGTCAATCGGGGAGAGAGTTCCATCTTTCTGAACTCCCCCACATTCTTATATTTACATGCTCTCTCGAACATGAGATAGAAGCAATGAGGCACACCCCTCATATCCTTTCATCTGCTTCACCTGAGCCCCTCAATGGCCAGGTTAAGAGCGACACTTGCCTATTACATTGGACTTTCATAGTCAAACCCTTGCTTGAGCCCAAATTGTGTGGTTATAGCGTGTGCTCCTTGATTATATGGTTTGATTATTTGATTCATCATACATGATTACTTGATTGCCATTGTGCATTTTACCTTTGATTGCCATTAGTGCATGTGCGTGTCATTTGTCCTTGTGACATTGTTTGCTTACCCATTGAGGAACCAGTTATAAGTCCCTGTGAGTTGGCATCTGTTCCCATGACATGGAAGGGGTAGAGTGTAAGACCTCCTTGGTCACTCATACCCATTGCCTAGTGCATTTTGCTTGTGTATGTGAGGATTCATTGTAAGTCCCTGCGATGTGGCATTTGTACTCCTAGGATCATACTGTGGAGGCTAACATAAGGCCAGATGGATTGGCAGTTGACTTCCCGGTTTTGTTTTTTTTTTTTATTTTGATGGAGATTAGTATAAGTCCATAGAGTGGCTTCTGATATCCTTACTTGTTTTAGGAGACAGGTATAAGACCATTGAGTGGCCTCCAGTATCCGCTTTTATTTACTTTCATCTGTTATTATGTTCATATTATTGCTCAGTTGTAGCCTATTCCTAAGGACGCACTTGAATCATCTTCTATATGATTTCAAGAGGCGAACCGCTTAAGAAGTTTTACATTCCACCTTTATCCATTCATCCCATTGTGTCCTACCTTTTCACACATGTTAAAAAAACTGTGAAATAAGTGTTGTGCAAGCATTCTCACTCTTTCCAAATTAGAAACTTGGACCTTAAGTCCATGGTTTTCCAAACTTCATTTTTGTAAATACTTCATTCTGAATTGACTTTAATCATACTTTGACCTTTTTGTAAATAATCCACATAACTTCACCCATTCAAATGATTTTGTGGCTTTGTCCATGTTTGTTAAGTTTTCATACATTAGCTATAGGTTTGATTTACCCTAGTTGGTTGATATTAATCTCACCTATTTGTCCTTAGTAGATGAATTGTAAGCCTTCCTTGCCTATTATAGGGTTAACCCCTCTCTGGCAAGTTGAAGCTTTTCTCACATGGTGGACTAGTTGTTATATAAGGTTGAGTTTTCTCCCATGGGTAACGTAAAACCTTAGGGCTTGTGTTTAAAATTGAACTCACAAATGTTTGGAAATCTTTTAGCCGAACTACGGCGTTTTGATCCTTACCTTTGATGGAAGGTACGTAGGCAGCGGGTTCATCCGTTCAAACCCAATAATTAATTTGTACATTCTTTCCTCATCATCCCACTCATGTTTGCACATTACTTATGTCATGACAAATAATGATTTTCAACAACAAAGTGTGAAAAGGGCTCCCTAGGAGTACCTAGGACGCATTGGGTGCCTAACACCTTCCCATTGCGTAATTTACCCCTTACCTCGATCTCTGATCTTTTATTAGTTTTCTACGTGTAAAACTTCTTAGGTTTTTGTTCGCTTTTTAACCAGTCCTTAGGATAAATAAAAGTGCGGTGGCGACTCTATGTTATTGTATACTTTGCTTATGATTTAATCAATAGATCATATAGCGACGAATACACCGCTACAGAAAAGTGGCGACTCTGCTGGGGGTTATATTCCTTGGTGGTATTGCCTACTTTTCACCATTTGTTGTGTGATATATTATTATCTGTTATTTGACATATTTTTGTATAATTTGGGATAATTGTATTGATTGTAATGTGTGAATTGCTTGATATACAATTGCTGTTTGCTTTGGTGATCTGTGAGATGAGTTCTATACCCGAACTCGAGTGCACTCTAGGATAGGAGAATGGCGTAGCCTTGTTGACTGGTGTGGAGTAGTCCTTAGCCAGTTGACTTGCGAGTCCATTCACTTGGTGGAGGTCATGTTGGATTGATAATGTCACACAAGTTATTTGTGGTTAGGCATTATTCTTTCAATCATGTGCCTTAGAAGCCAAGGACCTTAGATTACCAAACCCATCTTGGCCTATTTTTAGGACGTAGTGCGGAGGTCGTTCAGATGTAAGTTCTGATACGATTGTCACGCGATACTACACTCATAAGAGTTTCTCTTGAGAATATTTTTGGAATACGAGTATTCGTTCCTCCGATAATATTCGAAAGATGGAACGATGATTATGGGAACCTCTGATAGAACATGTCTGGCAGGTTTAAACCCTAGTATACTCCCGTTGGGTGGTTCTTAACCAAGACTCCATGCTCGTGACTCTCAGCAAACCCGTGATTCGTGGTTGAGTCGTTCAAACATCGTTAATATCAATGGATCCCGGATCAGGTGTAAAACCTAAAATCCACCAAAGCGGCTGGTTGATATTAAGGATGTTTGAGCCGGTTCATGTACCGTTAATATCAATGGAACTTGGGTGTCGATAAGGTGAGAACCTAAATCCACCAAAATGGATGATTGATATTAGGGATACAATGAGCTTTCCCATGACCTTTGTTTGGTGTGTTTTGCTTGATCCTTGAGTGTGTTTGTTGCATTCATGCATTCACGCATTCATCCGTATCCATATCATCAGATAATAAGAAAATTTTCAAGGAACTCAAAGGAGTTTATTTGCAAAAAATTTCAAACATGAAAAAACCGGGAAAAATTTTTCACCTGATATATCTGATATTTTCATATCCGATCAAAATGCTTAAATGTTTCAAAGTTTGCAAATAGAACCCTCGAGTTCCTTTGAAATAAAAAACAAGCATATGCATAAACACTTCATGCATCATTTGCATAAGCAGGTGTTTTGTTCCGGTCTCCCGTCCTGTGGTCTGACCCTGCGATCTTCATTTATTTTGGAGACGCACCTCGCCGATATTATACCAGAGCCGATTCTTCGAGATTGATGGATCATCTTGAGCAAGAGAGTTGTGAACTCAGAGAGGATTTTGCCAGCCTTAGTGCTGTTGATGGATTTATTCCTGTTGATGGATTTATTCCTGATTAACCGATCCCGGGTTGGCATTGGCTATTGTTCTGGGGCATATGATGAGCAACCTGAAGAAGAAGCTGCTGCTATCTTTGAAGAAGACGCAGAGGATGTGAACAACTTCGTTATTCCTGGCGGTGTCTGCCACAATTGGGTCGCTGTGGATGTTCCTACAGTTATCCATAGATCAGAGTAAATATGCTCACTTTGTTTAAAACCCTTCTCCCATGCCAAAAGGAGAAGTGATGACATTGTTGGCAACATTTAAAACAATGATGTTTTCATTCAATTAATGCATTGTTAAACATTTGTTTTTCCATTTGTTTTCACTTTTTGCTTTTGCATGAAATCGGTGATCACAAAAAACCTGAAAAACAAGAAAACAGCTTTTTCATCTGCATAAATGATTTGCTTGTTTAAATACAAAAGCTTTCCGTTATCCAAAATCATTATGCAGGGATTTCTAAACCCGTTGAACATAATGATCCAACGCCATCTCCCAATCTTGAATTCCTTGTATTCGGAGCAGAGGAAGATGATGTTGAAGGGGATTCCTGATGAGATTACCCGCCTTCTTGAGCACCAAAGAAGCTCATTCAGCTGTATCATGAGAATCAGCAAGACAGTTAAACTGGGGCATTACAAATGTAATGTAAAAAAAAAAAAAAAAAAAAAAAAGAGGGTGAAAAAGAAAAAAAAAATCAAAAATCAGGAAAAATTTTTCAACATTTTTCCAAAAGAAAAAAGAAAAAGTATACCCTCAAGTCCCTAGTTGACTGATGCTGAACGGATTCAAAGTCGTTATGACCAGTTGAATTTGATTGAAGAGAAGCGATTAACTGCCATGTGTCATGGTCAGTTATATCAGCAGAGAATGAAGAAAGCATTTGATAAGAAGGTCAAGCCTCGTGTGTTCCGAGAAGGTGACCTCGTGCTCAAGAAAGTTTTGTCTTTCGCGCCCGATTCCAGGGGCAAGTGGACTCCAAACTACGAGGGTCCATATGTTGTTAAGAGAGCCTTTTCAGGCGGAGCTTTAATGCTTACAACAATGGATGGGGAGGATTTCACTCGTCCTGTGAATTCAGATGCAGTCAAAAGATACTTTGCCTAAAAAAAAAAGGGTATATGCAAATAAAAAACAGAATAGCTCGCTAAGTTGAAAACCCGAAAGGGCGGCTTAGGCAAAAATGAGCGTCTCGGTGGAGAATCCGCAAGGGTAATCCAGGCAAAAGTTAGAGACTTAAAAAAGAGCATATTTGCATCCCGCTAGACTGAGTACCTCACCCTGGGGCAATCTAGGCAAAAATTAGGGATCAGGCAAGTAACTGCATCCTGACAAGACATTTCTGTTTCACCAGTCGTCATTTCGTCAGAAGATTCTCGATTCGTCGTCGACTGAAGCTTCGCATACATCGAGATTCAAATTGGTAGAGAAAGGATCATTATGTTCAATGTAGCCCTCTTCCAATATATATCACTGATTTCAAATTTGTACAGATCTATGGAGTCTTGCCATTTGCAGGCTACCATTCCATCAAATCAATTTGAGCTTTTTATCCAATTATTTGCACTCTTATTTGTTTCAAATCAACAAATGTTTTGCATGTTTTAATTGATAAAAATATCATTGTTTTAAAAACAAAATTTTTTCAAAGATTATTGTTTTAAACAAAGTGAACATTCACAATGATAAAAGGATACTCAAAGAATTTCTCAGTGCTCTCCCAAGGGTGGCATGGTTCCCAACAGGTAAGACATTTGTTCATACTCCTGGTTTGGTTTGTATCCTTCTTCTCCAGATTTGGTTGTTGGGGTTGTTCCCCAAGCAGAGATTTGTTGTTGGGGTTGTTCCCTAAGCAGAGCTTCTGTGGATTTTGACTCCCCGAAGCAGAGTTGTGTGTTGAAGGCTCAGTCTGTTCTCCAGCAGTAGTCTCTCCCCGGCTTGATTGCCCAGTTGTTCAGAAGATTAGTGGTTAGTGGGTTGATATCCCCGTATCCCGTATTTCTCCCCAAGTGAGTTGCCAGCATAATTGCAAGTCGAGTTGTTGGTGGGGTTATTCCCCAAGCAGAGTGTTGGCGAAGACTCAGTTTTCTCCAACAGCAGTTTTCCCTAGCATGGGTGTTTTCCTTGTGGAAGATTCGGCGATCGATGGTTTGTCACCTTGGTGCTTCGTTACTTTCTCCAGTGGGTCGCTACGCCCAGACTTTATTTGTCTCCTCGGCACAGTCACGAGTAGAGCAGTTATTGATATCCCCATTGCAGTCGCGAGCAGAGTTGTTGTCACTCTCCCCAGCACAGTTGCCAGCGGATTTATCTGTTTTCTCAGCACGGTCGCTTTCCTTTTGGAAGACTCGGTAAGTCAGTGGTTTGATACCCGGTACTTTACCGTTTCCCCGGCAAAAGTCGTCAGTGGAGGTGTTTACTTTCCCTCTATCAGAATGGTTGTTATTCTCAGCAGAGCAGGATTTATTTTCCTACTCCATGGTTAATTGGGTTGATATCCCGGTATTTGCATCCACTTTCTCCAGCATTTGCCTGCAGAGTGGTTGTTATGGCAGTATTGCCTGTTGAACTCCTTCAATCCCCCGTATGGTCGGTTGATAGCTCCGTCATCCAGAGATTGTATTGATTTCCTGATTACTTTTCGATCCTCAGTAGAGTGGCTTTTATTGCAGAGTTTACTGATGTGATCCGACAGATGTGTGTTCGCCCCGAGTAGAGTGGTTTGTTGCAGAATCTACTTGTTTGGTGCGCTTCCTTCCTCAGTGGGTTGTTCCCCAAGAGAATAGTTGATGATATCCCCAGTAGAGTTGCTTGTGCAGCCAAACTCTATCCGGGTGACCTTTGCTCCCTTAGTGGGTTGTTCCCCAATGGAGTTATGTTGGATCCGTTTCCATAGCAGTGTTTGCTGGGATCCCCTGCCGGATTTTGAGATTTTCTCTTGTTCCCCGACAGATTTGTCTTTGTGGCTCTTTGCCTGTTGTGACTTTCTGTGCCTCAGTTGGGACGATCGCTGATCCATTGCTCAGAGATTTGGTATTCTCAGGATTTCTGATTCTTTTGCTTCTGCTTGCCAGCAGTACCCTCAGATCTTTGCTTTATAGCATGGAGATCTCCAGCAGAATTGGCTTTCCAGTTGGTTTTCCCCTGGAAGTATAATACCGGACGTTTGATTCCTGGACCTGTTGTGTTAGATATGTCTGTTTTGTCAGCATTCATCAAACATAAACCACGCATATTCATGCATATTCATGAAACATTCAGATATTCATGTTGCATTTTTTGCCATATATCCCTTGTTTGTTATTCCCTGCTATGGTGATATAGATCTTTATAGATCTCCCTAAGCAGATGTCGGGTGTTTAATCTCTCCATATAGAGTCAGCCCCATAAGCAGAAAGTGTCTGTCTTTCCTTCTGCAGTTCCCCACTGAGATATACCCTCGTGGATGACGGTTTCTTCCGTTTCCTCCCAACACATATATTGGGATGGAGGTTCCTATGTGAGTTATATCCTCATTAGAGCGTGTCTTGATTCAGTCTGTCTTTTTGGATCTTTCCTGAATTGACATTTGTCGTCTGTTCCTTGTGCTTCCCAGTGGGTTGTTCCCCAGCGGAGTTTTCGGGCCTCTACCCTTATACCGGTAGTTATAAGTCCTATTGTTCCTTGTCCTCTTGGCGGAATTTGTGGTTATATACCTTTCATTCCTCCGCAAGAGTCGATTTTGGCCTCTACCCTTATACCGGTAGTTGTAAGTCCTATTTTTCCTGGCTTTCTTGGCAGAACTTGTGGTTATATACCTTTTAGTCCCCAGCCAGAGTTGTTGGTTTTCTACCTGATAGTCGGTAGTCGTAAACCCTAATTCCCTACTCTCCAACAGAGTTTGTGGTCTGTTATATACCTCATTTTTGGTTTCTCGTGCGGATTCGTGATTTATTCTATCCCCACGCAGAGTTTTTGGTTCTCTACCCCGTATTCGGTAGATGTAAACCCCAATTTGTGGTTACTCCCACCAGAGTATGGCGTCTACCCCGTATTCGGTAGTTGTACGTCCTATCTCTTTTCCCCTAACAGTGGTAACCTTTGTGGTTCGGTCTGGCTGATGGTGGATTTTCTGTTGTTGTGGCTTTATCCCTAACAGAGTTTTGTTCCCTGCGGTGATTTATATCCCCAGTGGAGTTTGTGGTCTTCTACCCCGTATTCGGTAGTTGTAAATCCTTTGTCGCTGTGATTTTTCTCTCCAGCGAAGTGGTATCTTATGATACATGTGGATAATTGCCGGTTGCTAGCAATTTTATCCTCAGCTGAGTCTTTGGTTTCTTACCCTGTAGTCGGTATCGTTAAACCTCTTGTTCTCTCAGCTAGAATTTTTGGTCTTCTGCCCCGTATTCGGCAGATGTAAACCCTAATCCCCTTTGTGGTTATCTTCATTCAATATTCGAGGTTGATATTCCTCCCTGCCTTGGGTAGTTGCTCTTGAGTAAGCACTTGTATTCCCAGCAGCCTTCTGGATCATTGCCGGATGCTTGCAATGTTATCCTTTTGAAGTCGCCAGTGGGTCTTTTCACCGTTTGCTAGTGATTTGTTCCCCGGATCATTGGTTGTTTATCAATGAATTCCCAGTTTTGTGGATAATGGCCGGATGCTTGCAATTTATCCCCAGTGAGTCTTTCATTTACCCTTTTGTTGGTAATGTTGTTACTCCCTTTGATTGGTCATCATTATATGCCTGTTTGGTATCCCGATGCCTTTCTTTTCGGTCGATTTATCCGTTATTAACCCTTATACCGGTTGTGGATAATCTTCCATGCGAGTATACTATCCACGTTCTGACGGTAATGGATAATATATCTCATGCACTCTTCAGTTGAAGCCTTTTGTGTTTCCCTGGTCGAGTAAGATTCGTTATTTCCCTTTGCGGAGTCGAATATCTTTGTTGTCGGATAATTGCCGGATGCTTGCAATCTATCCTTTGAGTTGTCTTTCGTTTACCCGGATGCTTGGTATCGATTGTCTCTCTTTTTGGTTAGTCACCTATTATATACCTCGGTATCTCTGGTGTCTTTTCCTTTCGAGTATATTATTCACGGTCTGCCGGTAATGAATAATATGTCTCATGCGCTCTTTAGTTGGAATCCTTTGTTGATTTTCCCCAACTGAGCAAGATTCGTATTCTTTGTAGAATCGAATATCCATCCTTTAACCTGTTTGTGTTTCGGATGTGTGTTTTGGCATATATACCAATTCACGTTTTCGGTAGATCACCTATTATATGCTCCGGTATCTCTGGTGTTTCTTACCATGCGAGTTTATTATCTACGTTCTGACGGTAATAGATAATATATCTCATGCGAGTATTCTTATCCACGGTCTGCCGGTAATGGATATTATATCTCATGTACTCTTTGGGTTTGTGTCCCCAGTTTGAGTAAGATTCGTTTTCCCGTCGTGGATTCGGATGTCCATCCTGTAAGTTGTTTTGCTTTTTTCAAGCCCTCCTTTCGGATGATGAGTGTCTTGGCATATGTACCAATTCACGTTCCTGTCGGTCACCTATTATATACTTCGGTATCCCTGGTGTTCCTTTCTGTCTACTCCCTATTATGACTTTGGTCCCCTGTGGAGTTAGATTTTCCTGAGTTTTATACCCTTTGTAGGTCTTTCTCAGATGTTGGTTGATTGATATCTCTCACCCTTATACCGGTCTTAGATATTCATTCTTCCTGAGTTTGTTACCCTTATACCGGTAACACCTCATTTCCTGTTGCTTCTCCCAGGAGAGTCTCTTTGTTAGACAGTCCCCTGCGGAGTTCCTTTGGTGATTTTTACCCTTTGCTATATGGGTGTTTATTCCCTAATATATGCATTTCCCGGCAGGGAGGTTCTATGTGAATCTTTTCCTGGTCCGAGTCCGGATTTTTATCCGAAGTATCCTTGATGGATAGTTTGAGTCAGCTTATGTCTTTCCAATGGATTTATTTTCCTCTGGAAATCTTTATTCCCCAGTGCGAGTCCTTTGCTTCCCCAGCAAGTTCTCCAGTCCGATGTTTGCTATCCCCACTCGGAATCGTGTCTAATTCACGCTGTGTCAGTTTTGTTATTACCCTAATCTGAATCGTGTCCTGCTCACGCATTCTTTTTCTTACTATCCCCTAATAAGAGTCTTACTAGAGTCTCTGTTCCTGGTGAGTGAATTACTCCGATGGATCGTCTTTTCTTCTGTGCGAATCATATATTCCCCCACAGAATTTGCTTTTGCATGCATACATCTGCATCATGAGGTCTCTTAGGGACCAAAATTTGTCTCATTACTATTATTTAAGCCCATTCTACCGCGTCGAAATGAAGATTTCTAAACTTCACTTCTCCGGATAGAATGACCTTAAATAGGGGCATCTGTAAGACCCCAATTTTGGCCCTAAGATCCCTCATGGCCCATATCACATCATATCATGGCCTCAAGGATCAGTGCATACCTTAGCTGCCCTCTTAGTGGGTGGGATACCTTGTGAGTGTGAGTCTTGATCACCAAGCATGTATTGCATTTGTATGTCATTGCTTTTCATATGTTTACTAACCAAAAGTACAAAAATATTGTCATCTAACCTTGTTGCTTGCAGATGAGGCTGACCAGGTCAAAACAGTCAAAATCAGCCACTGAGCAATTGATGGTGACCATTCTTGAAGAATTTGGACACCATGATCATTCATTAAGAGTTCATATAACTTGTGATATCATTTGGAATCAAGATCTCATGTGAAAGAGGCTTGAAATTCATCAGAACATGGCCCAGTCAACCAAAAGTCAACAAAAGTCAATTGTGGTCAAATGTGCATTTAATCAGTGATTTGATGACTGGAGATGGTTAAAAAGGTCTCATTCATGTCTATATAAACTTCATTTGGCATTTCAAAGACCAAGGTTGAAGGAATTGAGCTCAGGCAAACAGTTTCCCAAAATGGCAAATGAACCTGTGATTTTCGGCTGCCCAAAATGGAAAATTTTTCCCCTCAAGATAATTTCATGATACAAGCTTCAAATCAAATTTTGTCCAACATGAAAGTTGAAGATCTTGAGCTCACCTTTCCAAAAAGTCCAAGAACTCAAAAATCCAGTGTGTAGTTTGCAAGATATGATCAGATGAATTTCAAAAAAGACCCGTAATCGGGAGGGCATAACTACCACATGGTTTATCCAAATTGCAAGTTCTTTATATGCACAAACTCCATTTAATGTGTACTTCAAAGTTGCATAATTGGATTTTTGGGAAAAGGCTCCGTGCAAAATGCCATTTTTGAAGTGAATCAATTTAAGGAGAGGGGCAAAATGGTCCATATTTGAAAATATTGAGAATTTGGAAACAAGGCTTATACCACCAGCTCCCAAATGATAATTTTGAGGGATTCCAAGTGAAAATTCTGCAGGAACTTACTTCTAAGCATTAAAGAGCTAAAAGTCCAAAATGCACACAAGCCAATTCTCACTAATTCACTATTTTTTCATTAAGCATAATTAAGACTTGGTTTAGTGCTTGGTATATATACTTAAACCATAACAGAATTTTGGGACTAATCATTTTTTCTTCACAAAATCACAATTTCAGAATCATCTTCACAATATGCCAGAAAACTGAAATTCTCTCTTCTCTCTCAATTTTGCTCAAAAAAAAAAAAAGGAAAAAACTTCAATAATACTCTTGTTGCATCAATTCACCAAGTTGAAAAATCTTTGAGCTAAATCTTGATGAATTTCGTCAATTACACTTGCTGTTGAGTTTCTGTTTGCAGGTAAAACTCAAGAACAATCCACAAACTGCATCTGTAGAATCAACCTGCAATTTCCATGACAGTCCAAGAAGAGTGATCAATCGTAAGTGCTGGAGCTACAAGAATCGTCCCACGCACTTCCTGAAGCGATTTGCTGCGTCTGTTTCGCATCATCAAAGCCAAAATCCACCGAATCCGTCACTGCTCATCAAGAAAAGGTTGGATTTCGCATCGCGTAATAGCTTCAATCGAGTTAGGGATTATGTAGTACGTAGCTCATAGATCACGTATCCATTTGTGATTTGTAATTTCGTTAAAGATTGAGGGAGAAATTCATGATTTAGGTTTTGTCGCCATTTTTCTCTTCCTTCGATTCGAGCTGTGTGTTGATTAATTGATGAAATTGATTATGTATTTGAGTTCCTGAGAGAAAACCGGTTCGACCGGTATGCTATTTGTTGATTTCCATGGCCGTTTGTGCGTATCCGAGATTTCCAGCGAAGAACACCGGTGAAGACGATGAACTTCATAGCCATTTTCTGGAAAATTTCGCTTCATTGATCCGTGCTCGTCCGTGTTTGCCTTGCGTTCGTGTTTCCGATGCCAGATTCCGTGCGAAATGGCCGATGATGATGATGAACAGTGCGATAGAGCGATGAACATCGCGATGAGCTCATAGATTTTCTGCAGAATTCGCGTTTCGATCTTGTTTCGCTGGGATTCCATTCCAACTTGTGTTTTCACATGGCCGAGCGAATAGAAAGCTGCCACGTCTGATTAGTGGTGCGCAGCGTTTTAAGCGTGGCTTCAGTAATTACACATTAGGCCATTTCATTCAAAATAAATTAATTAAATCATTATTAATCCAAATCAATATTCAAATAATTACTTAAGAACTTCTAAAAATCACAAAATGCTCAATTTTAATCCAAAGAATTCAAGGATTTTTTTGTTGACTTTCATTTTTTTCTCTACTATTTTATAGATACAAAATTAAAAATAGTGCTTGGAAAAAATATAATTGGACTTAGAGATACCTTTAATGTATGCTATTTCCATATGATGTGCCATTTTAATTATAGAAACCACATACCACATCCAAATTAAATGAAAATTGAGATATTAATTCTAGACATCCTTCTGGATTTTTTGACATAGGTTTCATAATTTTTGAGCCTATGGTTTATTATATGTGGTCTATTGAAATTGGATATGTATATATGTGACATGGTTTGATATGCTGAATTCACCAAATTGTTTACCATGCTTCCCTCTGGCCAATGGCCTTGAATTTTTGCATGAAGCTTATTTGACATGTTTACTACCACTGTTAATTTTTGTGGATTTTTACAATCCATTTTCTATTTGATCCCTATTTTTTCTTGCTGCCTAGCATGTTAGAGTTCCATTGGTGTAACCTTTAGCATTTATGTTGCCATATCCTCATAATTAATCCAATGGACATGAAACTTTGTAGCACGGTTCCTAACATGTTAATGTAGCTTTTAGCTTTGGTCCTACTAATTTATAATGCACGATTGCTGTTTGCCATTAGATGGAAGTTGGTGTATAATTTTTGACTTCATTTGATGTAGTTTTTGCATGCTGTACCATGTTTAATTAATTCCTATTGATCTATTAGTCCAAATGACTTGAAAATTAACATGTGGCTTGCTGAATACCTTCTGGTTAGAACATAATTTTTGTGGATTTTTTGGTGCCACTTTGGCATTTATTTGAATGTGATCTTGCTGGTTGTTTGTATGAGACTCAACATTGCTTCATTTGCCTTCCATGTTGCATAAATTGAAATGTGTGCATAGTTTGGATATGGGACCAATTGGGATCCCTTTGTATTTGATATAACTTGAATTTGATCATGAATTGGCTGCTGTTTTAAGATTTTTCCATCCTTTTGACCCTAGGCTAGTCCTAGTGGTCATGTTACTTACATTTGAAGTTAATTGTGCCTTTTCAGGTTAAGGAGTTAATGATTAAGGAATTTGCTCCACATTATGGATTGTATTACTTGACACATATGACTAATGTATTTGTTTTGTAGGATGTTGGTTCATGTGAGCCTTGTGCTATGCACATCATTATTTGTATAATTGTACTTTGTTAATTGATTCTTATGTTGTTATCTGTTTATGGAGGGGATGCTGATTTTATTGGATTGTTTTCAGGTACCCTTTAGTTGCTCAGTTCTCTTAAGGACTTGTGTTGCTTTGCTTAAATAGCAACTTGCATTGAGGTATAGAACCTTCTTCTTCATGTAGTCTGGAGACCCGGTCTGTTATTTGACCGGGCAAATTGTCTGAAGTCCTCCTTAAGAGGCATTGATTGTGTATGTTTATATTTGTCCCAAGCAGGAAAAGTCCTCATTTGAGGCAATTGGTGGAAGGTAGAGATAAATAGCCTATCTCCCACTATTCAGTGAGTCTTCTCATTGCTCCCATTACATGGTTGTAGCATTGAGATCCAAGCCCAAGATCTATCGAGTCAATCGGGGAGAGAGTTCCATCTTTCTGAACTCCCCCACATTCTTATATTTACATGCTCTCTCGAACATGAGATAGAAGCAATGAGGCACACCCTCATATCCTTTCATCTGCTTCACCTGAGCCCCTCAATGGCCAGGTTAAGAGCGACACTTGCCTATTACATTGGACTTTCATAGTCAAACCCTTGCTTGAGCCCAAATTGTGTGGTTATAGCGTGTGCTCCTTGATTATATGGTTTGATTATTTGATTCATCATACATGATTACTTGATTGCCATTGTGCATTTTACCTTTGATTGCCATTAGTGCATGTGCGTGTCATTTGTCCTTGTGACATTGTTTGCTTACCCATTGAGGAACCAGTTATAAGTCCCTGTGAGTTGGCATCTGTTCCCATGACATGGAAGGGGTAGAGTGTAAGACCTCCTTGGTCACTCATACCCATTGCCTAGTGCATTTTGCTTGTGTATGTGAGGATTCATTGTAAGTCCCTGCGATGTGGCATTTGTACTCCTAGGATCATACTGTGGAGGCTAACATAAGGCCAGATGGATTGGCAGTTGACTTCCCGGTTTTGTTTTTTTTGTTTTATTTTGATGGAGATTAGTATAAGTCCATAGAGTGGCTTCTGATATCCTTACTTGTTTTAGGAGACAGGTATAAGACCATTGAGTGGCCTCCAGTATCCGCTTTTATTTACTTTCATCTGTTATTATGTTCATATTATTGCTCAGTTGTAGCCTATTCCTAAGGACGCACTTGAATCATCTTCTATATGATTTCAAGAGGCGAACCGCTTAAGAAGTTTTACATTCCACCTTTATCCATTCATCCCATTGTGTCCTACCTTTTCACACATGTTAAAAAAACTGTGAAATAAGTGTTGTGCAAGCATTCTCACTCTTTCCAAATTAGAAACTTGGACCTTAAGTCCATGGTTTTCCAAACTTCATTTTTGTAAATACTTCATTCTGAATTGACTTTAATCATACTTTGACCTTTTTGTAAATAATCCACATAACTTCACCCATTCAAATGATTTTGTGGCTTTGTCCATGTTTGTTAAGTTTTCATACATTAGCTATAGGTTTGATTTACCCTAGTTGGTTGATATTAATCTCACCTATTTGTCCTTAGTAGATGAATTGTAAGCCTTCCTTGCCTATTATAGGGTTAACCCCTCTCTGGCAAGTTGAAGCTTTTCTCACATGGTGGACTAGTTGTTATATAAGGTTGAGTTTTCTCCCATGGGTAACGTAAAACCTTAGGGCTTGTGTTTAAAATTGAACTCACAAATGTTTGGAAATCTTTTAGCCGAACTACGGCGTTTTGATCCTTACCTTTGATGGAAGGTACGTAGGCAGCGGGTTCATCCGTTCAAACCCAATAATTAATTTGTACATTCTTTCCTCATCATCCCACTCATGTTTGCACATTACTTATGTCATGACAAATAATGATTTTCAACAACAAAGTGTGAAAAGGGCTCCCTAGGAGTACCTAGGACGCATTGGGTGCCTAACACCTTCCCATTGCGTAATTTACCCCTTACCTCGATCTCTGATCTTTTATTAGTTTTCTACGTGTAAAACTTCTTAGGTTTTTGTTCGCTTTTTAACCAGTCCTTAGGATAAATAAAAGTGCGGTGGCGACTCTATGTTATTGTATACTTTGCTTATGATTTAATCAATAGATCATATAGCGACGAATACACCGCTACAGTAGTCTATCTCCCTTGTCTCTGGTTAGGTTAGAAGTTCTTTCCCTGTGTAGGGGAACTACGTCGCCCTGATCCTCATACCAGATGAGGTACGTAGGTAGGAGATGAGCTGATCTCTCCGGGCGCCCTCTTTCTTTTCTTTTGGTGTGTGTCTGTTCTCCCTTTCTGGTAGGAGTCTGATGTAAGTCCAGCGATTGGCATTCGGTTTCCTCTGTGTGTGTGTGTCTGGAGTCTAACATAAGTCCAGCGATTGGCAGTCGGTTTCCTGTTTTGCTTTGTGTGTCTGGAGTTGGATGTAAGTGTTGAAAAGTATATCTTCGGCAAATATTTTTATATCGTATCCACAGAGATTGGTTGATATTACCGCCGTTCTATAATCCGATTTGTTATAAGTTTAGAAAGTAACAAAGTTGTTTTGGTTGGAAATTTATCTTGTGAGTAAATGTCACTAAAACAGTAAAAATGGTTTTAATCAAATATAAAAGCTTGGCAAGATTGGAGTTCACTATTTCAAATGCTTATGATTCCTTATGATAAATAAATAGATTCAAGATTATTGATGATGTTCAAGTATCCTCTCAAAGTCATTTATGTCTAAATGATATTGTGATAATCACTATATTGATCCTTAGACGATCTCTCCACCTAACTATCAATATAGCAATCTTTAATGCTTAATACCAAAGAAGAGTAATGAATAAATCTATCTCTACAACTTATTCACTACTTGAAAATCTGTTTTATGTCAAGACTCAAATAATCTCTCTCGACAACTACTCAAATCTGGTTTTCAACTTAGGGCAAAAACAGTATTCAATACATCAACAATCTTTATCATATATATAAATCAAATGGAATACATAAACATATGAGAATAGCTACTACCTCCAATCTTGACAAAAGGGAGTTTAGCTCCTCATCATCATTGTTCAAAGTAGAAAGTTAAAGAAGAAAAACTCTCTTTCTCTCTTACAAAAATCTCTCCATATCAATGTGTGAATAATAGTCCATGAATGAATGTGAATAATGTGTTTTTCTCTCCTAAAAGAGTTGAAATTTCCTTAATTGATCATTTCCATCCAAAGCAGAAAAGCTATCCCAAGGCAGACACCAAAATGGCAAAACCAGCTGGCCTTCAAAACAGCACTTTTGACCCAAAAATCAGTTTGCTGGATTCGCAGGGTTCGCGGGGCGAACTGATGCTGTCTCATTCAGTTCGCGGGGCGAACTTTGTTCGCGGGGCGAACTGAAGCTGCCTCAGTTTCCTTGCTTTGCAAGCTTCATCCAAAACCTTCCATATTATGATGCTGCAATCCAAAGCTTTCTCATCCAAAAATTCTACAAAACTAACAAATATGTGAAATAACTATTCAAAACAGAATAAATTAAACCTAATTGCATTTATACAAAATAGTGAGAATAAAAGTGTGTAATTACATCAAAAACTTGGTAAAAGGGACCAATAAAATGATATAAAAAGTAGTACCAATTGGTCCCTAACAACTCTCCCCAACTTAGCATTTTGTTTGTCCCTAAACAAAAGTTTCCACCCTTACAACCAAAGCAATGACACAAAAGATTGAAACAAGGATTTACCAAGGACATTCAAATGGTTCAAAAGCGTTTGGCATTTTCTCAATTCACCTATCTCAATTCTAGACAAAACATGAATAAGGGAAATGGTAAAGTGCAAAAATCATTCCAAGGAATTCAAAGCCATATATGTCAAAATTGAATCAAACTTACACATACATCATACTAATGATGAATAACATGAAGGTTTACTTTCAGTCATCCAAGCAATTAAATCAACAATAACTCAAATCATGCGGTTATCACAACAAGTACCAAATCATGTGAAAAATGAGAATCAAGAGGTCTTTCAAAGGTTGTAATGTGGCTTAGGTTACAAGAAAGGATATGATTAAGAGAATTCAACCAAATTGCTTATCCTAAGGGAGCATTCCCAAATATTCAACTCTACACAATTTCCCTTTCTTTGATCCCTATCTTTTTCTTTTTCTTTTTCTTTTCAAATCTACACAACCATGAGCATTTTCTTTGTTTTTCTTTTTCTAATCTTTTTTTCTATGCTCTATGGTTTCAAGGGTGATTTCTTTTTCTTGTTTCTTTTCATATTTTTACCCTTTCATAAAAACTCACTTTTCCAAATTTCTAATCAACTTTTCACTTTACTCACCCCAACTTTAGAATCCAAAACCAAATTTATTCAATAATGCTCCCTACTTAGACATAAGCAAAAGGCAAAAATTTTGCAAACAACTCGGTTTGAGGTTTCAACTGATACGAAAGAAATTAGGATTCATTTATTCCACAATTTTCAATTGATTTTACAATGATTAATCAAATGAATCCTAAAATAAGCTCAAAGGGGTTTAACTAAGGATTATTCCTCACAAGGTTAGTTGATTCAAACTTTTTGGTCAAGTGGTTTTTCTCACAAACAATGCCTCTATCATTTTCAAAAATTTTACACAAAAATGGATTGATGCATGATTTAGCATGATAAGAATGAGTTAAAATAATGCTCGGTTTCCCGCTTTTTAGTGTACAATGGAAAGCCTCCTCACAATTGGTTAAGTCCTATTTTGATTCAAAACTGACATATACTTCAATGAATTTATGACATGGAATTTGCACAAACCATCAAACTACTCATGTTAAGTCTAGAAAGCGATAAAGTGTACCTTGAAATACCGACACTACTTCTTATCATCACCACTCGAGGTGTCCTATGCTTCTTTCTTTGCGATCATTTCTCGGTTGCTTTAAGCTTGACTTAAGAGTAAGAACAATTAAACAAAAAATGTTGGTAAACCAATTTGATTGTAACACACTTAAATCTCAAAAAGTATTCATGCAATTATCAAGCCAAACTCTAAAGTTCAACAAACTCCTCAATCTTCCTTCAACTCATCGCCATGGGTTACACCACCTCCTGCACCCCCCCAAAATTTTGGCCTGCCCTCAGGCCACTTATCATAATCAACAAAATCCTCCTAGGAAGGGAATGGAGAGGAGAAGTTTTGAAATTTGGAGGTTTGGAAGTGGAGCAACGAGGTTGTTGAAAGAATCTCCTAAGTTTGTGAAAATAGGAATGAAACCAAAAAAAATTGGTTCTGCCACTCACTGTTCGCGGGGCGAACCTTGTTCGCGGCGCGAACTGAAACTGTGAATTCAGTTCGTGGGGCGAACAGCAAAGACAGAATCCAAATTTTCAAAATTTAACACAGCAGAAACTCACACAAGAGAAAAAGAAAAAAAAATGCAGACTTACAACGTTGGGTTGCCTCCTAACAAGCGCTTTGTTTAACGTCGTTTAGAGCTCGACGGTTCAACGGTCTTCACGATCCGGCTTTGTTGAGCAACTTCCTCAAGGGCTTTGTTGTCTTCAAGAGGTTCTTGATGAACCTTCGATAAAATCTGATACCACCCGTCTTCAGAACTACTTGCACAACACTCACCCATTCACCATCGGAGATAGAACAAATCATCCCGACCTCCAATAGTTTGACAACCTCCTTCTTTTTCAGCACTTGAATCAATTTGTCTTCCTCTTTTATGGACAATGTATTACTAACGACCGCCGGTTTAGTACAGTCATCACCCAAGAACAAATACTTCAAATTTGGCTCTAGTTTTGGCTCTTCCACTTCCTTTGTCATATCCAAGCCTTTGTTTACCTCTTCATGAAAAACAAGTTCTCCACGAGACTCTAATTCATGCAACATTGCTTCCATCTCTTTTCCTTCATTGTTGGTCGAAACTTTGTAGACTCCGATAAGAGATTTCTCTGATGGATTAGAAACATGAACCTGGTCTGCGATCTCAACTAGTCCCTCCTTGGTGGTGTAGCACCTCAAATTTGCACCCTACCATTGTTTACATTCATTTCATAGTAGGTCATAGCATTAACAATGTCCACTGCATAACATTGCATTGTCCATTTGCCCAAGAGCAAGCTCAATTGATGGATTGGGTCAGACTGATCAGGAGAATCAATCAATCAAGCAAGGGAGTGCCATTTTCATTGGGACAAGGCCCTAGGGTTGATTTATCAAGCTCATATGGACCAAGGATCATTTTGAAGTGGTTTGGTCAAAGGTTGGATGCTCAGAAATCACTAGTCATTGTTCAGTCAACCAGAAACCCTAGAAAGTCAATTGTGGTCAACTGTGCCCGATTTTATGGATTGGAAGGTGGGAAATGGTTTGAAAGGCCTCATTCATGTCCATATGAGTCTCATTTGACATATCAAAGACCAAGGTTGAAGATTTGGAGGTCAGACAGAAAGTTTCCAAAAATAGCAGGTGACCTGTAATTTCAGCTGCCCAAAATGGAAACTTTTTCCCCTCAAAATAACTTCATCCTACAAGCTTCAAATGTAATTTTGTCCAACATGAAAGTTGAAGAGCTTGACCTCACCTTTCCAAAAAGTCCAAGAACTTGAAAATCCAATGCATGGTTGGAAAATTAGGGCTCAGTGAATTTCAGAAATGACCTGTAATCAGGAGGCCATAATTTCCATATGGTTTGTCCAAATTACAAGTTCTTTATATGCACAAACTCCATTTGACATGTACTTTCATGGTGCATAGTGGGATTTCTTCAAAAGTGGCCAGTGCAAAAAGTCAAATTTCAACTGGACAGTTAAATGAACCAGGGGCAAAATTGTCCAACTTGTGAAATAATTGGAATTTTTGAGTGGGGATTTTTGCCACACCTTATAAATGGCATTTGAAAGTTGTTGGAATCATCATAATATGCTAAGGCCTTGTGGTTTGAAAATTAGCTTTTGAAATGAAAGTGGAAAATTGGACAATAAGCTATCACATGTGGAATTTCCAAAATACTCATCCAATGAGAGTGAAACAAGTTGCAACAGCTCACACATGTCATTTTGAGAGTGTGTGAGCTGTCCATGAGGTGGCAATGAGCTGGCATGGGAAGTTCCAATTTTGCCCTCACTTGAAAATTAACATTTTCACTAACAAATGCAATTTGGTTAATTAGCATGGTTAATCATGGTTTAAGCACACATATATATTCCTAATCACATGATAATCATAACAGAAAATCATTTTCACCAAAAACCAGATCTGAAAACTCTCCAATTCTCTCAATTTCCTCAAGAACGCAAAACCTTCAACTTCATCAAACTTCATCAAATCTTGATCAATCTTGGAATTTCTTTTTGATTTGAATTCATCTCATCATCATCTCAATCTGTTTGTGGAGTTTGGATTGAAGAAGGCTTGGAATCGTGACTGCACCAACAAGCTACATCAATGGCAATTCCAAATTTCGTGCATTAGAAGCTGTTGCATCATAACCTAATTACATCATTCAATCACCTGGACCTTCAACTGCATCTGTTTGTGGACATTAAAGCTCAAGAACGCTCGATACTACACTGCCATTCCAGGTACTCGAGTTTTTCGAATGTCACGGTTTTTTCAATTGATGTATGCGTTCTGTAGTTTGTTGATTGTAGATCATGGTGATGTTTGTAGTTTTAGAAATGATGAACTATAGTTCGCGAAATCTGGAAATTAAGTTTTGAACCAAAACCCTAACTCGTTCGATTTGAGAGATAGAGGAACATTTAGGTTAAATTGGATTGATATTTGGATTCTAGGTTAGAAGACGGTTCTAACGACTATTCACTTGTTAATTTTGGTGAAAAATGGATGTTCATGTGTTCATGCGTGTTCCTGGGATTTTCTGGGCGAGAACGAAGCCAAATGCAGTGTTTGATCCAAAAGTTTGTTTGAAAATTCAAATAGGAGGTTTACCGCCCCCGCGTTTCTGTATTTACAGAAATGCCATTGGATATTTTAATTAATTTATTTAATTCATAAAAAATGTTAAAAAATTCATAACACCTTAAAAAATTCATAGAAAATCATAAAAAAATCAGAAAAATGTGTGGATTGTTTCTTTGACTTCCTTGTTGACTGTAGATGTTTTTTGACCTATTGGTCAAAGTTGTGCATGGTGGAAATTGTGGTTGACTTAGGGTTCTTTCACATGTATGTAAATTTGATACACTTTGCCATTTTGTTCATGAAATTCTCATAGTTGCAAATAAATTCTTGAAAATTTTTGTGGTAATTCTAGACACATCAATGGAGATTTACATGTGCATTTTATGAATTTTTGATACCTGGTCATTGAGATGTGAATTTTGGAACTTAGGTGTGACAATTTGTGTCACACCTCATTATGTCAACTTGCTGGATTTATTTGAGTGACTTATACTTGTTGGATTAATGTGAAATTTTGCATGGATGTTCATTAACATGTTAAGATGCTATGTGAATTTTTGTGGAATTTTATGTGGCATTTTCAATTTGATTGCTATTTTTCATCTCTGGTGGTTGATTGTGCAAGTTCATGTGATACATGTTGGTAGATTTGATGTGGAATGCTCATATGGTATTGAATGATCATGAAATTTGGTAGGAATGTTATAGACACATTGTATGACATCCCTGTTTTGGTCCCAGTCATTTCTTTGTTGTTTTCATGGACTTATGAATTTTTGAAGTGGAAGCATGTGTTGATGTTGTGATTTGGAGCATGTAATTGTGTCTGTTTTTGTTGATTTTTATTGACATGGTTCCCTTTGCCCAATTAAGCTGAAATTTGACATGCTAGACCTGGAATATCCCCTGTTTAGGTGTAAATTATTTGAGAATTTTTAGAATTGTTGTGATATGGATTTGAATGCAATAGTTCTGTTTGAATGTTTGGTGCTTCACTTGAACTAGTTTGAATTGTTTTGTGCATGGAATGAATATAATGAATGATATGAACATGGGATAATTGTGTTGGCTCTTGTTTGACATTAATTTGAGTTTGGTTAGAGATACCTTGTTGTTTAGGAATTTTTCTTGCCTTTGGACCCTAGGCTTGGCCTAGTGGTCTAGTTGCTAACATTTGATTGATTTTTCAGGATGAAAAGGTGCAATGTGAATGGAGAATGATCCAAGTCAATTCAATTGATGTTGTTTGATGTTTGTACACTAATATAACTTTGTTTTGTAGGTTGTGAAGTTTGGGATTGAGCTTTGAGCTTGCTTTGTTGTGCATTAGTTTGTATAGTCTGGATGATTAATACTTGCTGTTTATCTTTGTCTGTCTGAGCACTAACTGTGTTTGATTGTTTCCAGGTACTTTTAGTTGCTCAGTTCCTTGTGAACTTTTGCTTTGCTTAAGCAACTTGCATTGAGGTATAACTTCCTAACTTCATGTAGTCTGGAGACCCGGTCTGTTATTTGACCGGGCAAACTGTCTGAAGTCCTCCTTAAGAGGCAATGATTGTGGTTGTTTATTTTTCGTGCCAAGCAGGTGAAAGTCCTCTAAAAGAGGCAATTGGTGGAAGTTAGGGATAAGCAATCTATCCCCCACTATTCAGTTGAGTCTTCTCCTTGCTCCCATTACATGGTTGTAGCATTGAGATCCAAGCCCGAGATCTTGTGCAGTGCACATTGTGTCAGAGTCTCTGAGTATAGAAGGGTTCCCCCATTCTGGACCCATGCTCATTTGTCAGAAGCTCTCCTTGGTCAGGGATAAGAGCTGTGAGGTCTTATCCTCACTTCATCCTTTCATCTGCTTCACCTTAGCCTCGCAATGGCAAGGTTAAGAGCAAAAACAGCCTGTACAGATGACTTGCTGAGGCAGTCAAACCTATTGATTGAGCCCCCTTGTTTGGTTATAGCGTGTGCTATGTGGATATCTGATTGACATGCTTGTTTGAGATGCTTGTTCTCATTTGATGTTTGCTTGTGTGCTTGTTTCTTTCCTGGTTAGGATAGGCTTGCTTATGCAAGTAGGATAGAAACCTTAACTTAGGGTTGACTTTGCATGACAACATCTAGGCTCGAGTCGTAGTCTCCCTAGTGTTGTGTCTCCCTCTGTTATCTGGTTAGGCTAGTCCTTTTTCCCTGCGTAGGGGAACTACATCGCCCTGATCCTTGTTCCAGACAAGGTATGTAGGCAGGAGGTCGTGCGAGACCTCTCCGGGCGCCTTTTTCTTTTGTGTGTGTTGTTTGACAAAGGCTAGGCTCGAGTCCCTGACTCCTTAGCCAGTTATTGTTTGTTTGTTTGCTTGATTGTATGTTGTTTGGTGTTTTGGGTTCGGATGCTGACGTAAGTCCAGTGATTGGCTGTCGGGCTCCAGGTTCGCCCTTTTGAGTGTGTTTTGGGTTCGGATGCCGACGTAATTCCATCAATTGGTTGTCGGGCTCCATGTTTGCCCTTTTGAGTGTGTTTTGGTTCGGATGCCGACATGATTCCATCAATTGGTTGTCGGGCTCCATGTTTGCCACCCTTGTTTGTTTGTGTGTTCTGTGTTTGTTTGTGTGCGTGTTAGCCGAGCTACGAATGCTCTGATTCTCCTTCGTCCAAAGGAGATGCGTATGCATAGGATGCGACATCCTAGCGAGCATGTGCCGTTTCCCCCGTCCGAACTACTTAGACTCTGATGTCTATGCTTGATAGACTAAGTAGGCCCAGGATGCGATGTCCTGCCGAGTCAGTCTTGTTTGTTTTCTTGTGTCTCCTTCAGCCTGTATAGATGTTTACTTGAGCAGTGTTTTAGCAACCATTTTCCTTCCTATTGTGCGTGGATCCCGTCGAGTACGACGGATGCGTAGGGGTGCTAATACCTTCCCTTCGCATAACCGACTCCCGATCCCATTCTCTTTGGTCGCGAGACCATGCTTTTTCCAGGTTTACTCTGAGCGTTTCCTTTCCCTCTTTTGGGATAAATAACGCACGGTGGCGGCTCTGTTGTTTCTTCTTTTCCCGCCGGTTTTTCGCGTAATGCGACAGGTGGCATCGATTCGGAAGGAGTCATGCTTAACATTAAAATGCTTTTTGGCTTCAAAAAGATTGAAGGCTACCTCTTCATCTTGCACCCTCACTTTCATTAGTCCATCATCAATATCAATCATCATTCGGGCCGTTTTCATGAATGGTCTTCCAAGAATTATAGGAACCTCACGATCTTCATCCATGTCTACTATCACAAAATCTACCGGAAACAAGAATTTGTCCACCTTCACTAACATGTCTTGAGCAACTCCATATGGTGAAGTGGTAGACTTGTCAGCTAGTTGTAAAGTCATCCTTGTAGATTTGATCTCAACATTTCCCAATCTTTTGACAATGGATAGGGGAATTAAATTGATGCTAGATCCCAAGTCAATTAAGCCATTACCAATATAGGTATCTCCAATGGTTACTGGTAAAACGACTCAGCCCGGATCGAATTCCTTTCTTGGGAGATTCTTTTGAATGATGGCACTACAACGTGCATCGAGCAAGATTGTCTCATCTTCCACATGGTTTCTTTTCTTTGTGAGAATATCCTTCATGAACTTTGCATACCGTGGCATTTGCTCTAATGCGTCGGCAAATGGAATATTGATTTCAAGTTGTTTGAAAATGTCCATAAACCGTGCATAGTGTCTAGCATTATCCTTCTTTGATGGTGCGTGCGGATAGGGTAGATGTTGAACTGGAATGACATTCACTCCTTTGTCTCTTGTTTTCTTTTTTCTTGGTTTAATTTCCTCCTTCATTTCCGCTTCACACTGTTGTTCTTCCAACAATTGCTGATTCTGCTGTTTTCGCGGCGCGAAGGAAGATCGCGGCGCGAACTGAGCAGTTTCTGCCACTTTCTCCTTCCCACAAGCCACATCCTCATTTTCCAGCATAGCATCCATATCATTTTCTAATGTGATTTCCTCACTTTTTCCACTTGTCAACTCTCTACCGCTTCTTGTAAAAATTGCTTTACAATGCTCCTTTGGATTAGTTTGAGTGTTAGCGGAGAAAGAGGATCCTGCAGTTTGTTCCGACAGTTGTTTCGCAAGTTGACCTACTTGGTTCTGCAAATTCTTGATTGCTGCCTCGGTGCTCTTCTGATTTGCCATGGAGGCTTGCATGAATTGTTGGAGAGTGTCTTCTAACTTTGAATTTCCTCCTTGCGATTGTTGTCCTTAAGAATTTGGGTGTTGATAAGGACTTTGCTGCTGAAAATTTTGGTTGTTGAACCTTGATGGTTGATAACCTTGATTGTTCCTTTGATAGCCTTGATTTTGATTGTTCACATAACTCACTTCTTCTAGTGGAGGACAAAAACCAGTCGGATGATCTCCTTGACATAATTCGCAACATGCTACTTGATGTCGAACTTGAGAACCTTGAATTTCCTTCATTTGTTGTGGAAGCTTGGCCATTTGTTGAGTAAGTAACTCCACTTGTTGAGAAAGTAACTTGTTTTGAGCAAGGATGGCATCATTGGTATTTAACTCAAGAACTCCCGGTTTCCATTGTGAAGGACTACGATCATGTTGACTTTGACGATCATTGAGTGCCATCCGATCAATAATGACTTTAGCTTCTTCAGCATTCTTTGACATAAGAGAACCACCCGCGGTAGCATCCAAAAGTGTTCTATGAGTTGATTGAACCCCATTTAGAAAAATATGGATTTGAGTGAGCTCATCAAAACCATGACCCTTGCATTTTCTCAACATTGGTTTGAACCTTTCCCATGCCTCATTTAAAGATTCGTTGCTTCCTTGAGTGAATACCGCAATAGCCGTTTTGGCTTCCATGAATCGGGATTGAGGGAAATATCTTTCTAAGAACTTTTCTTCTAACAAATTCCAATCCGTCATCACTCTTGCTGTTTGATCAAGGTACCACTCTTTTGCCTTTCCCACTAAGGAGTGTGGGAACATCCTCTTGAATAATGTTTCTTCACCCGCTTCGTCTATTCCCGTAGAACCCGCAATCTCATAGAATTTGATGAGATGGGTATACGGATCTTCATGGTCCATTCCGGTGAATGGATTTGCATAGAGAAGTTGGAGGATTCCGGTCTTCATCTCCGTATTTCTTCCTCCACGGGCAAATTGGGCATTTCTTCTTGGACTATTAGCGGACATTTCGGTACGATTGTCATCCGCCATGTTTTCGTCACAAGCCTCTACAACCACTTCTTCGATCGGAACAAGTGCGGAAGTAGATGCTTCTTCTCTCCGGTTCCTCTCTTCGGCTAGTTTCCTTCTTCTTCGTGTTTTGCTATTGAGCTTCCTAAGTGTTCTTTCAATTTCGGGATCGAATTGAAATTACTCCTCGGTGGCTTTTCCTCGCATGCACTAGAATCTACAAAACTAACACACCAAGTGAAACAAAAGAGGGATAGTAATAAAAGTAACAAAACTTAAAACAATGAATTATTGCAATGCTTGTAATATCGAACACCAATCCCCGGCAACGGCGCCAATTTGTTGAAAAGTATATCTTCGGCAAATATTTTTATATCGTATCCACAGAGATTGGTTGATATTACCGCCGTTCTATAATCCGATTTGTTATAAGTTTAGAAAGTAACAAAGTTGTTTTGGTTGGAAATTTATCTTATGAGTAAATGTCACTAAAACAGTAAAAATGGTTTTAATTAAATATAAAAGCTTGGCAAGATTGGAGTTCACTATTTCAAATGCTTATGATTCCTTATGATAAATAAATAGATTCAAGATTATTGATGATGTTCAAGTATCCTCTCAAAGTCATTTATGTCTAAATGATATTGTGATAATCACTATATTGATCCTTAGACGATCTCTCCACCTAACTATCAATATAGCAATCTTTAATGCTTAATACCAAATAAGAGTAATGAATAAATCTATCTCTACAACTTATTCACTACTTGAAAATTTGTTTTATGTCAAGACTCAAATAATCTCTCTCGACAACTACTCAAATCTGGTTTTCAACTTAGGGCAAAAACAGTATTCAATACATCAACAATCTTTATCATATATATAAATCAAATGGAATACATAAACATATGAGAATAGCTACTACCTCTAATCTTGACAAAAGGGAGTTTAGCTCCTCATCATCATTGTTCAAAGCAGAAAGTTAAAGAAGAAAAACTCTCCTTCTCTCTTACAAAAATCTCTCCATATCAATGTGTGAATAATAGTCCATGAATGAATGTGAATAATGTGTTTTTCTCTCCTAAAAGAGTTGACATTTCCTTAATTGATCATTTCCATCCAAAGCAGAAAAGCTATCCCAAGGCAGACACCAAAATGGCAAAACCTGCTGGCCTTCAAAACAGCACTTTTGACCCAAAAATCAGTTTGCTGGATTCGCAGGGTTCGCGGGGCGAACTGATGCTGTCTCATTCAGTTCGCGGGGCGAACTGAAGCTGCCTCAGTTTCCTTGCTTTGCAAGCTTCATCCAAAATCTTCCATATTATGATGCTGCAATCCAAAGCTTTCTCATCCAAAAATTCTACAAAACTAACAAATATGTGAAATAACTATTCAAAACAAAATAAATTAAACCTAATTACATTTATACAAAATAGTGAGAATAAAAGTGTGTAATTACATCAAAACTTGGTAAAAGGGACCAATAAAATGATATAAAAAGTAGTACCAATTGGTCCCTAACAGTAAGCCCATTGATTGGCATTCCGTTTCCAATGGTGTGTCTCGTTTGACGTCTCAGCGTCTCCGTTTAGTGTCTTTGTTTGGCGTGCGTTAGCCGAGCTACGAGTGCTCTGATTCTTTCTCTGGTTAGAGAAGATACGTATGCATAGGATGCGACATCCTAACGAGCACGTTTCCCGCTTCCCCGAACTACGTCGACTCTGATGTCTGTGTCTGACAGACTACGTAGGCCCAGGATACGATATCCTGTCGAGTCCCCTTCTTCCGTCTTTTCTGTGTCCCCTTCCAATGTGTGTGCAGTTTGTGAGCAGTCTTTTAGCAACCTTCTTTCTATTCTTTTTGAGCGTGGATCCCGTCGAGTACGACGGATGCGTAGGGGTGCTAATACCTTCCCTTCGCATAACCGACTCCCGTACCCATCCATTTCTGGTCGCGAGACCATTCCTTTCCAGGTTTACTTCGAGCGTTTCCTTTCCCTCCTTTGAGATAAATAACGCACGGTGGCGGCTCTGTTGTTTCTTTTTCCCGCCGGTTTTTCGCGTAATGCGACACCCAGCTGCTAAGTAGTTGACGAAATCAGCGTACCATGGCAGTGTGGTTTTGGTGTAAATTGCTTCCACTACCTCATTTGTTTTGGTCTCCTTATGGGTTAATGCGTATTTAGCTGTATTGCTTTCCAATTAGGCTATGACTCTTTCGTAGCGGAAATCGTCGTTTATAGGCACTTGTTCAGGTTCAATACCTTCCATTATTGACAAGTGATCGGCCACGACGTTTTCAGTGCCCCTCTTATCCTTGATTTCTAGGTTAAACTCTTGTAATAGTAATATTCACCTTAGGAGTCTTGGTTTGGCGTCCTTTTTGTTTAACAGGTACCTAATTGCAGCATGGTCGGTATAGATAATTATCTTTGCTCCTACTAGGTAGGAACAAAATTTATCCAGAGCGAACACTACGGCTAAAAGTTCCTTTTATGTGGTGGCTTAGTTCATCTGCGCAAGGTCTAGGGTTCTGCTTGCATAGTATATTGCAGAAAGTTTCTAATCCCTTCTTTGTCCTAAGAATGCGCCTACATCATAGTCACTAGCATCACACATGATTTCAAAGGGTAATCTCCAATCGGGCGGTTGCATGATAGGTGCGGTAATAAGAGCTGTTTTTAGTTGTTCAAACGCCGCTAGGAATTTGTCATCAAAGATGAATTCGGCATCCTTCATCAATAAACCAGTCAGTGGTTTGGTGATTTTTGAGAAATCTTTAATGAATCGCCGATAGAAACCGACGTGTCCTAAGAAGCTTCGTATTTCTCTTACGATTTTCAGAGGCTGAAGGTTTTCTATAACTTCTATTCTAGCTTTGTCGACTTCAATCTCCTTATCGGATACTATGTGTCCGAGTACGATCCCTTGTCGGACCATGAAATGGCATTTTTCCAAGTTTAGCACGAGGTTCACTTTTACGCATCTTTTAAGTACCATTTCAAGATTTGATAAGCGGCCTTCAAAGCTTTGTCTGCATACAGAGAAATTGTCCATGAATACTTCCATGATGTCATCTATAAAATCAGCGAAAATTAACATCATGCATCTTTGGAATGTTGCGGGAGCATTACACAGTCCGAATGGCATTTGTCGGTAGGCGAATGTTCCATAGGGACATGTGAATGTTGTTTTCTCTTGGTCGTCAGGATGAATAGGAATTTGGAAAAATCCCGAATAACCGTCTAAGTAGCCGAAGTGACAATGCTTAGCCAATCGTTCAAGCATTTGATCGATAAACGATAAAGGAAAATGATCCTTCCGAGTGGCTTTGTTTATTTTTCTATAATCAATGCACATTCTACTTCCATTAACCACTCTTTGTGCTATAGATTCTCCTTTTTCATTATTAACAACTATGACGCCTCCCTTCTTCGGTACGACATGTACTGGGCTGACCCATTGACTATCGGATATCGGGTAGATAATACCTGCTTCTAATAGCTTTTGCACTTCTTTCTTTACTACATCACTTAGAATGGGATTTATCCTTCGCTGATGTTCTCTAGAGGTCTTACTGTCTTACTCTAGCATTATGCGATGCATGCATATGGAAGGGCTTATTCCTTTTAGATCTGAGATATTGTAGCCTAGAGCAGTTGGATATTTTCTTAAAACGTGTAGAAGCTTTTCGGTCTCTATCTTCCCTAAGTCTGCATTGACTATTACAGGTCGCTCAAGTTTAGTGTCTAGGAATTCGTACCTTAGATTTTTGGGTAATGTCTTAAGTTCTAAGGTTGGTTTCTTTGGGCAAAGCATATGATCGGGCGTTAGTGCTAAGCATTCTCTAAGGCTATCATCTTGGTATTTCTCACTCCAATTTGCATCTTCAAAAGTTGGAGGCCTTGGAGTTTTTAGTATTTCGAAGTATGATGTTTGTTCATTCTCCATTTCTCTTATACATTCGTCGATGACATCTAGTAGACAACAGGTATCGTCTATAGATGGTGCCTTTAGGAATTGCGTCAAAATGAATTCGACTTTTTCCTCACCAACTTCAAAGGTTAGCTTGCCTTTCTTAACATCTATAATGGCTCCGGATGTAGCTAGGAATGGTCTTCCTAATATGATAGGGATGTTGGAATCCTCATTTATATCCATGATTATAAAATCAGTAGGAATATAGAATTGCCCTATGCGTACCGGAACAATTTCTAACATACCTACGGGAAATTTAACAGAACGATCCGCAAGTTGTATGGACATCCTCGTAGGTCTTAATTCTCCCATTTTGAGCCTTTCGCATATGGACAATGGCATTAAGATAATATTGGCTCCTAAGTTGCATAGTGCTTTATCTATGACAAACTTTCCGATTACACAGGGTATGGAGAAACTACATGGGTCCTTCAGCTTAGGAGGCATATTGTTTTGTATTATGGCGCTACACTCAGCAGTAAGTGTAACGGTTTCGTTATCCTCTATCTTCTTCTTGTTAGATAAGATTTCTTTGAGAAACATAGCATATGAGGGCATTTGAGTGATGGCTTCTGTAAAGGGTATTGTGATATTCAATTGTTTTATAAGCTCTACAAATTTTTTAAATTGCCCTACACTTTTAGATTTAATAAGTCTTTGAGGATAGGGGATAAGGGGTTTACACGGTGGTGGAGGCACATAAGGTTCTTCTTTCTCTACGGCCTCTTTGTTTTTATCTTCCTCTTAATTGTCTTCCTTATCAGTTTCCTTACCAGGGTCTTGGTGCATGGATGGGTTTTGAATTCTAGGGTCGGTCGGTTCGTCTAATTCTGTCCCACTTCGTAGTATAATAGCATTCGCATGACCTTTCGGGTTTGGTTGCGGCTGTCCAAGAAATGTGCTTGTAGGAGCATCAGTAGGTGCTTGTTGTTGAGCCACTTGCGAAATTTGTGTTTCCAACATTTTGTTATGGGTGGCTAACGCATCTACCTTGTTTGCTAACTGCTTGATTTGCTCACTAGTGTGTATGTTTTAATTTAGGAAATCCTTATTTGTTTGGGCTTGGGTAGCTATGAAGTTTTCCATCATTATTTCTAGGTTTGACTTCCTAGGAAGCTTTATGATATCCTAGTGGTACAGCAGGTGCTTGGTTAGGTGCATACAATGCATTATTGTTTTTGTACGAAAAGTTAGGATGGTTCTTCCAACCTGGGTTATAGGTGCTTGATTAAGGGTTTCCTTGAGCATAGTTCACCTGGTCTGTGGAGGTTCCTGTCAAGAGTTGACATTCTGGGGCAGCATGCCCCGGAACTCCGCATATCTCGCAGTTTGGTGCTACGGCAACCACGATGGCTGCGGATGTTATGGTCAAGTTGTCTATCTTTTGAGTAAGAGCATCTACCTTGGCGCTGACGTGGTCAAGACTGCTTAATTCGTACATACCGCCTTTCGTTAGAGGTTTCTCTATAGAGATTCTTTCACTTCCCCACTGGTAATGATTCTGGGCCATACTTTCCATAAGTTGATAGGCCTCATTGTAGGGTTTATCCATCAGTGCGCCACCTACAGTGGCGTCTATTGTCAATCTTGTGTTGTACAAGAGACCATTGTAAAATGTATGGATGATCAGCCATTCTTCTAGACCGTGATGTGGACAAAGCCTCATCATGTCTTTGTATCTCTCCTAAGCTTCAAAAAATGATTCATTATCTTTTTGTTTAAACCCGTTTATTCGGGCTCTTAGCATAGCCGTCTTACTAGGTGGAAAATATCGTGCTAAGAAAACTTTCTTCAACTCGTTCCACGTAGTGACAGAGTTGGATGGTAGAGACTGGAGCCAAGCTCTATCTCTATCTCTCAATGAGAATGGGAAAAGATGTAGTCTTATAGCTTCGGGGCTGACACCATTTGTTTTCACTGTGTCTGCGTATTGTAAAAACATTGACAAATGTAGGTTCGGATTCTCCGTGGGACTACCTGAAAATTGGTTTTGTTGTACGACTGACAACAACGAAGGTTTTAGCTCAAAATTATTGGCCTCGATGGCAGGGGCAGCGATGCTGTTATGTGGTTCATCCTGCGAAGGGATTGCATAATACTTAAGAGGACGGTTTTGCGGTCCTTCGGCCATCTCTGGTCGAATAACTGGTCCAGGAATAGGGATATTAGGATCGGGAAGATTTAGCTTGATACGATGCTCTCGTATCAAATCTTGTATCCGGCATTCTAATCTTAGATAACGCTCAGGTTCGTCAAACGGTAGCTTTAATTTCTCGCCTTGAGAGCGAGTACTTGGCATACACTCGACAAATTAGAAAGGGAAATAGAACTGTTTGCCTTAGTATATACCAGGCAACACTCAAGTTACGATATCTACTAAATTACTCCCCAGCAACGGCGCCAAAAACGTGATTGCGACTTAGTAAGTCTATGGGAATCGTGACTGCAAGTGCACAGTTGGATCGCGTAGTTTTAAAGATTATCGAACCCACAAGGACTAATAATCGAACATATCATTATCTAATGTTACTATGTAAATCTAAGGCTGATGATCGTTCTAAGATTGGAGGGATGAAGAGAAATAACTATAATGTAAACAGAATATTAATAAAGATATTTGATAAAGGGATATCGGTATGTAACGTATCAAACTTTGGGGATTTGATAGATATTTGGTGTAATCTTATTAGTCAAAATACTCTTCAGTAGAAATTATTTATAAAAACGACTTAGTCTCACACTCTCATTTTATTGACTCTGACCACACTCTTAAACCAGAATGCTTGGCTCTCGCGGTCTCATTTTGAATTTAAAAGTAATTTTTGAATATGAATAAATTCTAATTAATTCTAAAGCGCTCTCGTTGTGTTTAGGATTAATGCCTAGTTTCAGCAATCTGGTTAAAATCTCAAACTCTCGTTCTTGTTGACCATAACCTTTGTTTGTTTTGTACTCTCGTACGAAAAACAGTTTTTAATGAAATAAGAAACTAAAACTGGGAGAATAAGTTTTATAAAAACCAACACCAATTATTTATGAATCTTGTCGTTTCGAAGGTCTTTACATACTGATACCTAGGGGTTTAGCCGAACATGGATCCGATAATAGACATGGTATTCAGAAAATCTAACATACAATAAGGCATAAAAAGTAAAATAGCAATCAAAATAAAACTTGGATTATGAACTGAGAACTTGAACTGAATCTTGATTCTTCAAATAAAATAATGTCGGCAGGCTTTGGCAATGAGTAACAGTTACAATTGAATTTAAATGCGTAAACAATAAGTTACAATAGTCCCCGATGTGGAGAACTATTACTTTTACAAAGTAAGAAAACTGCCTAGAAAACTAACTAAAAAAGAACCTGACTAAAAAAAACGTCCTTTCAAAGGAGAAACAACCCTCCTTTATATATTTTCCACTTCCCTAGATTGTAGTGAATAGGTGAGTGGAATTGTGGCTGAAATTGTGGAGAGAAAGTAGGGAAGATCGGGTTGTGGCGGTTGCCACAACCCTAGTTTTGATCTCTGTGGCGAGCGCCACCTCTTTAGGGATGGGCGCCACCACTTCCTTGTTTTGTGGCAGGCGCCACCACTCCTTTTAGATCATGTGGCGGGCGCCACACATCCAAATGATGGGCGTCACATGCCCATTTGGTGTGGTGGACCCATACTCTCTATTTTTCTCCATTTTCTTCTCTTTTTCTTTCCTTCTTTCTATTTTTCACTTTGCTTGCTTGGACATTATATTCTTCTAACATTTGTTTCATCCAAATCAATTGAGAGCAACTACTTCCTGCAATAATATATTCAGCCTTAGCTGTAGATAAGGACACACTATTTTGCTTCTTACTGAACCAAGATATGAGATTATTTCCCAAAAAGAAACATCCTCCAGAAGTGCTTTTTCTATCATCCACATTACATGCCCAATCTGCATCACAATATCCTGTTAGTAAGGAGTTATCATTGTGAGAATACATCATTCCATATTCATTGGTTCCATTGATATACTTCAGAATCCTTTTCACTTGAGTAATGTGACTCATTTTGGGTTCAGATTGATATCTAGCACAGACTCCTACAATAAATGTAATGTCAGGTCTGCTAGCTATGAGATAAAGCAGACTACCAAGCATACTCCTATATAGACTTTGATCCACATTTATACTTTTTTCATCTTTGGTTAGTTTTAAATGAGTTGGTGCAGGTGTCCTTTTATGACTAGCATTTCCATGCCAAACTTTTTCACTATATTCTTGGCATACTTGCTTTGGGAGATATAGATAGTGTCATCCATCTGTCAGACTTGGAGCCCAAGAAAGTATGTCATTTCACCAATAAGACTCATTTCAAACTCAGATTGCATCTACTTGACAAAATCTGGTACCATCTGGTTCGACATCCCTCCAAACACAATGTCATCAACATATATTTGAGCTATCATGAGTTTACCATGCTCTTCTTTAACAAACAAAGTGTTTTATGTTCCTCCTTTCCTGTATCCATTATTAACAAGGTACTCAGTGAGGCTCTCATACCAAGCCCCATGTGCTTACTTTAGTCCATAGAGAGCTTTCCTTAATTTGTAAACATGATCTGGAAAGTTTGGATCTATGAACCCCTTGGATTGTTGAACATAGACTTCTTCATTTAAGTATGCATTTAAGAAGGCACTTTTTACATCCATTTGAAATAGTTTGAATTTAAGTAGACAAGTCACTCCTAACAGTAGTCTTATTGACTCAAGATGAGTAAAAGGGGAAAATGTCTCATCAAAATCGACCCCTTCAATTTGAGTTTGTCCTTGAGGAACAAGTCTGGCTTTGTTTCTGGTTACAGTCCTTTTTTCATCAGATTTGTTCTTGTAGATCCATTTTGTGCCAATAACATTCATTCCTTTAGGTCTAGGAACTAAGTCCCATACTTAATTTCTTATAAATTGACCTAATTCTGCTTGCATTGCATTGATCCAAAATTCGTCAGTCAAAGCTTCCTTCACATTTTTTGGTTCAAACTTAGAAACAAAACAAGCATTTTAGATCACATCTCTAGATCTAGTGGTGATACCTTCATTAAGGGTTCCAATTATGAGATCTGTTGGATAGTCTTTTTGTATTTTGATGGAGGGACCTTTGTTGACTTGGGGGTTATCAGGTTCAATACCTCCTGATGCACTATCTGATTCAATCACTTCTTCATTTTCAGTTGAGTTGATATGTTGAGATAATGTCTCAACATCTGATTCAACATTCGTCCCCTTTCCTGAGATATTGTCATCCACTACCATATTTATGGATTCCATTATAACTTTGGTTATGGAATTAAAGACTCTATAGGCTCTTCTATTTGTAGAGTATCTGTAGCGGGGTTTTCGTTACTTTTAGGTTTATTGACTAAACCAAAAGTCAACATACAATTCGAGTCGCCACCGCACTTTTATTTGTCCAAAGGAAAGGCTAAAACGCGAACAAAAGCCAGGTAAGAAGTTTTTCAAATCAAAAACTAATAAAAATGTCAGAGATCTAGGTAAGGGGGTTGGTTATGAAATGGGAAGGTTTTACGCACCAAAAACATCCTTAGTACTCTAAGAGAACCCTTTTTGCAAATATGTGTTGTAGGTTGGTATTTGTGAAAAGATTTATACAAAAGATTGGAGGGATGAGAGGAGAATAGATTATATTTACAAGTTTGTTGTTTGAATGGATGAACCCATTGCCTACGTACCATCACAAAGGAGGATCGACAATCCACCATGTGAGAAAGGCTTCAACATGCTAGTGAGGGGTTAACCCTATAATAAGCATGGAAGACTTATAATCCAATCACTAAGGATGAGGTGAGATTTACATCAACCACTATGTTAACTCAAACCTATGACTAATGTTTTGAAAATACTTTAACAAGTGGCCATTGGAACCACAAAACGACTTGAAATGGGTTGTATTCACAAGTTAGACTTATTTACAAAATTAAGTCAAAGTTGGATTAGAGTTTATTCACAATGAGTATTTATGAAAATAGTTTTGAAAAGTCAAAGGCTTAAGGCCTAGGTTTCTAATTTGAAACAAAGTCAAAGTTTTGAAAATAATTTTTGGCTTGGTTAGAGTGGGGAGAAGAAGAGAAAGGCTATTCCTAAAGCATACAAAGATAAGAGGGGAAAGATAAACCCTTGGAGTTCCTTTTCTTGAAGTCATAGAGATGACTCAAAATGCTCATTTCCTTTGGATTTAACACATAAACAAGCAATCAAACAATTTGAATTCAAGCTCCTAGGATCTCCATTTGGCTTGGCTCTTAACTTGGCTACTCATGACAATGGTCCTCTTTTCACAATCTTAAGATGGGATCCCTATCACACAAAAGCAAACATCAAAAAGTTCACAACACAATAAAGGGAATGGACAAAGAATAAGTTTGGAGGAGAAGTCCTTTGAAGTCAACTTTGAGTTTTAGCATTCTAAAGGCATGAGGCATAGTTGCTCTTCAACAAAATTTGCATTCTAAAGGCATGAGGCCTAGTTGCTCTTGAACTCCTTTAAGCATAGGTAAATCCTAATTCTAAGTCCTTTCTCCTTTTGTATTTTGGTCCACACAAAACAAACACAAAGCAACACAAAATAACAATATATATACACAATAATGGGCTCAAATGAGCAAAAGAAAAATGACATAAACATAAATATGTACTCAAGTGAGCAAAGTGAAAATCAATATGAATAATGAGCAAGGAATAAATGACATTAAAAGTAAAGGGCAAGAAATTAAATGCTCAAATTAAAGTTAGTAGTTAGTAAGGTTATGTTAGCTTGTCATAAGACAATGTAGCGCTATGTTAAGCAATCGTAAGTGGACTACTGTAGTAGTCACACCTATCTGAGACCGGTCAATAAGAATATACGCAAAGAACACAAGTTAGAGATCATGACTAGTAAGCCAAGCTCCATAAACTTTCCATGCCAAACAAAAGGGGAAGGGCCTTGTATTGACTTTTAGTTATTTGCTTGACCAAAAAGCAACCTATCTTGGACATAAAACAACTCACTTGATCATGGATCAAGTTGAGTTTGGTTTGGATCAAAGAAGGTTAAACTTCTCATTTGTCAAGACCAACTTCAAGACTTTAACTCATTGGTCATTGATGGAAAGAAAGGGATGAAGATGAAAGGGAGAGGAAAAGAAGACAACAATCAATTCTAATTGATCAAATGTGAATCAAACCAACATCAATCAACACCAAACAGAAAAGAAATGAAGATAACAAGTCAAGAAGTCAACAATATTTTTTTGGTATTTTTTGAATTAAAATAAAATACAAATAAAAAATAAACAAATAAGGTTGAACCTCAAATTCAATTCAAAACAACTTCAACGAGTCCAATTAAATTCTCATAGGTTCAACATAGTCAAATAAACTTTGACTAATTTTCTCACAAATTTTGAAATCAGAAAGTAATTAAAAACAATTAAAAACAATTAAAAAAATAGCATAATATGAATTAAAATCTCAAATAATCTCAAATCAATCAAGAAATTCTTAAGGCTATTTTTCATTGACTTATCATGATCCATAAATGCTATGGAAATATTTTTGAATTTTTTAAAAGTCAGAAAGTATTTTAAAATGAATTAAAACCATTAAAAATCAAATAATCCATGAAAAATATCAAATGAAGTCACAAAAATAATTAAAAATCATAATATGAAATTAGATTTTTCAAGATTTTTTTTGGAATTGCTATCATATTTTTCTGACTTCAAATGAATTTTTTATGAATTTTTGAAAATGAAATGAATTAACTGAAAATAAAAATAAAATGAAATAAATGGAAAAAAGCAGCGCCACATGATGCATTTCATTAATTGATGTGGCATCAATAGATGGCTTAGATCTGAGGGAACACGCTACTCATGAGTCAAACGCGCCACATCCAGCATTAAATGAAGTAATTACAATGAATGAACAAGATTAAATTGTGGCAACTAGATCCAATGGTCCTGGTCATAACACGTGGTGGTGGTGGTGGTGGTGGAAACCACCTTCTTCTTCGGCGAAACAACAACTTCCGGCCACCAATTGCAGAGAAATAAACTTTAATGAAAATGGAAAACAAGGACATGAAAATGAAGCTCGTGTGATGTAGATCATCACTGTACCAATGGATCTCCCTCACTCTTCCTATATTGAGAGAAATGTGAATGAGAAAATCATGGTGTTCATACTGATTGCTCATGAAATGAAGAATTGAAAGCACCAATGGCTTGCCTCAAGTGTGAGGACTTCAGAAAACCACAGAAACACAAGAATGCTACATTGAATTGAGAGTTCTAGATCCAAAAAGTTTGAGATTATACCTCTGAATTGATGGACTTCTGGCCATGAATTCTCCAAGATCCTTGCTCCTCTTTGATCCTTGAGTGTAATGGAATTAATTGGCTAAGGAATCAGGCTTTAAAATTCAGCTAATGATACTAAATTTCAAGCTCGAAAGTCTGAAATTTTTTGAGTGATTCCTTTTGTAATGGCTATGGTTTCAGTGCTGCAGCATATCAGATCTCCAAAAGGTTACCAAATGAATGAAAGGGAGTCTCTATTTATAGCTGAATGTGGTTGTGCATCACACTTTGTTCATGTGCATGAGAATTTGAATTTTGATGCATGGGCCTGTGTAAGCGTGTAGAAGGCCCAATGATGAATGCAGAAGCTTACTGAGATCAATTGAAGGTCAATTGGTCGTGCACTTTGAATGGAGAAAGCTTGCATTTCAAGTTTTAGCACACAATACCAAAATTGCACATACATGAAAAGAAACTCGAAACTCACAAATGGTAAGTCCAAATGAGTATTGTGAGTAATGGTTGGAAAGCCCTTGAAATAAGGAACAAAAGTCATGTTGGGCAAAAAAAATCATTTGGCATGTGCAAATTGATGAAAACTGGCTGTGAAAATTCAAGTACAAAACATGTTCAAATCACTTTGAAAAAGTTATCCAAAAGAAAGCTTATTCAAACCCCTCTGTTTCCATGATACAAGCTTCAAATGAGAAAACCTCCAACATCAAAGTTGTATATCTTTTCAATATGATCAATTTAGACTCAAACTTTGCATCATTTGGATTTTCTATGACAAAGTTATGGGCATTTGAAGTTGGGTACTTTTTCAAATTCAATGAATTAGGTCCAAGATGACCTATAATGTTTTGCATTATCACATGTATTTATTTTAGGATTATGAAATTTTGTCCAACATAAAATTTTAATTAGACATCTCAAGATTTCCAATGCATTTGGTCTCACCTAAAAATCATAAAAATTAAGGAAGTTATGCCCTTGGTAAGTTGACCCAAAATTAGGGTTTCAATCAAAATGACCTATAATGTTTTGAAATGAATGATGACCTTCCAAGTTTCAAATGGATTTTTTATGAACATAAAAGTTGTTAATATGGTCCTTAGGGACATTTTTTATCTTGGGGTCATTTTCATTTGACAAACACATCAAAATTTAAATCTCATTGGTGCTCAGCTTAGTCAGATGACTTGACTGGTCAACTTTTTCAAGGCCAAACTTCCAATCTTGATGAATAAATGATTGAGGGGCCTCAAATAGGCTCATATATGCATAAAATGATGAGTGAAATAACTTCCCTTGATTAAATTTGATCAGAGGTTGAGATTGCTTCATGGGCAAGGCATAGTCAAAGCACAATGAAATTAGGGTTTCCTTGGGAAACAATCTTCAAGCCCTTTGAGTTATCTTGATCAAATTGGAAAATTGAGATACTTGGGAGACATATATGATGATTAGGAGCTTTGTGGACCATTGTCATGCTTTTTTCTCATCTTCATCTAGCCATTGCATTGGGCTTAGGAGCCTCCTATGAGCATTGTGGAGCACATGATCACTAGAGCTTCAAAACAAAAAGAGTTATTGACATATTTTTGTGCTTTTGGTTAGTAATAAAATAAGAAAAGAAATAATATACAATACAAGCATGCTTGGTGGTCTCAAAATACTCAAACAAATCCCACCCATAGGGTTAAGGAGTCAAACATGTTATGATCCTTGAGGCAATGCACTTGTGCAATAACATGATGCCATGAGGGATCTTAGGGTCAAAATTGGGGTCTTAAAGTATCCTAGAAATATAACTTTATCACTCTTGAGATCCATCTTTCTTCTTTGTTCACTGTCAACTAGGATGTAGCATTTACTTCTAAAAACATGAAAGTATTTTACTGTGGGCTTCCTTCCTTTCCATAATTCATTGAGAGTAGTTGAGGTACCAGTTCTTAGAGTGACTCTATTATGAATGTAGAAGGCAGTATTCATTGCTTCAATCCAGAAATGATATGATAGATGCTTGACATGAAGCATGACTCTACCTGACTCTTGGAGAGTTATGTTCTTGCGTTCAACAACCCCGTTTTGCTGTGGGGTGATAGGAAAGGAGAAATCGTGACCAATACCTTTAGAGGAGCAAAAATCAGTAAATCTACTATTTCTAAATTCCTTCCCATGGTCAATTCGAATCCTGATGATTTCACTTTCCTTTTCTCTTGAATCCTTTGACATAGATCTTTGAACACCTCAAAGACATCTGATTTTTCTTTGATGAAGTTCATCCACGTGAACCTTGAAAAATCATCAACAACTATATAGGAGTCTTGGGTATCCACTCTTTCTTTTGATTAACCCTGGGTTGTGTTGAGTATCTTGGATAACCATACAATTTGAAATATAAGGGCTTTATTGTAAGAACAAAAATTGTTCTACAACAGATTCCATGATTTTGATGATAATAAAGGATGAAACCAAAAATGGCACCCTAACGAAAAGTTTCTAAGTGTGCAGGGTTCAAAGGAAAGAAGGAAGAAATCTGATGACGTCATCAGATACAGAATCATATCAGATACAAATTATCAGAACATCAGAAGCATCTGAAGTAGAAACACGCTCAAGAAGTTCCAACTCTGAGCAAAACAGCAGAATATCAGAAGCATCTGAAGAAGAAGTGCACTCTAGGAGTTCTGACTCTGAACAACGGTATATCATTCCAGAAGCTCTCAGCGTCATCTGAAGACATCATCAGAAGCTCCGAATCAACACAGGAAGATTCCAAGATTCCCAGAGTCACGCAGACTTTGATAATGGATTTCCTAATACAGAAAGAGTAACGCTAACTTCAAATTCAAATGGAAAGGAACTATATTTGGAAAGAAGTTATTCGGGGAGACAAAGTTGTTTTGGCAAGAAACAACAGAAGTTATGGCATTAATTCCTATTCAAGACAAATTATCTGCCATCAATTTCAACGGTCCTTTCACTCCTATATAAAGGACAACAATCAACATTGAGAGGCGCGCAAGCATACACTGAAACATTCTCTCTCTCTCTCAATATTTTCACAAAGCTGTTGCTTAGAACGTGAAACACTTTTGTTCTTACTGTTGTAATATTTGCTTATCTTAGAAGCACTCTAGATTACATTGTATTTTATCTATTGCTTTATTTCCTCAAGTGACTCTGCGCAGTCTGTATACTTGAGAGGACTAAGAGATCTTTCTCTTAGACGTTGGTTGTAAACAATCTTTCAAGATTAGTGGATTAAGTCCTTGTTGAAGGCGAAATCACCTTGGCCGGGTGGACTGGAGTAGCTTTGTGTTATAAGCGAACCAGTATAAATTCCTTGTGTGGTCTTTATTTTGAAAAGCGCTTATTTTCCAAACAATTCAAACCCCCCCTTTCTTGTTTTTCTCACCTTCAATTGGTATCAGAGCTTCGGCTCTGTTATTGATTTTCTAATCAAACACTTAACAATGTAGAGAGATCCAGAACGAGAAAAACTATGGCCCACACAAATGAAAGAGACAGTTATAATGCTAAGCCTCCTGTTTTTGATGGAGAGAAATTCGACTACTGGAAAGATAGAATTGAAAGTTTCTTTCTGGGTTATGATGCTGACCTCTGGGACATTGTCACAGATGGATACACACCTCCAGTCTCAGAAAATGGAGTTGAAGTTCCCAGAAGTAAGATGTCAGAAGATCAGAAGCGTGTCTTCAAAAATCACCACAAGGCCATAACCATACTTCTCAATGCTATATCTTACAACGAGTATGAAAAGATCACCAACAGAGAAACAGCCAAAGACATACTTGATTCTCTGAAGATGACTCATGAAGGAAACTCCCAAGTCAAAGAGACAAAGGCTCTGGCGCTTATCCAGAAATATGAAGCTTTCAAAATGGAAGATGACGAAGCCATAGAGGTAATGTTCTCTAGATTTCAAACTCTTATTGCAGGTCTCAAGGTCCTAGACAAAGGATACACAACTGCAGACCACGTCAAAAAGATAGTCAGAAGTTTGCCAAAGAAGTGGAGACCCATGGTCACTGCCCTGAAGCTGTCAAAGGATCTGAACAATATCAGTCTTGAAGAGCTTGTCAGTTCCCTCAGAAGCCATGAGATAGAACTAGAGGAAGATGAGCCTCAAAAAAAGAACAAGTCTGTAGCATTAAAGTCCATATCTGAAAGACGCAAATCTGACAGAACCAAAGCTTTCCAGGCAAAAACTGAAGATGCTGATGACTCTGAACCAGAAGATTCTGATGATGAAGAAGAATTGTCCCTCCTGACCAGAAGAGTTAAACAACTCTGGAAGAAGAGGAACAACAACTTCAGAAGACCAAGACCCAGAGGGGATCGATCAGAATCAACCTCAAAAGGTAAAACTAACAAAGATATTACTTGTTATGAATGTAAAGAAACAGGTCACTACAGGAATGAATGCCCCAAGCTAAAGAAAGACAATCCCAGAAAAGAGAGTTTCAAGAATAATACCTTCAGGACAAAGAAAGGACTAATGGCTACCTGGGATAATAGTGAATCTGGTTCATCAGAATCTGACTCTGATGAACAGGCCAATGTGGCATTTATGGCTACCACGTCCAGAAGCAGCTCAGATGAAGAATCTGAAGAGGTATTTTCTGAACTCTCTCGATCTGATCTAGAATCATGCTTGTCAGAAACTCTTAGCTCATATCAGAAATTAAAACAAAAGTTTAAAAATATAAAAGGCTGTCTTGAAGCAAAATTTGAAGAATGTGGCAAACTTGAGATGACAATTCTAGCACGTGAAGATAAAATCAGATCTTTAACATTAGAAAGAGATGGAGCAAAAAGAAAATGTTTAGAATTGGAAGAAGCGTTATCTCAAGCTCCACAGACTTCAAATACAATAATTTATAAATACGAAGAAGCCTTTCAAGAATTTCTGAAAAATGGGATAGGTAGGAGTGTCATGGCATCCATGATTTATGGAGTCAGTCAGAACAATAAAAAGGGAATCGGGTATGATCCTAAGGAAGATAAAACTTCTACTGGTGACCAACTTAAATCTCCATTTTCATATCACTATACGCACACACAAGAACAAAAATTTGAAAATGCTAGAAAACCCAAAGTTATAAGAAACTCTGAGAAAACTAATCAGAAAGGACCCAAGAAACTCTGGGTACCAAAAGATAAGATTGTTTATGTTGCAGATATCCTATGCAGCAAAGTTCAGACACCAGTCATGGTACCTGGACTCTGGATGCTCGCGACACATGACGGGAAGAAAGTCTATGTTCTAAAGCCTGGAACTTAAAGACGCTGGATTCGTAGGCTTCGGAGGAGATCAGAAAGGAAGGATCAGAGGCTCCGGAACTATTAGTAATGGTACTCTTCCCTCTATATCTGATGTTCTTTACGTAGAAGGATTAATGCATAATTTGTTATCCATAAGTCAATTAAGTGATAACGGTTATGACGTGATCTTTAATCAAAAAACATGTAAAGCCATAAATCAAAACAATGGTTCAGTCCTATTCACAGGCAAGAGGAAAAACAACATTTATAAAATCAATCTTTCTGATTTAAAAGAACAAAATGTTAAATGTCTGATGTCTGTTCACGAAGAGCAATGGGTGTGGCATAGACGCTTGGGCCACATTAGCATGAGGAAACTTTCTCAGCTAAATAAACTCGAGTTAGTCAGAGGCCTACCTAAACTGAAGTTCTCTTCAGATGCTCTATGTGAGGCATGTCAGAAAGGAAAATTTTCAAAAACATCCTTCAAAAAGAAAAATGTTGTTTCTACCTCTAAGCCTCTGGAACTTCTCCACATTGACTTATTTGGTCCTGTGAAAACAGCATCAGTCAATGGAAAGAAGTATGGACTAGTCATTGTTGATGATTACAGTCGCTGGACATGGGTGAAATTCCTAAAGCACAAGAGTGAGTCTCACTCTGTATTCACCAGTTTCTGCTCCAAAGTGCAAAAAGAATTTGACTCTAAGATTATCAGAGTCAGAAGTGATCATGGTGGGGAATTTGAAAATAAATCCTTTGAGGAATTATTTGACTCTAATGGAATATCCCATGATTTCTCCTACCCTAGAACTCCACAACAAAATGGAGTTGTAGAAAGGAAGAATAGGACACTCCAAGAGATGGCCAAAACTATGATCAATGAAACCAATATGGCAAAGCACTTTTGGGCCGAAGCTGTAAATACAGCGTGTTACATTCAGAATAGAATCTCCATAAGACCTATTCTGGATAAGACTCCCTATGAACTGTGTAAAGGAAGGAAACCAAACATTTCATATTTTCATCCATTTGGATGTTCTTGCTTTATTTTAAACACTAAAGAACATCTGAACAAGTTTGATTCCAAAGCACAGAAAGGTATTATGTTAGGATACTCAGAACGCTCTAAAGGCTACAGAGTATACAACACAGAAACCAAAATTGTGGAAGAATCAATTCATGTCAGATTTGACGATAAGCTTGACCCTGAAAAGTCAAAGCTAGTTGAAAATTTTGCAGATTTAGAAATCACTCTTGCAGGATCTGATAAAGCTCCAGAAGCAACTGCCACTCAGAACTCTGAAGAAATTAAATCCCCAGAAATCCCAAAGAAAGCTAAAAGTCGTATCAACGTATCTGAAGAATTGATTCTGGGCAACAAGGACGAACCTTTCAGAACTAGATCTACCTTCAGGACCTCTGAAGATACTCCTCTGGGACTAGTGTCTCTGATCGAGCCTACGTCCTGTGATGAAGCACTTCAAGATAACGACTGGGTTTCAGCCATGCAAGAAGAATTAGATCAATTCACAAAGAATGATGTCTGGGATCTTGTTCCAAAGCCCAGAGGCACTCACGTTATTGGAACCAGATGGGTATTCAGAAACAAACTGAATGAGAAAGGAGAAGTCGTCAGAAACAAAGCTCGACTGGTAGCTCAAGGTTACAGTCAACAAGAAGGTATTGACTACAATGAAACCTTTGCTCCAGTCGCAAGGTTAGAATCTATTCGTCTTCTTGTCTCTTTTGCTATAAACCACTCTATCAAATTATATCAAATGGATGTCAAGAGCGCATTCCTTAATGGTTATATATCAGAAGAAGTGTATGTCAACCAACCTCCAGGTTTTGAAAATCCAAAATTTCCAGAACATGTTTTTAAACTTAAAAAATCTTTATATGGACTTAAACAAGCTCCCAGAGCTTGGTATGAACATTTAAGCAACTTTCTTCTGGAACACAATTTTATCAGAGGAAAAGTTAACTCCACACTCTTCTGTAAGAACCTTAACAATGATCTCATGATATGCCAGATATACGTTGATGACATTATTTTTGGTTCAGCTAACGCCTCTGTTTGTCAAGAATTTTCTGAGTTAATGCAGGCAGAATTTGAAATGAGCTTAATGCAAGAACTAAAGTTCTTTCTGGGAATTCAAATTAATCAAACTTCAGAAGTCACGTACGTTCATCAAAGCAAATACATTAAAGATGTTCTGAAGAAATTTGACATGGCTGACTGCAACTCTGCAAAAACTCCCATGCATCCAACATGCATTCTTGAAAAGGAAGAAGTAAGCAAAAAGGTTTGTCAGAAGCTCTATCGAGGTATGATAGGCTCTCTTCTCTATCTGACTGCTACTCGACCTGATATTCTCTTTAGTGTCTGTCTCTGTGCCAGATTCCAATCAGATCCTAGAGAAACTCACTTAACAGCAGTTAAGAGAATTCTCAAATATCTGAAAGGAACTCCTAACCTGGGCCTGATGTATGAGAAAACATCAGAGTATAGACTTTCGGGTTACTGTGATGCAGATTATGCAGGAGATAGACTAGAACGAAAAAGCACATCTGGAAATTGCCAGCTCCTGGGAAACAATCTGATATCCTGGGCCAGCAAGAGACAGTCAACTATCGCTCTATCTACTGCAGAAGCAGAATACATCTCAGCATCACTGTGCACAACTCAGATGCTCTGGATGAAGAATCAGTTAGAAGATCTGCAAATCTTCGAGAGTAACATTCCTATCTTCTGTGATAATACTGTTGCCATTTGTCTAAGTAAGAATCCCATTCTACACTCCAGAGCTAAGCACATTGAAATAAAACATCATTTTATCAGAGACTATGTTCAGAAAGGGATAGTAACATTGAAGTTCATTGATACAGATCATCAATGGGAAGATATATTTACTAAGCCTTTAGCTGAAGATAGATTTCTTTTTATCTTAGAAAATCTGAACATTCAAAATTGCCCTGAATGAATTGTGCCTCTGAAGATGTAAAATGAGACTCTGACATAAACAAATGAGATTCTGTCTCTGACTCTGATACTTCTACCAAGTTAAGAAGATATCTGAGTTAGAAATCTCCAGGAACCAATCCTTTGGTATTCCTGAAGATCAGATACATCAAACCACGTGGAGTACTTAGCGTCTAACCCTAGAACTTCTAGACAGTTGTCCAGAAGAAAATCAAAGGGCAGACGCTTAAGATCTCCTCGAGCAGTGTGCATACTTTGGGATTAGACATTCATTAATGAGCCTTAATCATTTCTCCCCCAAGCGTGCTAACTTGATTTTTGTGCTAATGCTGAATTGTGTGTTGTTTTGCATGTGTTTTTTTTTGTTTAGGGTATTTAAACACTCCTCTCACATTTCACACACTTATCACTCTCACTCACTCTCAAACTTCTCTGAAGCAATTCTGCAAGCAGTTCATCTTCAACTCATCTTCATCAACTATGGATGCTCAACAACAACAAGTTTTCAACTTTTCACAACAAATGGAATCCAACACTACTGCCCAAAGTTCAAGCATTCCCTCTCCAACAGTTACAGGCGTATCCATTACTCCAGTGTACAAGGAACCCCATGTTCTTGATCGTGAGCCTCATATCAACCTGGCAACTCCCTTTGAGGGACTGGAAGTTTTATGTGAATCACTGGTAGACTTCAACAACATGAAGAGAAATGGAGTTGATCTTACTGAAGAACTCCGTCAACAAGGTTGGGAAAACTACTTCCAAAGGCTCTATGGCCCTGTTTACCCAAACCTCATCAAGGAATTCTGGAGATTTGCTGACGCTGATGATCATTTCATTGTATCCTACGTATTGGGGGTCAAGATAGTGATCACTGAAAAATCAATTGCTTCATTACTGAATATGGAGAAAACTGGAGGAAGAAGGATCTATGACATCAACCCTAGATCAAGGTACATTGCCCAGGTAATCAATCCCACCATCTTCAAACTCAACACTGAAGGCAATCCATCAAAGAACAAAGAACTTCATCAGAACCTCAGAGTATGGCTCAAGATCATTCTGGGAACCATTCATCACCGCCCAGCATCAAACTCCTCTGACTACATCAATACAGATCAGAAGTGTATTCTGTATTGCATTCACAAGGGTTTGAAGCTCTGCCTCTCAGCACTACTCTTCAGATATCTCAGAGACTCTGTACGGGAGACCAGAAACAACATGAAACCCAGAACCTACATCCCTCTGGGAAGACTTCTGTCTGATGTTCTGATCGAAAACGGGCTTGTAGATCATCTGGAGAAGAACAAGCTTATGGAGGATCTGGCGATAGATACTAGAAAGCCTCTTAACTCCAGAAATCTTAAAAGCATGGGAATTCTGAAGGAGATTCGAGTCAAACCTACGCTGGACACCTCCTGGGACGCTTTAAAAGATCAGAGGAAGCTACCACATGGTCTTGCAAGGTTTTTCAAGAATGAACCCAGAGAAGCAATCCTTCACTATATGCAGCGTCTGAAGGATGAAGGAGTTGACATCTCTGACTTCAGACTGGAAGATTGTCTAGATTCAAAAGAAGACTTCGTCAAGTTCAAAAGAGGTCCCTCTGAAAAGAAGTCTTCAAAGGCAAAGAAAGCAAGGCTAGGAGAAACTTCTGAAACAAGATCTCCAGCGCCTCTGCAAGTATCTACTGGTAAGTCTGCTCCCTCTATTCCTTCTGAACCTCCTATGGCTTCCTCTAATCCTCTCCCAGCACCTATATACACCACCTCTGAAACCCCACCTTCTACAACTAAAACCTCACAACCTCTACCTAAATTTAATCCTGCCCATACATCACTACCTCTATCCGAAGTTGAAGAACTAAATCAAACCACCTCTTCATCTTCAAACCCAGAATCACCCCCTACCTTATCCTCTCCTCTGACCCAGAACCTTCTGACCCCGCTTCTCCCACTTTAGCCCACCTTTACTCTCTAAACCAAAACTCACAACAACCACAACAACCTCCACCTGAACCTGAAGTCACTTCACCACCCCCAGAACAAACAACCAACGACCCTTCTGAAGCTCAACCCTCTGACATCACCCTCCAAAACACTTCCGCTGAACCTGAACCTCTAACATTAAACTTAAACCCTCCAAACTCTCCACCCCAAACATCTGAACCCGAACCTGAACATTCCATGCCTACCCTTGAGGAAGCCATAATGTTGTTCGCAGGGGCTTCAGTACAGAAGGTCAAGTCTCTGACCATTAACTCTGGTATCAGTGATGATCCTGACTCTGTAAGGACACACTGGAACAGAGTTATTGGCTGGATGACTTCTGAAGCTTTCAAACTGAAGTACATCTCTGAGCAAGTCAAAAACGACTTCATCAGAGATGCTGAGGCAAGACTACAGGAAAGACTTGCCAGAGAAGCTGAGGAAGAAGCCAGAAGACAAGAAGAAGAAAGAGCTCGACAAGCAGAAATCCAAAGGGCAAAGGAAGCTGAAGCCAAAGCTCTGGCCGATGTTGCTGCTGCTGCTGAAGCTGAAGCTCAAGCTGCTGCTGAAGCTGAAGCGAAGGCCGCTGCTGAAGCACATAGTGCTTTGACTCAGGGGGAGTCCTCCACTGTTGTCCCTATGGTTCTCCAGACACTTGAAGAACTTAAGAAAGACCAGAAGGAACTCTGTGCCAGAATGGACAAACAGGATACCGTCAACGACAATACTCAAAACATGCTGGCTCAACTGCTTCAGAGGATGCCTCCTCCTCCCAACCCTTAGGCACTTAGGATCTTTTGCTTGTTGCTTTTCTTACCTTATTTCTGATGATTAATTGTCTTGTCTTGCTTTTGTCTCTGTTGCTCCTCTATCTGAATATAATTTCTGTTTTGGCTATTTCTGTTTAAGTCTTTTTGATTCTGACAAAAAGGGGGAGAAATCGAATATAGCTCTGATGAAATATATTGCCTAATACCTTAAGCACTCTGCAACATACTATTTCTTAAAAATAAATTCATCTAACACTGGACTTAAGAAATTGCAGAAGGTATCAAGAAACTTCATTACTTGGAAGCTCTGGTAAGAACTTCTGAACTCCCTAGCTCATCTCAGGGGGAGCATCTGATCTGATATTTGTTATGTTTCATCTGCTATTTAAGTTTGTTTTGTCATCATCAAAAAGGGGGAGATTGTAAGAACAAAAATTGTTCTACAACAGATTCCATGATTTTGATGATAACAAAGGATGAAACCAAAAATGGCACCCTAACGAAAAGTTTCTAAGTGTGCAGGGTTCAAAGGAAAGAAGGAAGAGATCTGATGACGTCATCAGATACAGAATCATATCAGATACAAATTATCAGAACATCAGAAGCATCTGAAGTAGAAACACGCTCAAGAAGTTCCAACTCTGAGCAAAACAGCAGAATATCATAAGCATCTGAAGAAGAAGTGCACTCTAGGAGTTCTGACTCTGAACAACGGTATATCATTCCAGAAGCTCTCAGCGTCATCTGAAGACATCATCAGAAGCTCCGAATCAACACAGGAAGATTCCAAGATTCCCAGAGTCACGCAGACTTTGATAATGGATTTCCTAATACAGAAAGAGTAACGCTAACTTCAAATTCAAATGGAAAGGAACTATATTTGGAAAGAAGTTATTCGGGGAGACAAAGTTGTTTTGGCAAGAAACAACAGAAGTCATGGCATTAATTCCTATTCAAGACAAATTATCTGCCATCAATTTCAACGGTCCTTTCACTCCTATATAAATGACAGCAATCAACATTGAGAGGCGCGCAAGCATACACTGAAACATTCTCTCTCTCTCTCAATATTTTCACAAAGCTGTTGCTTAGAACGTGAAACACTTTTGTTCTTACTGTTGTAATATTTGCTTATCTTAGAAGCACTCTAGATTACATTGTATTTTATCTATTGCTTTCTTTCCTCAAGTGACTCTGCGCAGTCTGTGTACTTGAGAGGACTAAGAGATCTTTCTCTTAGACGTTGGTTGTAAACAATCTTTCAAGATTAGTGGATTAAGTCCTTGTTGAAGGCGAAATCACCTTGGCCGGGTGGACTGGAGTAGCTTTGTGTTATAAGCGAACCAGTATAAATTCCTTGTGTGGTCTTTATTTTGAAAAGCGCTTATTTTCCAAACAATTCAAACCCCCCCTTTCTTGTTTTTCTCACCTTCATTTATATGACCATATTTTCCACAATAGTGACATCTTAAGCGAGATGATCTTCCTTTAGTTTAAGAGTTCTGATGACTGGCATAATGTTGAGGCAGGGGTTTAGACATTATGGGTTTAGACTCCCTCCTTGGAAGAACGAAGTTGGTCATAGAATATTCCCCTTGGATATACAGAAATTGATTTTTAAATCCAATCCCTCTCAGATCTCCATATGCTTTTCCAATTTGTAGAACTTCATCTAACATGTTAGATCCCTTGTTTATCATTCTTACAACATGTTGTTTAGTTTGGAAGACAACAATATCAATTCATTTTGGAGATCAGAGATGATGAATTGAAATCCTTCTTTTCAGCCTGCAGTTGAGATATAATTTTCTTCTGTTTTTCTCCCAGTAGGTATACTTCTTCACTTATGATACAAATCTCTCTGTAGGAAGCAGCCAGTTCCTCAAAAGATAGTTCTTCATCACATGAGTCTTCATCAGATTCATATCTTCTAGTTAGAGCAGTAACATGTTTATCAACTTCATCCTCAGGTTCACTTTCAGAATTATCCTCATCAGACCAAGTGACAGACAATCCATTTTTCTTCTTCTTGAGATAGGTAGGACATTCAACTCTAATGTGTCCAAAACCTTCACACCCATGACACTGAATTCCTTTACCTTGATTGGATTTCTCTTCAGTTCTTGTTCTTTTCTGGAAGTCATTAGTATTATTAATGTCAAGGGGGATGTTCTTGACATTTGGTCTTGACTTCCTGTCAATTATCTTAAGAACCTTGTTGATTTGTCTTCCTAGAAGAACTATAGCATTGGTAATTCCTTCATCAGTATCCAAGTCACATTGCTTTTGTTCATCTTTAGCGTTGGATACAAATGTTATGCTCCTGGGTTTCTTTCTAGTTCTGTTACTAAAACCCAACTCAAAGGTTTGGAGAGATCAAATAAGTTCATCTACTCTCATGGATATGATGTCTTGAGCTTCCTCAATAACTGTGACCTTCATGTCAAATTTTTTAGGTAGAGACCTTAGAATTTTTCTTACCAGTTTTTCTTCTAACATCTTTTATCCCAAGGCACTAGATGAATTATCTATTTCAAGAATACTCATGTGAAAGTCATGAATATTCTCATAATCTTTCATCTTTAGATTCTCAAATTTGGTAGTGAGAAGCTGAAGTCTAGACATTTTCACTTTGGATGTGCCTTCATGAGTAGTTCTGAGGATTTCCCAAGCTTCTTTAGCTATAGTACAAGTATTAATCAGCTTGAATATATTTTTGTCCACCCCATTGAATAGGGCATTCAAGGATTTGGAGTTTCCAAGAGCCAATTCATCTTCTTCCTTGGACCAGTCCTCTTCAGGTTTCAGTTCAGTAGTAGCCTTGCCATCTTTGTCATTCACAACAGGATGTTCCCATCCTCTAATGACAGCTTTCCATGTCTTGTTATCCATGAATTTTAAGAAAGCCGCCATCCTTGCTTTCCAGTAGTCATAGTTAGATCCATCTAAGATGGGGGGGTCTGTTGATAAATCCTCCTTCCTTGTACATGGATCCAGAAAGTATCTTCCCTAAATCTCATCCAGAAACAGAGTAGGATGCCTGATCTGATACCAATTGAAATGTTGGCAAGCAGATTCCTGATGTCGTACATAATGTCACGACCTCAGGGTATGCACATTATCACAAACAATAGCAGGATAAATAAAACAATATAACAGTAAATAACACAATTAGCTGTTAACCCAGTTCTGTGCAACGTCACCTACATCTGAGGGCTACCAATCCAAGAAGGAAATCCACTATCACAAAATTAGTTTAAAGTCTTGAACAAACTTAGTGTTTACAGACTTCTCGCCTAATCTCTACTTGTTGACTTTTCTATCTATCGCATACCTATATATAAGACCCCTCTCACTTTCCTCAATCATACGATAACACACAACAGAAAAACTCAATCCACTATTGCTTAAAAGCTTTTGAGGGATTTTTAGTTACAACTCAATACACCAAGTCCAATTCAAGTATCGATGTGATTCTCGAATGGCTCACTCAAAGCACACACACAAAACCTTAATGCTAACAAAATACTACACTACTTCGATGCATTCCTAGGTTTAGAACTCGTCTATAAATAGCAGTGAGAGGCATGGGCTTCGGTCTTCTATTTGCAACAGATCTAAGATCTCTGCTCAATCATATAAAGATATGATTTCAATCAAATCACATGTTTCCTAAAATGTCTTGACATTGTTACTTCGTAACCAAGTCAAGATACGATATTCTTCATGTACAAGGAAAACATGCAATAATATACTATAGCTAAATCTTCAGGGAATCTTTAGATAAATCATTTAAGGAGACTAAATCTCACAACCAACTTAAACTCGGTTACACTGAATGTTGAACAACCAACACCTGTCATTTCTATGGGATTAAATCCCTAAATTGTCACAACCAACATCTGTCAAATAAACTTGTTTTTCCAAAATAGAGCCAATCACAAAATGACAAACCTAACAGAAAGAAAAATGACTTTTTGATTGCATCATAAAGTCATTTTCTTATTTGGATATCATCAAGATCCTATTTTTACCATTGAATTTAGTGACAATTTTTTTTTCATTTCTATGGGATTAAATCCCAAAGTATTTATTAGAAATTAAAGAGAAAGAAAACATAGAGATTATGGAAGTAAATATTCTCGCATTTATAACTACTGCACTCTTCATTCTAGTTTCTATTGCCTTTTTTACTTATAATTTAGGTAAAAACGGTAAGTCAAAGTGACTAATTTTACTGAAACATGACTTCTTATTTCTTATCAATGCAATGATTGAAGAAAAAAAGGAAAAAAAGATTTGTATTTTGGGTCTTTGTTTTAAATAAAATGATCAGACTACATAACAAAAAGGATCTTCGACAACCCCCAGAAAAGTATATTTCTATATTTCCTATCGAATTAAATTCTAGAAATATTCTTATTTCTTTCATGAATTATATTATTAGAAACCAATTCATCCTATTCACATTTTAATTGATCCTCAATTTTTAAAAAAAAATCTAATTCTAATATTATTGTCTATATTTTATTCTCTAATAGAGAATAAAATATAGAGAGAATCCATTATATATATTGAATATTGAATTTTTATAATTTATTGTCACCATCATTCAAATAAAATGGTTCGTTGAACGCCTCACTGCTATGTCATAATAGATCCGAACAGTTGTCTCAGGTTCACTTTCGGATCTTAATTGTTCGAGTGAATAACTCAAGAAAATATAGAATAGATAGATGGGAGAAAGATATTCAATATAAACATTTCTCATAAGTTCACCAATTATGTGTTATGTTGGCGGGTCTCTTTATATGTGTTGTCCCGAAAAAGGAGGACTCAATGATTATTTGTTCGCCGGAACCAAAAATCCATTTTTTTTGTAGATTCAGAAGTCAAAATTTTGGCAGATAAGAATCCCATAAAAATGTATTTCAAGCAATGGGAAAAACCTAATCATTTCTCAAGAACAATAACTAAAGAACCTGATACTAGGGACGGAGCCACGTTTGCACCAGGGGATGCAACCGCACCCCCTCAACTTTATAATTTCATACATATTTTTATATATTGTCTAAATTTTGCCCCTCTTGAAAAAATGTCTTTTGCACCGCGCATCAATCCAACTCTCTATCTCTCAGTTAAATTAAAGTTATTTTATCTTCTCTCTCCTTTACACCTATGCCTATAAATCTTCCACTAATCTTACTTTCTTTCTTTAACCGGTTAAAGTTTCATTACTCTCTCTTTACGTAAAGTTTGTGTATCGATTGACCATTATAATAAATAATTGCATTTACTATTTATAGTTGCATATATTAATAAACACAATTAAAATTATTATTAAATTAAACAAATTCAAAAAAACTAGAGATTGAAATAGAACTTATTTTCAAACTTAGTACATAACTTAAGTAGTCAAGTCAATAAACTAGTGTCTTAGACAATGGCCGAGGAATAATGCAATAAGGTGTTTAGTTGAATTTTCTAAATTTAAAATGAATATAATTAAATTTTTATTAAGATTCATTTTGAATCCCTAATTTTTTTTTCACCTTTAACTTAAAATATCCAAATTAAATTTATTTTACTTATTCTATTTTTTCTTTGATCTCTTATTTACATTTTTTATAATTTATTTCACCTTTTAATTTTTAAATATTAAAACTTATATATTGAAATAAAAATAAAAAAATTAAATTTAGGGTTATTATTTTTAAAAAGTGTTACCAATTTGATTGAATTTTTTTATAAATTATAAAATATTAATTGGATTAAAAATTATATATATATATATATATATAGCTATATATATATATATATATATATATATATATATATATATATATATATATATATATATATATATATATATTATATATATATATATATATATATATATATATATATATATTCCATCCAAAAATATCTTGCACCCCCTGATCCAAGGTCTTAGCTCCGCCACTGCCTGATACTACTACTTGGATCTGGAACCTACATGATGATGCTCATGATTTCAATAACCATACTAGTGATTTAGAGGAGATTTCCTGAAAAGTATTTAGTGCTCATTTCGGCCAACTCTCCATTATCTTTCTTTGGCTGAGTGACATGTATTTTTGTGGTGTTCGTTTTTCCAATTATGAAGCATGGCTAAATGATCCTACTCACATTCGACGTAGTGCCCAAGTCTTTTGGCCAATAGTAGGCCAAGAAATATTGAATGGTGATATAGGGGTACGTTTCCACGGAATACAAATAACCTCTGGGTTTTTTTTCAGATTTGGCGAGCATCTGGAATAACTAGTGAATTACAACTCTATTATACTGCAATCGGTGCGTTGGTCTTTGCATCCTTAATGCTTTTTGCTGGTTGGTTTCATTATCATAAAACTGCTCCAAAATTGGTTTGGTTTCAAGATGTAGAATCCATGTTGAATCACCATTTGGCAGGTCTACTAGGACTTGGGTCTCTTTCTTGGGCGGGGCATCAAGTACATGTATCTTTACCAATGAACCAATTTCTAAATGCTGGAGTAGATCCCAAAGAGATCCTACCTCATCATGAATTTATCTTGAATCGGGATCTTATGGCTCAACTTTATCCAAGTTTTTCTGAGGGAGAAACCCTATTTTTTACCTTGAATTGGTCAAAATACGCGGACTTTCTTACTTTTCGTGGAGGATTAGACCCACTAACTAGTGGTCTATGGCTGACTGATATTGCACATCATCATTTAGCTATTGCAATTATTTTCTCATTGCGGATCATATGTATAGAACTAAATGGGGTATTGGCCATGGTATAAAAGATATTTTAGAAGCCCATAAAGGTCCATTTACAGGCAGGGTCATAAAGGTCTATATGAGATCCTAACAATGTCATGACATGCTCAATTATCTATTAACCTAGCTATGTTAGGCTCTTTGACCACTATTGTAGCTCACGATATGTACGATATGCCTCCTTATCCATACCTAGCTACTGACTATGGTACACAATTGTCATTATTCACACATCACATGTGGATTGGGGGCTTTCTCATAGTCAGTGTTGTTGTACATGAATCCCTTTTTATGGTAAGAGACTATGATCTAACTACTCGATACAACGATCTATTAGATCATGTTCTTAGACATCTTGATGCAATCATATCACATCTCAACTGGGTGTGTATATTTTTAGGCTTTCACAGTTCTGGGTTAATGATACCTTGAGTGCTTTAGGGTGCCCTCAAGATATGTTTCCAGATACCACTGTACAATTACAACCTTTCTTTGTTCAATGGATACAAAATATCCATGCTTTAGCATCTGGCACAACAACTCCTGGTGCAACAAGAAACACCAGTTTGACTTGGGGCGGTGGTGATTTAGTGTCAGTGGGCGGAAAAGTAGCTTTGTTACCTATTCCATTAGGAACTGCGGATTTTTTGGTACATCATATTCACGCATTTACAATTCATGTGACGATATTGATACTCCTAAAAGGTGTTCTTTTTGCTCGTAGCTCACGATTGATACTGGATAAAGCAAATCTTGGTTTTCGGTTCCCTTGTGATGGCTCTGGAAGAGGGGGGACATGCCAAGTATCCACTTGGGATCATGTCTTCCTAGTATTATTTTGGATGTACAATGCAATTTCTATAGTAATATTCCATTTCAGTTGGAAAATTTGGCAGATGTTTGGGGAAGTATAAACGATCAAGGAACTAATATCACAGGAGGAAACTTTGCACAGAGTTCGATTACCATTAATGGGTGGCTTCACGATTTCTTATGGGTGCAAGCATCCCAGGTAATTCAGTCTTATGATTACCATCAATTCCATAATGAGTACTGTCTTACCTACCCCAGCTCCACCGAAAAGTCCTATTTCTCCGCCACGACGATAAGGAGCTAAAAGATCGACTACTTTAATTCCTGTTTCAAAAATGGATAATTGTGTATCTAACTGTATAAAAGCAGGTGCAAATCTATGAATAGGAGATGTTGTGCGAGTATCTACATGACCCAAATTATCAATAGGCTCTCCAAGCACATTGAAAATTCGACCTAGGGTTGCTCCGCTAAATGGAACACTTAGAGCAGCTCCTATGTCAATCACTTTCATTCCTCTCTTTAGACCATCTGTATCACTCATAGCTACAACTCTAATTCGTTTATTTCCTAATAATTTTTGTACTTCACAAGGTACGTGAATTTGTTGGCCAACCGTATCTCGACCTTGAACTATAGAGCATTGTAAATATAAGGCATCTTCCCTGGTGGAAAAACTACATCGAGTACCAGACCGATTATTTGCGTGATACGCCCCAGATTTTTGTTTTCAAGTACAGAAACCTCAGTATCAGAAGGGGGGGTATTATCATATTGCAAAATATCGATTTTTTTTTTTGAAAAAAAAATGGAAATTAAGAACAGAAAATAAATGTTCGATAACAAAGCAAGTGGTTAATGATATTGAATAATAAATGTAAGTTAATAATCTATTTTCTTGGTACCATCCAATCAATTCAATTGTTTTAAAATTTCAATGATTGAATTTTCAAGGTCAACCCAGTCATCTAGATTATAGACAATACTATCTATATTATCTATGGAATTAGAACCTGAACTTTGTTTATGATTCCGTTTTTCTATCTCATTGGTCCTTTTTAATTTCCTCAGCATATGATTTATACTTAGCATATCATTTTTACCAACTTTTCTTTTTATTGGGAAAATTTTGTCGGTTTTTACATCTAGGATTTACATATGCAACATATATCATTGTCAAGGTCAAGAATATATTTTTTATTATTTAGATTAGAAAATGATATTCCAAAATTAAAAAAAAAAAAGACTCGAAAAAAAAAACAGTTGGGTTGCGCCATACATATGAAAGAGTATAGAATAATGATGTATTTCCCAAATCAAATATCACGGTAAAATTTAACAATGACCCATTTGGATTCATTGATAATATTAGTTGATGGATCATTTGTAAAAAGGTTTAATTAACTCCTAAGTTATGTCGAGTATACCTTGTTGTTGTTGCTATAATTCTTAATTCATGCGTTGTAAGGGGGTTTATGTCACCACAAACAGAAACGAAAGCAAAGGTTGGGTTCAAAGTTGGTGTTAAAGATTATAAGTTGACTTATTATACTCCTGACCATCAAACCAAAGATACTGATATCTTGGCAGCATTTTGAGTAACTCCTCAACCTGGAGTTTCGCCTGAAGAAGCAGGTGCAGTGGTAGCTGTAGAATCTTCCACTGGTACATGAACAACTGTGTGAACCGATGGACTTACCAGCCTCATTCGTTATAAACGACACTGCTATGAGACAGAGCCTGTTCTTGGAAAAGATAATCAATTTATTGCTTATGTAGCTGATCCCTTAGACCTTTTAAAGAAGGTTTTGTTACTAACATGTTTACCTCCATTGTAGGTAATATATTTGGGTTCAAAGCTTTGCACGCTCCACGTCTAGAAGATTTGTGAATCCCTGATGCTTATGTTAAAACTTTCCAAGGCCCTTTTCACAGAATCCAAGTTGAGAGAGATAAATTGAACAAGTATGGACGTCCCCTATTGGGATGTACTATTAAACCAAAATTGGGTTTATCCGCTAAGAATTATGGTAGAGCAGTTTATGAATGTCTCCGCGGGGGACTTGATTTTATCAAAGATGATGGAAATGGGAACTCCCAACCATTTATGCGTTGGAGAGACCATTTCTTATTTTGTGCTGAAGAAATTTATAAATCACATGCCTAAACAGGTGAAATCAAATGACATTATTTGAATGCTATTGTTGGTACATGTGAAGAAATAGTAAAAAGAGTTGTATTTGCTAGAGAATTGGGCGTTCCTATCGTAATGCATGACTACTTAACAGGTGGATTCACTGCAAATACTACCTTATCTCATTATTGTCGGGATAATGGTCTACTTCTTCATATCCACCGTGCAATGCATGCAGTTATCGATAGACAAAAAAATCATGGTACGCACTTTCGTGTATTAGCTAAAGCCTTACGTTTGTCTGGTGGAGATCATATTCACGCTGGTACTATAGTATGTAAAATTGAAGGAGAAAGGGATATTAATTTAGGTTTTGTTGATTTACTACGTGATGATTATATTAAAAAAGATAGAAGTCGCGATATTTATTTCACTCAGGATTGGGTTTCTTTACCATGTGTTATCCCTATTGCTTTAGGGGGTATTCACGTTTGGCATATGCCTGCTCTGACCAAGATATTTGGAGATGATTATGTACTCCAATTTGGTGGAGGAAATTTAGGATTCCCTTGGGGAAATGCACCTGGTGTCGTAGCGAATCGAGTAGCTCTGGAAGCATGTGTACAAGCTCGGAATGAGGGACGTGATCTTGCTCGCCAGGGTAATGCAATTATCCATGAAGCTTGCAAATGGAGTCCTGAATTAGTTGCTGCTTGTGAAGTCTGGAAAGAAATCAAATTTGAATTCCAGCAATGGATACTTTGTAATCCAGTAATAATCGTTCGTTCTATTAATTTCCTTTAAACTCGGCCCAATCTTTTACTAAAAGGATTGAGCCAAATACTGTACACAATACTTGTTGTATCTATAATAAATCCTATTGATCTTTCGGATTGATATATATATATATATATATATATATATATATATATATATATATATAATATATATATATATATATATATATATATATATATATATATATATATATATATATATATAATATATATATATATATATAATATATATTATATATATATATATATATATATATATATATATATATCAACACTAATATTGACAACAGTCTATCAAACAAATATAATCTGATCGTGAATAAATGGATCGATTGACTCATGTCAGATAGATTTTTTACTTAATGGTGGATTCTTTTGTTTGATACAAACAAGAAGTTTTTTTATTCAAAGTGAAATAGAAATATGAAAAATATGTAAAAAATAATAACAATTTAAAACTGTACTAATAGGCAAATAACTATAGTACTGTACTAAACAAGTGGTCTATCATTTTTTATTCTATTTTTTTTTTGTTTTTCTTCGTTGTAATTTAATGTAATATGTAACATTTGATTCTATTATTTATAGAATTGCATCTTTTTTATTGCGATTGGATATACACATCCTTGTTTGTCATTTGATTAGGGTTTCTAACTCAATGGTAGAGTACTCAGCTTTTAAATGTGACTCCAGTTTTTACACATTTTTATGAACTAATTGGTTCATCCATACCATCGGTAGGGTTTGTAAGACCACAACTGATCCAGAAAGGAATGAATGGAAAAAGCAGCATGTCGTATCAACAGTGAATTCTAAAAATAAATTCATTCATATTGGATCCGACCAATATTTTTCTTTGAATTATTGACTCGAAACAAATGAATTACGTTGGGTTGAATTAATAAAGGGATAGAGCTTAGCTTCTCCAATTATAGGGAAACAAAAAGCAACGAGCTTTCATTTTTTATTTGAATGATTACCACATCTAATTATACGTTAAAAAAGGATTAGTGTTTGTTGTGTAAAACGTTTTTCCCACGAATGGATTAAGGATTTTTGTTATGAGTCCTAATTATTAGCTATACCCCATTATGTTATGGGGTAACAAGAAATGTATAGAAGAAAAAGTATATTGATAAAGATATTTTTTTCCAAAATCAAAAGAGCGATTGGTTCAAAAAATAAAGGATTTCTAACTAGCTCGTGGTCCTAGAAAAATGAGAAGGAACAAGCGAGAGGAGATAGTTCATTAATCGGTTTTAACTCGTTTTCTAGGTATCTATTCATATTTATTTTTGATTTCAATTCGAATATAGATATATATTACTCAAATGTATCAACATAATCATTTAATCGTTTCGGCTAATGATTCTAACAAAAATCCATTTTGGGGTATAATAAGAATTTGGATTGTCAAATAATATCAGAGGGGTTTGCCATCGGCGTGAAAATTCCATTTTTTCGACAATTAAGCTCTTCCTTTGAGGAGGCAGAAATCCTCAAATCTTATAAAAATTTGAGATTAATTCATTCCATTTTCCCCTATTTAGAATTTAAATTTACATATTTAAATTATGTATCAGATATACGAATACCCTATCCTATCCATATGGAAATCTTAGTTCAAATCCTTCGATACTGGGTGAAAGATGTCCTTTTTCTTTCATTTATTACGGCTGTTTCTTTATCATTTTGTAATTGGAATAGTTTTATTACTACCAAAAAATCGATTTCTACTTTTTCAAAAAGTAATCCAAGATTATTTTTGTTCCTCCATAATTTTTTATGTATGTGAATATGAATATATCTTCGTTTTTCTACGTAATAAATCCTCTCATTTAGGATTCAAATCTTTTAGTATTTTTTTAGCGAATTTTTTTAATGAAAAAAAAGAGCATCTTGAAAAAGTTTTTGCTAATTTTTTTTCGTATCCTTTAATATTCTTCAAGGATCCTAACATTCATTATGTTTGATATCAAGAAAAATGCATTCTGACTTCAAAGAATGCGCCTTTTTTGATGAATAAATGAAAACATTATTTTATCCATTTATGGAAATGTTTTTTTTTATGTTTGGTCTCAACCAAGAATGATCAATATAAACCCATTATCCGAACATTCATTTCAGCTTTTAGGCTATTTTTCAAATGTGCGACTAAATCGTTCAGTAGTACAGAGTTAAATGCTGCAAAATACATTTCTAATCGAAATTATTATCAAAAAATTGGATATAATAGTTCCAATTATTTCTCTAATTAGATCCTTGGCTAAAGCAAAATTTTGTAATGTATTAGGGGAGCCCATTAGTAAGTCGGTATGGGCCGATTCATCCAATTTTGATGTTATTGATCGATTTTTGTGAATATGCCGAAATCTTTCTCATTATTATAATGGATCCTCAAAAAAAAAAAGTTTGTATCAAATAAAATATATACTTCGGCTTTCTTGTATTAAAACTTTGGCTTGTAAACACAAAAGTACTATACGCGTTTTTTTTAAAAGATCAGGTTCAGAAGAATTATTGCAAGAATTTTTTATAGAGGAAGAAAAAAATATTTCTTTGATTTTTCCAAGAGATTCTTCTACTTTGCAGAGGTTACATAGAAATCGTATTAGGTATTTTGATATTCTTTTCAGTAACGATCTGGTCAATGATGAATGATTGGTTATGATACTTAAATATTATATATATATATATATATATATATATATATATATATATATATATATTCTATATATAAAGGATTATCAAATGTTCATAGTTGAGTTTCAAGATTCCTCTTCTAGAGAAGTAACTCAGGTTTAGATGTATACATAGGGAAAGTCGTGTGCAATGAAAAATGCATGCACGACTTGGGGAGGGTTTTTTATTATTTTATTTGATTAAACATGGAATTTTCTACTCCATCTGACTAGTTTCGGGTTCGAGTCCCGGGAAACCCATTCTAATTATTAGATAAATTATACATTATAATTAATATAACAAAAGAATGAATAGATCACTATTACATATCATAGCAAAGTCATATCTAGAGAATATAGAAAACCTTCTTTTCTTTTTTTGAATGGATGGTGAAATGAGGTAAATAAAATAAAATTTGTCTAAATCTAGATCAATAATAGGATACGGTGGATATTGGTATTGGTTGACACCCGTATCTAAGTCATGTTATACTGTTTTATAACAAGCCCTTAATTATATAGTTATAGAGAATTCATGTGCTTGGGAGTCCCTGATAATTCAATTTCAATAAACCCAAGATTTTACCATGAGTGCAATTTAGAGACACGCGATAGAGAAAACCCACGGGGTCACCTCAGTAACTGGATAACCAACACTGAAAACTGTCTTTACATTAGATGGTTTGGTGTTTTGATGATCCCTACCTTATGTCGCTACGCGAAAAATATAGAGTCTCCGTCAGTTTTTATTTATTCTAAAGGAAACGGAAAATATCGAGAAAACCCCAAAAGAATGGTCGTCACAACCACGAACAGGTTCGGAAGTCAGTTATGCAAGGGGAATGTATTACCACCCATCACATTCATGGTACTCCATGGGAACCATCTAGGATGTCTACGCTTTAATGTGTGTCTTTATCTTAATGCTACTTACTAAAGGTTTGTGGAGTGAAGATGTATTTTTAATTAGTGTGCTCGCCAAGGATTTGGGTCCTCGTGCCTACGTATGCTCACTTGTTGAAGTGAGAAATCAGAGCCCTGTAGTTCGTGGGTACAAAATGTTTGTTTGTTTTGTTGATTTTATACCTTGAAAAAGGTTTTTGAAGTGATGCCCTAAGAGGCTCAAACAAAATGTTTGATGAGTTGATATTGATTTTATGTTTTGAAAAGAGATTGTTTTTTACTTCGGATTGCACTAAAGACTATGGGTAAAGGTGAGTATCTCGAACTACCAAGCCAAGCGTCTTGTGTCCAAAATACTCAGAACGAGTGTAGGAAAGCTCCATTCTCATCCCTTCTCTACCACTAAAGGCTCGTGGCATACAATCCTAATCGTATTTTATGGTGTTTTGAGTTTGATTTGAGAAAATACCGCTTGACATTGGATCAATGGTATTGTTTATGAAAGGGTGATGATCATATGTCCTAAGGTTAGCTAGCAAGCAATAACAAGACAAAGGAAAACGAGTAAAAAGTACATCAAAGTGGGGAGAGGGATACATGAAAAATACAAGGTATTTATGCGAGAAATAAAGGGTCTCATTGTAAGGTAGCCCAAGAGAAAGCCTTGTGTACGCATTGTGTCCTAAGTTAACAATTGGATAATGGAATTACAAAGCATGTCTCCCGAAGGTAGTGCCATGAATGCTTTCCGTTCTTGCAATAAAAGATTACAAGTCCTCATAAACTCCAATTTGCATAGGTCAATCACACAAGTCCAAGTCCAATTGCAAGGCTACTAACAAGTCCTCTAAGTCTCCAAGCTTAGGTCATACCCAAAGTCCATAGTGGTCCATGATATGCTAAGGTCATACACAAAGTCCGCAGTCCATATGTCCAATTAAGTCTTTTTAGTCTTTTCCATTTTATCATGTTTTTCTTCGTTTTAGATTTAATAACAAGATAACACAAATGCTGAAGAATGGCGATGAAGAATGAGAATAATAATAGTACATAAAGTAAAGAAATAAATTGCACGAATTTAAATGTTAGAAGTTAGGTGCGTAATGTAAATGTTAGAAATTAGAATTCGAAAATGTAAATGTTAGGAGTTAGATGTTAGAAGTTAGTAGTTAGAATTAATCGAAATCACAAGAATATGAGAGAATTGAAATCAAACATCAAATATTCTAATATTCTAATAACTAGAATTAATATCTAAAAAATAAATCTATAAAAATCTATAAAAAATATCAATATCTAAAATATATCAAAAACAATATCTAAAAATATAATAGCTAAAATTAATATTCAAAATCAATTCTAAAATTAATATTCAAAATCAATTCTAAAATTAATATCTAAAATTATATCAAAACAATATATTCTAAAACTAATTCTTAAAAAAACAACCTAATTAATCTAAACTTAATCCTAATATTCTCTAAACTATATCCTAATTAACAGAAACTATATCCTAATTAACTAAAACTAAGGACTAATTAACAAAAAAACAAGGTAATGAGACTCCAAAAAAGATTGGGCCTGGCTCTAGAAATGATTAGGTAAGCCCAATCGAAGGGGGGGTTCTCGGTCAATTAAGGGGATGGAAGAAAACAAAAGGAAGGTTGGGCCTAGAGCCCAATCGGTCCCTTAAGATGAAGCAAAGGGAACAAATCTATTTCCTGGAACTTCATCTCTGCGAATCCTCTCCAGCAGCTTACTATCTCACTCCAAAATGGTCGGTCGAACACTTAAATGACTCCGCCGCGCCGGAGCTCATCGTCGGCGGTGGAAAAGCTCCTACTCGTCTCAAATTCACACCATTTTTACCGTCTCCAACTTACGATTTCAGATCTTCAATTAACCTCTCCTAATTCCTACCAAAACACACAAGCCGAGTCGAAACTTCTTATGAATCTCAAGCAAAAGATTTAAATCAAATCCTCATATGGAGGAAGTCAAGACCTCATAACCGATATGATGACAACGAGTTTGAGGCGGATTGAAGGATCTTACCTACTTTCGACGGTAACCGTGCGGAGCTGAAGAGGATGATGAACGCGAGCTTAAGTATGAAGCTTCTTTCTAAATCTCTTTTTTCCCTTCTTTTTCTACTCTTGGCTCTACTCTATTTACTCTCTTGTGCGTGTGGTTGTTGTTGTGATAATTGAGATGAATTGTGATTCGATGAGCAGGATTCGTATGGTGATGTATTGAGTTGATTGTGGGAGAAATTGCAGGAATCATTGTGGATGGTGTGTTGAATTGTAATAGTTGATTTGCAGAATTATTTTCTGGAGGATGAAGATGGTGAGAGTTGAGTTGAATCACGGTGGTGAAGATGAATGCAATGCAGGTGAGAATGGTTCAGTTTGCAGAACTCACTACGAGAGGATGAAGACGGTGAGAGTTGGTTATGAGTTGAAGGAATTATGAAGCTCGATGGTGGTTCTGGAAGATTGAAGAAGAGGCTTCAAGGCTAACTCATTATCTTATATATAGTTCTGTTGCATTGGATATGAGGTTTTCAGTTTGAACTTGGTGCTTGTGGGCCGTGTTTTTTTCTATAATGCGTTTGCGTTTCGTGCTGCGTTTTATCATTTCGTTTTGCAAATTCGTTTGCTGCATTCTTCTCCAGCTGCTTACGTGTACTCTCTTTGAAAATTCTCCAATTGCATTTCATCTCTTTTGTCTTATTTGATATGGTACATGGGTATGGGTTATGCACATTGCAATCAAGTAATTTTGAGTCATGGGTTGATATGCTGGGCTTAAGGAATGTTATTCATTAATGCTGAATTTTTATTATGACAAAAAAAATGCTGAATGGGTCAAATTTCAAATGAACAAATCTGGCCCAATTTGATATGAAATGAAATGAATTTCTAACATTCAATTGAAACTTCTAAAGTCACTTTAACAAAAAGATTAAATGATTTCTAAAATTAATTTGACAAAAGATGATGAAATGGTTTCTAAATTTAATCTAAATTTCAAAAATCAATTTGAATCTCCAAAATCAATTTGAAGTTCAAAAATCGATTTGAACTTCTAGAATTAATTTGAAATTAAAACCAACTTGAAACTAAAATCAATTTGAAACTAAAGTTAATTTGGAAAAAGATTATGATACAATGATGAATCCAATAACAACATGCAGTGGACTAACGAATCCAAATGATAACAAGGCTGGTAAGTCAAGCAAACCAAATGAAATGCAAGCCCTATGACGACTTATGCATGAACCAAATTAAATGTACCGTTAAATTTGTGTACTAATTGCATGTCAAATTCATGTAAATTAATCTGATTAATTCTAAAAATTGTTGTTCTTATTGGTTGTGTTAAAAGTGTTGAAGAAGATGATGATGATGAGTTATAATCAAATCGATGTGATATATGTTAATTTGTGACTATTTGAGTATTTTTAATATTGTATTAACATGTATGATTGAATTTTGTGTGTTTAGGATTGTTTGGGGTCGAAATCAGAGCTTTGATATGGCTCTAATGGTGGAAATCACACTTTTTAACGTTGTTGTTTTGGGCTATCACGCTCAACGCGACCGATACAAAAGGTGCTTAGGTTTGGTTGTAAGAGATTGAGACGATCTTCAAGGTAATGACTTGTCCAGACGCGCAGAATGTCCTTTTTTATACTCATATGTTAGCTGAGGAAGTGGAGTATTGGTGGGACAATACTCGTCAGAGGCTTGAAGCTACAAAAATTGAGATCATGTAGGAAAATTTCAAGACTGAGTTCCTTGAGAATTAGTTTCCCGCTGATGTTCGTAGCAAGAAGGATATCGAGTTCCTTGAGTTGAAACAAGGAAACCCGACTGTTGCTGACTATGCTGCAAAATTTGAGAAGTTTGTAAGTATTAAGTGCACAAGCTAAGAGGGGGATGAATTAGGTGTAATTTTATTTTTATAGATTTTAAGCATTTTTCAAGTTTCTTGTAATTTTTCGGAATTATGAATAGATGAATGAATAAGAAACGGAAAAATAAAGAGTAGAAAAGTAAATGGACACAATGATGTATACTAATTCCCCTTATAAACCAAGGGTGCATCTAGTCCATTCTAGGGGTGGCAAAATGGATGGATTGGATGGATATGGATTGGATCGTTAATGGATAGATCAAAACAATCCATTATCCATTAACAATCCACTAAAAGTTTTTTAAAAATATCCAATCCAATCCATCCATTAAGAATAAAAATCCATCTAATCCATCCATTATCATATTTTTAGTGGATGGATATCCATCCATCCATTTCTTTTTCTTTTAAAATTTTTCTTTTTTTGAAAAAAATCACTTTTTTTATTTTATTTTTTTTATTTTTTTTATTTTTTTTAATAAAATAATATCAGCTTTTTTTGAGAAAAATCATTTTTTTTTTAAAAAATATTTTTTGTATTTCCGAAAAAAATAATTTAAAAATTGTTTTTTTTTGAAAAAAAATATTTTTTTTATATTCGTAAAAAAATAAATTTTTCGAAAATAAAATCAAAATTTGGTATTTTTCAAATTATTTTTAAATTTTTGGAAAAAAAAACGATTTTTTGTATTTTCACAAAAAAAATATTTTTTTTCGAAAAAAATAAATTTATTTTTATTTTTCAAAAAAAAAGATTTTTTTAAAAAAAAAAAAAATTTATTTTAAAAAAAAATTAATATTTGAAAAAAATTATTTTTTTAAAATTAGATAAAAAAATCAATTGGATCATTAAAATGTGTTGGATGGATTGGATAATCCATGCTTATAAATGGATGGATTGGATCAATCCATTAACTTAATTTTTTATGTAGTGGATGGATTGGATGGATTTTTTGATGGATGGATTGGATGGATTTTCTCAAAATGGATCCAATTGCCACCCCTAGACTCCATTCACACCCCGTGATAGGTTTTTACTATTGTTAGATCTTTGTACAAGCCTCAATTATGGTGGACTTTGAATCACTTCCTTGATTTTCTAACAAAACTTCTCCTACAATCTTCTAACAAAAACAAATAAGCAAACCACTTCCTTGATTTTCAACAACACCAACAATTATGGTGGACTTTGAATCACCTCGATTCAAAGAACCTTTATCCAATAATCACCAACACTATGACGAATATCACATACACTTAGAAAACACACCATTTTATATTTACAAATAATTGTTACCACACACTTGGTGATCAAGTTAGAACAAAATGATACTTTTGAATAAAATACAATTTTTGGACAACTTCCAAGAATAAATAATTCTTATTTTTTTAATATACAATTCAATAATAAATATAAACCTTAAGTGCACATAGTATGTAATGAAACTTTTTGAATAATTTTAAAGTTATCCACAAAGTTTCAACATTCAGGAAAAAGAATGAACCTTAAGTGCTCATAATATATAATAAAACTTTTTGATGTGGAAAATTAATAATGAAAGAGGTCATTTAAAAATAATGTACTTTATCTTAAATACATCCTAAAAAACCTCTATGAATTGATACAAGAGTTTGAGCTATTTTATTTAAGGTTTGCAATAGTTTAGAATGACAATGATTCATGAAAAAGACACAATTTTGAATTATGTACATGATTTCTTAAGTCGGTTAAACGGATACCTGACTTAACAAATGCTTGATGAATTTTGAATTTAAAATAGTTTTTCAAATTTCAAACATCAACAGGTTTTGTTAAATCAGTTAACCAGATCTGACTTAAAAAGTGAAGCTGATCTGACTTAAAAAAGTGTAACGGATCTAACTTAAATAGTGCATACAACTTTTTTAAAAATTCAGTTTTTTATGGATTTGCTTCAAATATTTTTATGCATGATTGTTGAATTTGTTAGTAGCCTTTACAAAGATAGTTGAACTTGTACTAGATTTATCAAAATTAAAAAGTCAAGTCCATATTTATTATTTGAAAATATTTTACTACTTAACACATTATCCAATTCAATTTTCCCTTTTTCATATTTGGCAATTACTTGATTTAATTCCATACTTTTTGACTCAAAAAAGAACAATTATTACAAGCTGAATTTTTTATTAAGTTTAACTCCACTTTTGTGATATTAGCCTCGCTTTCTAGATTTAAAATAGTTTTCTTTTGCTTTCAAAATTTTCTAGAAAGTTTCAAAATCCATCATGTAATTCATTAAAAGTACATTATAATTCATCATATGAAAGTCTATCATCAATTTCAAAATCACTAACCGTGTGTTCTTCATCACTTGAATAATGTGATGACATCAATTCCTTGCTTGCATGATCTTCATCTGAATATGAACTTAGTTTATTGTCATTCATGCTACATATGCTTTCCTTGACCATTTGTCATTCTTTCTCTTGAATTTATTCTTCTTTTTAACATGTCCTCTTTCTCCGCATTCAAAGCATATAACCTTCCTTGTTGGTGCTTCCTTTTTAATGAACTCCTTTTTCATTTTGTTTCTTAAAAACTTTTCAAACTTCTTGATAAGATCATCATCTTCATCACTAATGGACTTATCCTCTTGATTGTTATCATGATTTCTTACTCTAGATTTTAAAGTAATATCTTTTGAATCTTTTACTTGAATTTCATGCTTCTCCAATCTTTCAAGTTCTATTTCATGCTCTTGGAGTTTTCTGAACAATGTTGCAAATATCATATTGGATAGACTTTTCTTTACCGATATCACCGTCACTTTCGGTTTCCATTCCCTGGTCAAAGATGTAAGCACTTTTAGATTAAGTTCATCGTTAGTAAAAGTCTTACCATGAGCGATCAATTGATTGGTCAAGTGAACAAATATTTTCTGCAAGTCAAGAATTGATTCTTGTGGCTGCATTCTGAATAATTCATACTCTTAACATAATGTATTCAATCTTGATATTTTTACTTCACCATTTATTTCATGAGTCACTACTAACGTATCTCATATTTCCTTCGCTGTTGTGCATTGAGAAATACGAAAGAACTCATCCATGCTAAGTGCACTTTGAAGTAAGTTGATTATTTTCTTGTCGTAGAGGACCTTTTTCTTATCATCTTCATCGTATGAAATTTTGATTTTGGATGTGCCTACACCATTGGTAACACTTGTAAGGGTGAATCGGTTATTTTCTACAGCATTCCATATTTCTTTTCCTTGTGCTTCTAGATGTATCTTCATACGAATTTTCCAAAAATTAAAGTATTCACCACAAAATAATGGAGGCTTATTTTTGCTACCACCGTCTCCAAAAATTGGATTTGTGGAAGACATTCCTAGATCTTTAGGAACATGTTACCTATTGTTAGTTAGAGATTTCGACCATTGGGTTGAAGTTCTTTGAAAATATTATGTTTTGGAGAATAATATAAAAATGGCTTTGTCGAAGCTATTTATTAAATTCTTTTCTTGGGAGAAAGAACCTTTTTGTTGAAGCTTAAGACTTAGAAGATTTTAGGATCTCCACAAGTTCTCTTCGACAGCGGCGTTTGGCAGATTTGAAGCTTCAAGCGGGAAAGATTTGAAATCCAAATGAAGTAGTTTCGTCAGACGAACGCGTGGAAGCATCTGAGACACGCAATGCTTGAAAACGTCGAACGTGGCAATCATCTGTGTAGAGACCGTTAGGGTCGAATTGTTATAAATAGGAGTCTTAGTTTTTATATTTCGTGTGTTCAAATTGATATACAAAATTCACTAAAAATACTCAAAATACCGGAGCAAGAGAAACGAGTCTTTGCTGAAAATGTATGTATGAAGAACACCATGATTACATTTCATGTTATCTTTTTAATGCAAATTACTTAAATTAAACCATTTGTTGTCTTTATTTCTATTTAAGCCTTCTGTCGAATTACCTTTATCTTCAAAGTCTTTCGTCATTGTTTCTACCTTTATATTTACATTTCGTCAAACCTTTATTTCTAGCATCTTTTCAAACTTAAAACCTTTTACTTCAAGTTATTTATCTTTACTTTTGCCAATTACCTTTGTTATCTGTAAAAAAGCCTTTTTACAGAATTACTGCCATTTATCCTTTATCTTTAAAGTCATAAGCCTTTAGATTTCGTTTAGAGTTTATTGTCGAAACACCTTTACTTTGTGCCATTAACGCTAGATAAAGAACCCTAATTACCGCTCATAAACCAGAAACAAACTTAATCATGAATCAAATCACCATAACACTAGTTCTTGAGACACATGTCCTAGGATCAATCTAGTTGATCCTGTAAGTTACCAAAATTAATAATATTGGAGGACTAGCGGTTGTTTGTCAGAAATTACTGGTAAACAAATTGGCACGCCCAGTGGGACCGTGTCAAAAGAACTGTTAATTATAATAGTTTGCTTTACTTTTACAATACACAATTGTTGTTAGTCTTTTGAGTTAAAAAATCATAGTGTTGCATGAACCTTAGAAGTGGTAAGATAGACAACAATTCGCAACCTATAACCAAAAGAAAATACACAAAAAAGATGGTTAATACAACCAGTCAAGGGGAACAATTTCCTCCCCGGGAAACAGGCACAGTCGGAACAAGTTCGATCGATGCATCCACTGAGATCCCTAGTACACAGGCCATACCAACATCTGGATCCATGGCCTTAAATAATTCGACAACAATTCCTATTATGTCAAGCATAGCAGGCGTTTCTGCAAGTCCAATCCCTGGTCCGTTTTCGACACCGGGATTTGAGAATTTTAGGCCTCGGAGAGAATACCCATATGGAATGCCATCTACTTCCATGGCAGGACTTCAAAATAATACTTCCATATATACTCAACCCCATAATACGGTTATTTCTCCAATTCAAAATCCTGGTTCTGGCATGAACCATGTAGGTCGAAATACCCAATCACAAGGATTATCCACCCTATTACCTACCCTTACAACGAATAACCAGGCAACCTTTAGACAACAAATGGATGCTAGTAACCATGATATGGTAGGAGTTCTTGCCATAGAAATGAATACCATCTTTTCTCCCCTAATACATAATGTAAATAGGACTAACAATGATAATGCCCAAACATACCAACAACTGTCAGCGCAGATGGGACGCATAGCAGATTTTCTAGGCGCCCCTCAGTCCTCTGTTCGATGCAGACCAAACCAAGTTATAATCCAGGAAGAAGAACCATCTATAAATCAGGTTCGACCACCTAGACAAGCGCCTGACGAAAGGATCATGGGGGAAAGATTAGAACAACAGCCAGTTCGACAGGAAGTCCCTGACGAACAACCTAGGAGAGTAATGATGGTTAATAGAGACCAGGATGCAGACGAAGTAATTCATAGGGTTAGGCAAGAAAACATGATGGAAAATAACATAACTACTATGATAGAGAGAATCATGGCCCAGAATGGTCTGAATACAGGACTTTGACGGCCAAATTATACCTCTCCTTTATCAGAATACGCCCTACAAACTGAATTACCAAGGGGTTGTAAAATCCCTAAGTTCACCAAATTCTCAGGGGACACTAGTGAATCCACTATAGAACACATCGCCAGATACATGACTGAGGCAGGGGATTTGGCGAACAGTGAGAACCTAAGAATGAAATATTTCCCCAGTTCTTTAACGAAGAATGCCTTCATGTGGTTTACAACTTTGCCACCAAATTCCATAGATACTTGGCCTCATTTGGAGAGATTATTTCATGAACAATTCTACATGGGCCAAACTAAGATAAGTCTTAAGGAATTAGCCAGTATTAAAAGAAAATTCACTGAACCCATAGATGATTATCTGAATAGGTTCCGTCTGTTGAAATCTATATGCTTTACAGTAGTGCCTGAACATGAATTGGTCGAAATGGCCGCTGGAGGGTTAGAGTATTCCATTAGGAAAAAGTTAGATACCCAGTATCTAAGAGATATGGCCCAATTAGCAGACAGGGTTTGACAGGTCGAACGTTTAAAAGCTGAAAAGGCCAGAGCGAATAAGAATTATAAGAAAGAAAGGGTTGCTTATGTCGAATTCGAAGATGAGGAGTCTGAAATCTCTAATGACCCTTATGGTCTCGAGGAATTCGAAGTAGATTTGGCTGAATTAAAAGAAGCACCACCACCTTATGCTTGTAAATTACTTACACCTTCGAATGGCAGGAACCCTGTCGAAACTGAAAAGAATGATAGATTTCCTAAAAAGACTTACACATTTGACGTTACCAAATGTGATGAAATCTTCGATATATTAGTAAAAGATGGCCAAATGATAGTGCCTCATAATACCAAAATTCCTCTGTTGGAACAACGGAAGAAAATAGGCTTCTCTAAATATCACAATTTTTTAGGCTATAAAACCTCACAATGCTTTCTTTTCAGGGATCTCATTCAGAATGCAATTAAGGATGGCCGCCTCAAGTTCACTGACAAGGGGAGAAACCAGATGAAGGTTGATGTTGACCCCCTCAACATTGCTGACAAAAAATTATGTTTAACCTGTCGAAATCAACATGATTGACATGGTGGAAGTGGAGGCTGTGAAGGAAACAGGAACTGAAGGCTATATGCTAGTTGGAAAGCAGGCTACTGATGGCCTAAATAATGATGTTCCCTTTGGAATTTCTGTCAAAGGTGACCAGGTTGCTGATGTCGAACCAAAGGCCACTGAAGGTCTTAATGGGAAGGCAACAAAGGCTACTGAGGGCCTAAGAAAGAAATTTCAGGAAATTTCAATCGCTGATGGTGCCAATCTAGGTGTCAACATGGTGGATCTGAACCAACCCCCCCCCCCCCCCCAGAAATGGAGGAAGTGGAGAGGTGTCTGAAGATAGAGCAAGAGGGAATGCAGTTTGGCTATCCCAAAGCCAATGGGAGCCTACGTGAATACCTTTGGAGGTGTCACAAAAGAAATTCTGACATGTTGTTGTGCCCAAGATGTAACATAATGATATGTCGAAGGGTGGCTGAGGACTATGAAAGATGGCAACGAACTAAGACTGAGAGAAATTGGAGAAAGGAAATCCAACTACTGAAGGTGTATCCCAAGCCTAGAGAAAGCCTTCTTGGTTTTATTGTGCGTTTCTACAAGTACGAAACAGAATGCTTGATGTGTCCCAGATGTGGGGCAGTTTACAACAGGGAATTGGCTGAAGCGTTCGAGAGAATTCCATCTAATCAAGGTTGGGATGGACACGGAGGTAACCCGAATATGTACATGTTCGACAAGAGGGGAGTTCCTAGGAGGCAAGACAGCCCTCACCCAAGGGCGAAAAGAGTTATGTTTAAACTTCCGGCAGAAGTCCCTGAGGACAAATGGACTCAGGCGGGATCGAAGAGGGGAAAGTGGAAAAGTTTTGAGGATGGAGGAAGAACCTTTTGTGCTTATAGAAAACAGTTCCAGGCATCTAAGAGAGAGGCTATCAGACTGGAGAACTACAAAGGAAAGAATCCCATGTCAAGGTCCCAGTGGAGAAGACATCAGAGGTTGAGGAAGGCTGAAAGAGAGATGACTTCGAGGGAGATTGGAGAATCCAGCAACAACAAGGTCCCCTCAAACGTTACAAATTCGACCAAACCCCCTGTAGGAAGGAAGTTGTTTTCATCTGAAAACGAAAACACAAATCAGAAAGTTCAGGAGGAACAAATAAGGGAGGAAGAAATGCTCACTGACGACTTTGAGTCCGACGGAGTGTCATCTGTTAATATAAATTGCAATGTGGTATCAGTTCTACCATACGAATATAATCAGGAGACGGAGATTGAAGACAATGAGGAAGCGGATGCTGTGGAGATGGCGAAGCATAAACCTGTGCGTTACTATGTTCTCAACAATGGCGTTGTCGAAGAGCAGAATACTCTTTTTGAAAGGCATCACCAAGGGATGCAGAACCATCTCAAACCCCTATACATTAGAGCTAAAGTTGAACATGTGGGGGTGAACAAAGTTCTGGTGGACGGAGGAGCAGCAGTCAATCTGATGCCTCAGTTCATGTTAAAAAAGATAGGTATGTTCGATACTGATGTTAAACCTCACAATATGGTATTGTCGAACTATGAGGGTAAGATAGGGCAGACTTTGGGTGTCATACAAGTAGATCTGACTGTTGGATCAATCACAAGACCAACAATGTTCATGGTGATACCTACAAAGGCGAATTACAACTTGATGCTAGAAAGGGAATGGATCCATGGAATAAGGGTAGTTCCTTCGACCATGCATCAGAGGGTATCCATCTAGAGAGAAGATGGTGTAGTAGAAAATGTTGAAGCTGACCAAAGTTACTTCATGGCGGAAGTGAACCATGTAGATAAGAAGAACTTTGACAGGAACTTGGCTCATATAGGACCATGCCACCCACTGAGGACATCTACTCCCCAAGTAAAAATGCCTTGTATTTCTTGACTCTACATCCCAATGGCTTTCAGTGGGATAGGGAAATTATGGGGGACCTAGAAGAAGGGGAGTCATCTGAAGTACGGCCAACAGGCTGGGACGAAGACCTGGATCATGCCTGAGTCTTCTTTTTTCGAAAAGATTTCGGCCTACATGGCTGAGAACAAAAGAAAAGCGGCTCTCAAAGCCGAGATAACTAACATGGCTGACGAAGCCACATATGGTGAAATTTATAATGCAGGACCTGGGGAGTACTTTAAACCAAAACCCCCTGACGAACAGGTGCCTATGAAATTAACAGACCAGAGGTTAGATGCCATCTATGATGAAGAGCCTCTGGGATTCGAAAAAGATCCAGTAACGTCGAGTGCGAAGATGTTAGCGTCGGATCCCCTTGAAGAAATTGATCTTGGAGATGGGAGAAAAAAAGAATCACCTACATCAGCACTAAACTGGACCCCAAGTTGAAAGTAAGAGTAATTGAACTGCTAAGAGAAAACAAAGATTGCTTTGCTTAGGACTACGACGAGATGCCTGGTTTGAAGAGGGAACTGGTCGAATTGAAGTTGCCTATCAAGGATGGAAAGAAGCCCATCAAGCAGACTCCAAGGAGATTCGCCCCAGAGATCCTCTCAAAGATCAAAAAAGAGGTCGAAAGACTTCTTCGATGCAATTTCATCAGGACCAAAAGGTATGTCGAGTGGATTGCAAACATAGTTCCTGTAATTAAGAAAAATGGCTCTTTAAGAGTATGTATAGATTTTCGTGATCTAAATGCAGCAACTCCTAAAGATGAGTATCCAATGCCTATGGCAGAGATGCTGGTTGACTCAGCTGCAGGCTATGAATATCTTAGCATGCTTGATGGATATTCTGGCTATAACCAGATTTTCATTGTGGAAGAGCATGTTTCCAAAACAGCCTTTCGATGTCCAGGGGCAATAGGCACTTATGAGTGGATAGTTATGCCCTTTGGTTTAAAAAATGTTGGGGCAACATACCAGCGAGCAATGAATTCTATATTCCATGATTATATAGAGACATTTATGCAGGTTTATATAGATGATGTTGTGATAAAATCTATACCAGACGAAAATCATCTAACCCATCTCAGCCAATCATTCGAAAGAATGAGAAAACATGGCTTAAAGATAAATCCTCTTAAATGTGCATTCTTTGTGTAGGCTGAAGATTTTCTGGGCTTTATGGTCCATAAAAAGGGGATAGAAATCAATCAGAATAAGACGAAGGCTATCATGGAGACCAAAGCACCATCAACTAAGAAAGAATTGTAATCATTATTAGGAAAAATAAACTTCCTGAGAAGATTCATCTCAAACTTAAGTGGTCGAACTCAAGCCTTCTCTCTCCTCCTACGCCTGAAACAAGGGAAGTTCGAATGGAATGATGAACATCAAAAGGCATTCGACAAGATCAAGCATTATCTAATGAATCCTCCTATCTTGTCACCACCATGTGGAAAGAAGCCTATGAGATTGTATATATCAGCTTCCGACACTACTATAGGTAGCATGTTAGCACAAGAGAATGAAGATGGCGTCGAAAGAGCCATTTATTATCTTAGTAGGGTTTTAAATGATGCAGAAACTAGACACACTTCAATAGAAAAGTTGTGTCTTTATTTGCATTTCTCTTGTACTAAACTCAAGTATTATATAAAACCTATTGATTTATACGTCTCTTCACACTTTGATGTCACTAAGTATATGTTATCGAAGCCAATAATGCATAGTCGAATTGGCAAATGGGCATTAGCCCTCACTGAATACTCTTTAGCCTTTATGCCTTTAAGAGCAATGAAGGGACAAATAGTATTAGACTTTATTGTAGACCATGCAGTGGTCGAAAGTCCTCAACTTCAAGTTGAGTTAAAACCTTGGAGATTATTCTTCGACGGTTCCACTCATAAGGATGGAAGTGGAGTTGGGATCATGATAATTTCTCCTGATGGAATTCCAACAAAACTCAAATATAGAATCGAAGGTCCCCTTTGTTCTAACAACGAAGCAGAATATGAAGCCCTTATTGCAGGACTTGAGGCTTTGTTGGAATTGGGGGCAACTAGGGTCGAAATTAAAGGAGACTCAGAATTAGTAATTAAGCAACTAACGAACGAGTACAAATGTATAAAAGAAAATTTGATTATGTACTTCGTCATTGCAAATAGGTTGCTCAATTTTTTTGAATATGTAGACATAAAACATGTTCCTAGAATAAAAAACCAAGAAGCTAATGACTTAGCACAAATAGCTTCAGGGTATAGAATTTCAAAAGAGAAGCTAGAGGAACTTGTCGAAGTAAAAGGAAAAGCAATGGCTGCCAGATTGTCTCCGACAGATTTGGAAAGCACTCAGTTAGGATATGCTAACAAAGACGAGTTCGAAGTACTGGCCATTAATACCTTAATGGATACAGATTGGAGGAATCCAATTATTAATTATCTCAAGGACCCTTCGATAGATACAAAAAGAAAAACCAAGTACAGGGTTTTATCTTATGTTTTGATGGGGAATGAATTATTACAGAAAACCCCTGAAGGGATCCTGTTGAAATGTTTAGGAGAAAACGAGGCGTACTTAGCATTATCTAGTGTACATAGTGGAGCCTGTGGAGCACACCAGGAAGGCCATAAGATGAAATGGTTGCTTTTCAGATATGGAATGTATTGGCCCACCATGTTAAAAGATTGTATAGAGTTTGCTAAGGGTTGCCAAGAATGTCAAGTACATGTAGGAATTCAACATGCTCCTGCAAGTGAGCTTCATGCAATTATCAAGCCTTGGCCTTTCAGAGGTTGGGCATTAGATCTAATTGGGGAAATTCGACCTACTTCATCCAAAGGTCAAAAGTACATCCTTGTAGGAATTGACTATTTCACTAAATGGGTCGAAGAAGTACCTTTAGTAAATGTGGATCAAGAAACTGTCATTGAATTCATTCAAAGGCAAATATTATATAGATTTGGGATCCCAGAAAATATAACAACAAATCAAGGATCAGTTTTTACTGGTCGAAAGATGCAAGAATTTGCAAAGGAAATGGGTTTCAAATTATTAACATCCACACCCTATTATGCTCAAGCCAATGGGCAAGTCGAAGCAGCCAATAAAGTAATAATTGGTTTAATTAAAAAGCATGTAGGGAAGAAGCTAAAAAATTGGCACAAAACTTTAGATCAAGCACTTTGGGCTTGTCGAACCTCCCCTAAAGAAGCTACTAACACTACACCTTTCCAACTTACATTTGGACATGATGCAGTATTACCTGTCGAAATCTACTTGCAATCAGTGAGAATCCAAAGACAAGGAGAAATTCCATCTGACCTATATTGGGAAATGATGGTGAATGAACTGGTTGATTTGGATGAAGAAAGGTTGCATGCATTAGAAGTATTAAGAAGACAGAAGGAGAGGGTAGCAAGATCATACAATAAGAAGGTCAAAGGTAAAACTTTCAGTATGAATGATTTAGTTTGGAAAGTTATATTACCTATGGATCGAAAGAATAAAATATTAGGAAAATGGTCTCCACATTGGGAAGGACCTTTTCGAATTTTAAAAGCATTTTCAAATAATGCATACGAAATAGAAGAACTAGCAGAGGATCGAAGAATCCTAAAAGTAAATGGGAAATACTTAAAAAAGTATAAACCATTTGTGCATGAAGTTAAAATCATAACAACGTAGTAAGCAAAGAACTATCATAGCCAAGATGGTGAATATATTTAAAACTTCAAATTTTGCCAAGATGGCTTTGTCTTAATCGAATTACAAACAAAAAAAAGTCGAATAGAACGAATACAAGTGAAAATCAGAAAGGGATAGTGGCCTTCATCCGGTCATACCTTATCTTCTCCAAGCCTATCTTGTACTGAACAGCAACTTGAACCCCTCTGAGGCGTGCAATATCTTCATTCATAGCAGTAGCCTTTTTGACGTGATCTACGCTCTGCTTCGCCAGATTATCAGCTTTAGTACTATCCAAGCCTTGGATAGCAGCCTGCTTCGCCTTAGCATCAGAAATCTTCTTCTGCAATTATGCAATGTGAGATTCCCAGAGTTGTATCGAAGCAGTATAGGTGTTGAATTCTGCTTTGGCTGATTTTCTGGAAGCGGCTAACTCCTCAGAGGCTTTTGAAGTTCGAAGGGCGTTATCAAACTCAGTAGCTTGAGCTTGTTCAGTTGATTGAAGTTTTGCTTTGGCATCCACCTCCCTATGGTATTCAGCACAAACTTGGTCAATGAGGTTCTGGATGTCAATAAGGGCTTCACCTATATCAGTGGGGCAAGCAGTGATGTCGATCTTGCTTATCAGCTTCTTTATACCAAAGCTTGATCCCACATCTTTCCTCAATTCTTCAAAGAGATCTATATCAAAAACAACCTGCTTCACCTGCTTAAGGAGTTCGTCATATGATGCTTCGTTTGCACTGGCACCAGAATGGGTCGAAGCTCCATAAATGCTTTTTTATGAAGAAGATTATCTTTGAGCCATCATCAACCTTACATACTTGAGGGGATCATTTTGTTTCAAAGCATTTTTCTCCTCCTCAGTAAGTGATATAGGCGAAGTCTGGATGGTGGATGATCGAACATTAGTTGGATCTGGGACTGTTTCGACAATAGCATCACCAGTTCCAGTCTGATTTCCCTCAGGATCGGCGTCTCCCTCACTCATGTCTTCATCTTGTTGAAAGTACCCCTCAATTTCATCAGAATCATGATCATCTTCGTCAGCGTAACCTGAAGGGAACGTAACTCTTGGAGGAGAGTTACTGGGAGTATCCTCAGAATCTTCTTTCTCTTCTGAATCCTTCTCTTCAGCTTGCTTCGAATCCTTTTTACCATCTTCGCCAGGAGAAGAGGTTTCTTGTTCGTTTTGGACATTATCTGCTTCGAGATGTTGTGCTCCAGTCGAAGATCCTTTGTTTTGAACAGCACCGCTGATTGTCGGAGGAGGAGACGGATTCATATCGCTCGAAGGATCACTTTGATTGGCAGTAGAAATGAGGGGAGTGGTAGGTTTTTCCTGAAACAAAGTGTTAGAATAAAAAATAAGTTTATCGAAAGATAAAAGACTCAGGATAGAAGTTCACCTGTTGAGCCTCAGGGTCGGAAGCATTACTCCCAATGTGCTCCAACACTGCGCCACCAGAGGGCTGAGATTGAGTTTCCTTTGAAGGAGGAGGGAGAATCTTGATTCCGACACCTTGTTGTTTGGCTGTTTGGTAAGGGGCAACTGTTGCCTTATTCTTTTTCTATTTCTTCTCAAGTGGAGTTAGAGGAGTTTCTTCTTCATCTTCTTCGACAAGAATTGCACTTTCAGTTGGGACTTTTCTTTTCTTTGGCGTTAAAGGAGGCTTGCCACTACCCTGAAAGAAGGAGAATTATAAACAATTAGACAAATACGAAAGAGACAGAGAAGTTATTTGATGTAATACCTTTGAACTTTTCTTTGTTTTTTCTGGAGCAACATCATTGGCATAAGGGGACCCCTGGCTCGAAGAGGTAGTTGGCTTAGAAGCAGTATTTGAACTAGCTTTCGCCACAGGCTTCTCTTTCTTCACCGCCTTCCTTTCAACAGCTAAAGAAGAATGTGAGTTATTCGAAACATGCAATGTTTAAAAGATTAGCAAAAGACGAAAAGGAGTTGTAAAACCAAGAAATCCAAACATTCCACACCTTCACATGTCGGAGAGGTAATTCTCACTGCATCCAAGTCAAAGTGAAGAAAGCCTTTGAAACTGTCTAAGGTATGTTTGGTTGCAACTACTCTTTTAGCAGGTTTTTGTTGGTCATTTTTCAGTTCATTAAAAATGTTCCCACATGTGAACCAATATGGGTAAGGGGGAAAAAATGACAAAGCAAAGTCTGCACTGGGTAAATTTGGAAATTTGGGTGGTTCGCACTCAAAGGCCAAATCATATTTAAATTCAGGTTTTACAGCTTTGGGAAATTTCTTTTTGGCAATTCATTTTTCAAATTTCTCTTTTAAAACTGGCGCTGCGTAACAGACGGTTTGAACAAGTTCCATTAGGTTATAGATAGTTTCAAAGTACTTTTGGAATGCTTGGATTTCTTTAGAATGTGTAAGCTTACCTTTGTAGACATTTTCCTACAAAGATGAAAAGGCCTTCGTTAGACGTTCCTTGATTTCAGCAGTAGTAAACATGTTCTTGGAATAGAAATCTGTCCACCAAGTGGTGAACCCATTGGTAGAGTGGAATGACGGTTGGTATGCTATTAATTGAAATTCAGCAAAGTTTGCATGGAATTCCTTGTGTGTTGCAATGTCTCGAGCGCTCCAATCAGTCCCCGCACAACATATCCCGCGCTTTCGATTGAATAGAGAGACAGGAATGAGTTGACACAACCCAAATTGTTAAGAGACAAAATTAGGTTGGTAAGCCAACAAGCAAACATGGCTCTTTACTGGCAAGATCCGTGAAACAAGCAGCCTTGGGAAAAGAAATGCATGCCATATATCTTCGATCTCTGTGTTGGCGTCCTTAATAGCATCTTCAAGCGAAGCAGTGAACTAGGAAGGACCATGGGTTCGACTGGAAAATGGAGCCATCGAAGGAGAAAAATTGTGACGCTTCGAGAACATCAGGGTATATTTGGTAAGGGAAGTTTGCAGATTGTCAACATCATCAACTGGAGTCAACTGAAGGAGTCTGGTGCCTTCAATGCTTCGATTTACTATCTCTGGGGCATTTTCATCAATATTTCCATGTGTTGGCAAAGAGGGTTCGAAGGTGGCATTGAGCCACAATTAAAGAAGCCAATAAGACCCAGATAGTAATAAGTTTGTACCAGCTTTATACTCCTTCAACTTGGCACTAGCAGACCCTAGACTCTCATATAAACTAGCCAATAGAAGTTCACTTAAACATACCTTTCGACCAGCGTGCAATTGATTAGCAAGTGTTAGAAATCTCTTTGCAACTTGCAGAGATTTACAGCAGAAGAAAAACTTGGATAACCACAGACCCAAGAACGCTATATGTTCTACGTCGGAAACTTCTTCCCCATTAGCATGATATAAATTAATATAAGTGCTGAACGAAGCATTCTTGACGTTAAAGTCAATTAAGTTTTTGCAGTCTGGATAGGGGTCGAAGGTTTCTCCTGTCGGAGGGAGTCCAAAAATAGCAGCTACGTCGAAGAGCATAGGAGTTATCATTCCACATGGGAAATGAAAGGTATTATACGTACTATCCCAGAAATACAGACTAGATAGTAACAAAGGTTGGCAGTAGCTAACCCCTAGTTTCGACATCTGAATCAGGTCGAAAATGCCCAATTCTTTCCAAAATGGAGCTTTCTTTTTCTCAACTTTCGTCAACCAAGCTAAATAAGATTTGTCTAAAGTTGGACAAGAACGAAAGGGTCTGAAACTATCAGTAATATAATCTAGTTGAAAAGCCTCTCTTTGGACTGAATCTTCAGCATTTCTAGAGGAAGCAGTTTTGTTTGCTATGGGTTTTGTAGTGTGATAACAAGGAAAAAACTTTACGCATTTCTCTAAATGTACTTCAGGAACTAATGGGCCTAAAAATCCTAAAGTATTTCCAGAAAGTAAAGAGGGAATCATTACCTGGGAAGCATATATTGCTTTTTGTTCTTTGATGAGTTTTGGAGGAGTAATGTACTTCCGATTCCCAACAGTTATGATTTTGCTTGTTGAAATGTTTTGAGAAGCAGAACTCTTTGAAGATCCAGCGCCTTTAATGTTCTTTGATTTCTTCTGCTGTTTATCAGAAGACATTGTTATGGGTTTTTTGAGGTTTCGAAAGATTAGGGTTGTGAAGAAGAAGAAACGTTTTAGAGAAGTTTGGAGATAAACTCAGGTTGAAGATGAAGATTTTTGTAAAAAGGGGAAAAGGAAGTGACAATGGGCTTTTATAGTGTTAACCTACGAGTTGGTTGGTTACACCTTACAAAGGTAGTGGGCCACGTGGTGGCTTTTCTGTGAAGAAGGTGCAAGGATTACTGTTCATTCTTCTTGGAAGTTGAAATTCATGATGTTAATAACTGCACGCACGTCTTGATGAGACATTTTGAAAATGTAAGTCATGATTAACTGACAGTTATGGACTTTTAGGTCTATGAAAGGTCTCTGGTCGAAATCTGGTGATTACAAGAAATGCCCATTTCTGCATTGATTTGAAATAGACATTTATTGGGGGAAATTTGTTAGTTGGAGATTTTGACCATTAGGTTGAAGTTCTTTGAAAATATTATGTTTTGGAGAATAATATAAAAATGGCTTTGTCGAAGCTATTTATTAAATCCTTTTCTTGGGAGAAAGAACCTTTTTGTCGAAGCTTAAGACTTAGAAGATTTTAGGATCTCCACAAGTTCTCTTCGACAGCGGCGTTTGGCAGATTTGAAGCTTCGAGCGGGAAAGATTTAAAATTCAAACGAAGTAGTTTTGTCAGACGAACGCGTGGAAGCATCTGAGACACGCAACGCTTGAAAACATCGAACGTGGCAATCATCTGTGTAGAGACCGTTAGGGTCGAATTGTTATAAATAGGAGTCTTAGTTTTTAGATTTCGTGTGTTCAAACTGATATACAAAATTCACTAAAAATACTCAAAGTACCGGAGCGAGAGAAACGAGTCTTTGCTGAAAATGTATGTATGAAGAACACCATGATTACATTTCATGTTATCTTTTTAATGCAAATTACTTAAATTAAACCATAATCATTTGCTGTCTTTATTTCTATTTAAGCCTTCTGTCGAATTACCTTTATCTTCAAAGTCTTTCGTCATTATTTCTACCTTTACATTTACATTTCGTCAAACCTTTATTTCTAGCATCTTTTCAAACTTAAAACCTTTTACTTCAAGTTATTTATCTTTACTTTTGTCAATTACCTTTGTTATCTGTAAAAAAGCCTTTTTACAGAATTGCTGCCATTTATCCTTTATCTTTAAAGTCATAAGCCTTTAGATTTCGTTTAGAGTTTATTGTCGAAACACCTTTACTTTGTGCCATTAACGCTAGATAAAGAACCCTAATTACCATTCATAAACCAGAAACAAACTTAATCATGAATCAAATCACCGTAACACTAGTTCTTGAGACACATGTCCTAGGATCAATCTAGTCGATCCTTTAAGTTACCAAGATTAATAATATTGGAGGACTAGTGGTTGTTTGTCAGAAATTACTGGTAAGCACCTATAACCTGCTATGACACCCCGTGAGAGATTTTCACTATTGTTAGATCTTTGTACGAGTCTCACACGAAGATTTCTTCTACAATCTTCTAACAACAACAAAGAAGCAAATCACTTCCTTGATTTCCAACAACACCAACACTTATGATTAACTTTGAATCACCCCGATTCAAAAGATCTTTATCCAATAATTAACAACATTATGACAAAAATCACATACACTTAGAAAGCACACCACTTTCTATTTACAAATAATTGTCACCACACATTTGGTGATCAAGTTATAACAAAATGATACTTTTGAGTAAAATATATTTTTTGGATAATTTCCAAGAATAAATAATTCTTCTTCCTTTTTAATATACAATTCAACAATATATATAAACCTTAAATGCTCATAATATATTATGAAACTTTTTGGGTGATTTTAAAGTTATGCGCAAAGTTTTGATATTTTTGAAAAAGAATGAACTCTTAGAAAATTATTTGAATTGATGTAAAAAGTTAATAATGAAATAGGTAATTTGAAAATTAGTGTATTTTATCTTAAATGCATCCTAAAAAATCTCTGAGTTAATGGAAACGTTTTTGAGACATTTTCATGAAGGTTTGCAATAGTTTAGAGTGACAATTGTTCTCTAAAAGACATAATTTTGAATTTTGTATGTGACTTCTTAAGTGGTTAAATGGATACCTGACTTAACAAGTGTTGGACAAAATTTGAATTTAAAACAAATTTTCAAATTTCAAACAACAGATTTTGTTAAATCAGTTAACCATGTCTGACTTAAAAAGTGCAACGAACCTGACTTAAAAAGTGAAGACAATTTTTTTAAAATTATGCTTTTTATGCATTTGCTTCAAAATATTTATGCATGATAATTTGAGAACTTTAGATAATAAGATGAGTATTAGTTTTTGAGCATATAAAGTTTATACATAATGAGTTACAATTGAGTACCTTAGCATCAAGATCAATTTCATTTACTTTCAAAATATCTATAAGCTTATGCATTCTTGATTCCAAATATTTTCTTCTTTGATAAGTTTTGTCTTCATCAAAACTAAACTATGTAGGTGAGGAACATCTTCTTCATATAGTTGTCTAGGTTCTGCCTGCATTACAATTGGTAGGAGTTAAGGGTTCCAAGTGTATCAAGTTTGGGAGTGGCTTGTGTAACACCCTAAACCCCGCACATAATTTATTACGTAAATTAAATATAAAATAAAAGCACGTAGGGTGTCACACATTCATAACACACATGACCTGCTCCGTAACACGGGTTTCAACAGTAAATTTCAATACACACATTTATAATAAGGATGTTTACACGACATCCCACTTATCTGAATCTTACTTTGGATATTTACACGACATCCTTCTCATATGATCGATATTATATATTCACAAAATAAGACATTCATAACTTATCATTGCACGCTCACTTCCATTTTAAAGTATCATCACAATTATGGAAGATAAAGCAAGTAATAACATCTAGTCTCAACTTCAATTGTAATAACAAAATAAGAGAGTTCTAATCAATCAACTCAACATCTTAAGAATTTTCAACAATAAAATTAGTCTTATGACTTCAACATAATCAGACATAAGGAATAAAATAAGCGTTTAACCCAACCCGATGTTACATGATAAGAGCAAGATACCACTAGCAAAAGCGACAAAATAAAGAAGTAATCCAAGAGCTACCTTCCACTTACTTCATCAATACTACTCTTGAGTATTTGCACGATGCCCATGTAAAGGCAACATTCAAACAGAATGGGTGAGAATTCATTTCAATAATAACAATATAGAATGAAGAATAGAGTACAACATCTACACAATCATGCACAACAATATATCACATTCTTACATCCAAATCATAATCAACATCATACACGACAACATCTCAATTATCATCAACATCATACAAAACCATATCTCAATTATCATTAACATCATATGCAACAAAATCTCATCCAACAACACATCAACAATAACCAATACAAATGCAACACTTATGCAATATACTCAACACCGACTCGACATGTACATGGTACCAAATATGAACACTCAGGTTCATCTCACTCCTTGATCCCCACCATATGATCTATTCCCTCTTGGAACTAGAGCACACCAAAATTGCTACCATCACCATAGGTAACGCTTCACTAATCCCCCATAATAGGAATTAGCTACTTGCACCCGATCTATCACAATGGGATTGAGGCTCACCAAAACTCGTAACTATCAACATAGGTAACTCTTCACTAATACCCCATAATAAGAATTAGCTACTCGCACCCGATCCATCACCATAGAATCGAGGCTCACCAAAATTGGACCGAAGCCCATACACCAAGATGCATGACTCTCGAATAACATGCATTAACACAACAAGGTTCACCTAAAGGATCCTCACACACATCTCATCATTTATGCATCACATCATTCATCATACAACAACCAATTCATGTTACCATATGAATAATATCAATAAACAACAGCAACTCGTCAACATCTTAACATCATCGACATAACAACATAATTATCACACCGTGATATTACAATAATGCAACGATTTATCAACCAAACGTATAAACCAATACATTTCTTAACATAGTAGGCATGTGAATATTATTAAAACCTCTCAACACTCACTACCATGTTATAGGTCTGAGTGTTAGCTTTCTAATGCTTCAAACAACACCAAAACCGGACTTACGAAATAAAAGTTATGACCAAAATCGTCGGGATGTGTCAACAATTCATTAACCAAACGTATGAACAAAAACTTCACCAACACAGTAGGCATAGGAATAATACTCAATCAATTCACTTATCAACATCACATTATATCTCTTATATTCAAATTTCTAATGCTTCAAATCCCAACCCAAAATGATTCACGAGTTGAAAGTTATGATCAAAACCGTGCACGAAGGCGTTATTAAAAAGTTGTTGTTTTCTAAAATTTCCAACACAATTTTCATCTTCTTCAACCCCAAAAACGTCCATGAAATAATCACAAAAATTATTTTATTCCTAAACCAAAGTTATAGTCCTCTATTTCAGATATCCGACACTTCAAACGAAACTCAATTTGGAATTACGGATCAAATGTTATGGCCAAAACGATTTCAACCGAAAAACATAAAAAAAGGCTCTCACGCTGAGCGCGGTCTTGACGGACAGAGTGCATAGTTTTCTGCGTTTTTCATCGTTGGAGGTCTTCCAGACCTCCGATTTCGATTCCGTAAAAATTTAAATGCTCATAAAATTACAACTCATGCAATACTCTAATTATCTAAAGTTAATTTAGAGTTTTAACATAATTAAATCATTTAATCACAATTTTAAGATTATGCCTAGAACCTTCGAAATCGCAACAATGGTGGATATATGTTCTATCATAAAAACAAAAAAATACACGCACATAAGGAACATGAAATTCATCATATAATAACCATATAACAACCATCATAGCATCCAAATTCAAAATTATTAATCAAAACACCCAACCCTAAGGAGGTTAAAGGTTCCTTCTTCAACCCTTCTATCATACTCATTACTATTGGAACAAGTCCCCACCCTTACCTGAATTCCTTGCAAAAATTCTGAATTGAAAACTTCATTCTCTTCCCTTGATCACCTTTCCTATTGCCTCTTTACTCCTTTTTTTCAAATGTCATGTATTGTGAAAATCTCCCTAAACCTAGGTTTCTCATATTCCTTATTTTTAGGGTAAATTTTTCCAAATCACCAACTTGGCCCAAACTTAATTATCTCATATTCCTTCTTCCCACTAACTTTCTCAATTTCTCATATTTTTCCCAATTATTCTATCTTCACTAATTAATATAACAAAAACAAATAAAACATTATTTTTAATTATCAAAACAATTCTAAATTATTCTACTTACTTCTATCATCCTTTTATACCCGTAACTCAAGGATACAAACTCCGCCAACACCCAGTCATAAAATAAATCATCAAAATCCATAATTCAAATAATTAAAATATAATAAATATCTAACAAAAAATAGGGTGTTACAATTCTCTCTCACTTAAGAAATTTTCGCCCTCGAAAATTACATGAGGAAAACAGAGTCGAATACGACTCCCTCAGCTGCTTCTCACGCTCCCAAGTCATGCTCCCACCAGCTGGTCCATCCTAAACTACCTTCACTAAGGCAATCTCTTTACCATGCATCTGTTTTATTTCTCGGTCCTCTATCCGCATGAGTGATACATCAACAGTCAGATTATCTCTGACCTGCACATCATCCACCTGGATCACATGAGATGGATCCGAAATGTATCTCCTCAACTGAGACACATGAAACACATCATGAATATTAGCAAGCGGTGGAAACAAAATAATCTTATAGGCCACCTCTCCTATCCTCTATAAATTTGGTACGGACCAATAAAACTCGGCGTGAGCTTTCGAGACTTCAAAACTCGACCAACACCAGTTACCGACGTAACTCTCAAAAACACATGATATCCCTCCTGGAACTCAAGTTCTTTCCTCCTATTGTCATGCTAACTTTTCTGACGACTCTGCGATGCTTTCATCTTTCTTGGATCATCTTGATCTTTTCAGTCGTCTAGTGAACAATCTTAGGTCCGAGCACAACACTCTCTCCTGACTCATACCAATACAAATAAGTTCTACACCTCCTGCCGTACAATGCCTCATATGGTCCATTCTGATACTAGAATAGAAATTGTTGTTGTAGGTAAACTCAATCAATAACAAGTATCTAAGTACCTCTTTGTTCTAGCATATAAGCCCTTAATAAGTCCTCCAAAGACTGGATAGTCCTCTCCATTTGACCGTCCGTCTATGTAAGATAAGAAGAACTCAACTTCATCTTAGTACCCAAAGTAGCATGCAGACTCTCCCAGAACCTCGATGTAAATCTCAGATCTCTATCTGACATAATACTTGAATGATTACCCTGCAGCTTCACAATCTCATCAATATACAATTCATCTAGCTTCTGCAAAGGATAATTGGTCCTCATCGGTTCAAAATGAGCCGATTTGGTCAATCTATCCACAATCACCCAAATTGAATCACATCCCTTTGAAGTCTTCAATAAATCTGTTACAAAATCCATGGAAATACTATCACAATTCCACTATGGAATATTCAATGGTTGCATCAGACCTAACGGCTTCTGATGTTAGATATTTGACTTCTGACAGGTCAAACAAGCATACACAAATTTGACAACCTCTTTCTTCATTCTTGGCCACCAAAACATCTTCTTCAAATCTTGATACATATTCGTAGCACCAGGATGAATACTCAATCCACTTCTGTGACCCTCCCCAAGAATACTCCTCTTAAATTCGGGTACATCAGAAACACAAACTCTATCTCTGAACATCATCACACCATTTTCATCAACTCATAAATCACATATGTTACCTTGGTTGATTAATGTGAGACGATCTATCAAACTCAAATCAGATCTCTGACCTTCTCGAATCTCTTCAACGATACCACTCGTCAGATCCAACATACCCAACTTCACACTGTTAGGAGTTTCTCCACCCACTAACTTATATCTTTGAATTTCTAAATTAGTTCTAACTCTCGATCCATAAGCATCAACCTTGATAAAGACTTCTTACTCGTCGCATCAACTACAACATTAGCTTTACCCGGATGGTAACTTAAATTAAAATTATAACCCTTCAAAAGTTCAAGCCATCTCCCATGCCTCATATTCGACTCTTCTCATCAAATAAATATTTCAAACACTTTTGTCACTGAACACTCCGAATTTGGAGCCAAATAGGTGTAGCACCTAAAATTTGCACCTCCCATTTTGTACATACATTTTCATGTTAGGTCATTAACATTAACATTGTCCACTGCATAACATTGCATTGTCCATTTAGCCAAGTGCAAGTCATCAGACAAGATTAGGTCAACTGGTTAGGAGGATCAGTCAAGCAAGCAAGCCAGTGTATATCCTATTGAGACAAAGCCCTAGGGTTGATTCAACAAGTTCATATGACCTAGGGATCATTTTGAAGTGGTTTGGCCAAAGATTGGATGATCAAAGCTCAACAGTCAAGCTGAATTTCATCTGAAACCCTAGAAAGTCAATTGTGGTCAATTGTGCCTGAATTCATGGATTTGAAGGTGGGAGGTGGTTTGAAAGGCTTCATTCATGTCCATACAAGTCTCATTTGACATTTCAAAGATCAAGATTGAAGAATTTGAGGTCAGAAGAAAAGTTGCCAAAAATAGTAAGTGACCTGTAATTTCAAACTGCCAAAAATGGAAAGGTCTTCTCCTCAAATTTACATCATCATACAAGCTTCAAATGGAATTTTGTCCAACATGAAAGTTGAAGCTCGTGCTCTCACCTTTCCAAAAAGTCCAAGAACATCCATTTCTCATGTGTGGTTGGCAAGTTATGATCAAATCATTGTCAAGAATTTTTGAACTTCAAAGTGGGATAACTTTCAAACCATTTGGCTAAATTGAGTGGGGTTTCTTGCTACAATCTCCATTTGACATGCTCTATCCAAATCATTCATTGCATTTCACCAAAAGTCATCACATCAAAATGGCATTTTTCAAGTGACTTGAATTTAAAAAAGGGAGGGAAAAAAGTGACTTTCCAAAATGTGCATTTTCTACACTTCCCACCACTTGAATTTGATCTAAAATGATATTTGGAATGTGTTTGGCAAGAATTTCGTGCACTGTAGCAAGGTTATCATGTGCATAAGGTGTCATGACCAAATTAACATAAACACTTCATTTCCCTAATCTCCATTACATGTGGTTAAGTGTGGTTAACAAAGATGATTAACAGCACATATAAATAGCTAATCCTAACTGAATTCATAATCAACAATCACAATCTCAGATCCAAAACCAAAATCTCTCAAATTCCCCCAAATTTGCTCAAACTTTTTTCACTTTCTTTCATCAAATTTCACCATTCTTTTTGCTTGTGCTTGTGTGGATCATCATCTACAGGTGTTGTTGGAGATCTGTTGAAGAAGAATTGTGGAAGAATCTTGAAGAATTGGAGCTGTTGAGCTTTGAGCATGCACATGACAGTTGGAGATTTCTGCGAATTCAAGTGGTTTTGAGCTGAAGCCTTGATTCCATACACTCATCCAAGCATCATTGAAGATCTGTTTCATATTTCCAAGCTCTGAATCCAACAGAATCAAGATCTGCATCATCATCAAGGTAAATCTCGATTACTCCAATTCTCATAATTATCATATGGCTTTGGTAGATCTTTTGTTGCTGAGCCTGATGAACTTTGAATCGTGCATTTTCATTAGATATTAAGGAAGATATCTTGATTTAAAGTTTGGTTGCTAGAACTTCTTTTGATCGATCCTTTTGATATGAGTGAAATTAGAACAAATTAATGCTGGATTAGTGTTGTGCATGATGAGATGATTCGATCCATATAAGTTTCATTGATTTCTGTGATGAAAAGTTCTTGAGCATGATGAACATTATGAATATGATGATGAATGTCCAGTTTTCGTGTCCAGAACGCGTTTCAATCCTGCTTAGCCATGTTTGCATGTGAACTTGTGTTTTTCATCCATGAGCCAATGAAAACGCGCCACATCTTTTAGTGAAACGGAGCGTTTCACTTGGAGCGCGCTCAATTTGAAATGCGCAGGGGTTCGATTCCCCGTTCCATCCAAAATTCAATTGCCTTGCCTTTATTTTTTCACTTAAGGTTACATGTTCATATGCCTTATTTCACTTTTTTTTTATTTTTCTTCCATAATCAAAAATTCATAACTCACTCAATATTTGTCCAAATGATTTGAGATTTTTTCCATGATGATCCTTGTAATCTCTAGAATTTTTTGATGATTTTTGTGAAAATTGTGCACGTGTGGAATCTGTTTTGGCTTAGGGTTTATGTGAACATGTCATTTGTTGCACTTTGTTTACCATTTTGCTCATGAAATGATGATGCTTAATTGGAAATTCCTGAAATTTTGTATGCATAATCTAGACACCTTGAGGAGCATTTTGATATGTGTTTTGTGATTCTTGAGTTCCTGGATTGTGAGATATGCTATGATCTTTAGAGGTGTGACAATTTGTGTCACACCATTTTATGTCCAACTTCTTGATTCTATTTGCCATGCCATATGAACTCAAATTGATCTGGATTTTTGCATGTTGATACTTAGGAATGTTGAGAATGCTTGTGATTTTTCCTGGAATTTTTGAATGCATTTCCTATTTGTTTGATAATTTCTCCCCTGTTTGACCAAATGTGGACTTCTTGTGAGACATGATTTTATTTGATTTGTGAAATTCTTGATATGTATTGGATGAACTTGAAATTTGGCATGTGTATTATAGACATCTTGAAGTTTGCCATGGCTTTGGTTTCATTCATTTATCTTATGCCAATTCTGTTTTATGCTTGCTTGAAGTTGACCTATGATTTGGTGCCTTGTATGAGCTTGTTTGAACATGTTTTGACTTTTGGAATTTAATTGACTTGCTTCCCTTGGTCCAAATGACTTGAAATTTGGTGTGTAGGTCATGTTATGAATGCTGTTTAGCCATGAATTTTTTAGGGATTTATTGAAATGTTTGTGAGTTGATTTGAGTTGAATCTTTCTGTTTGGTTCTATGAGCTTCAAATTGCATGTTTTGTACTCTTTGCTTCATGAAATGATAATGGTTGATGATATGAATGTGAAACCACTTGGATTTGTTTCTTATTTAATTGATCTTGATTTTTGATAAGTTTCATGTTCTGTTTTGACTTTTTGTTCTCATTTTGACCCTAGTCTTGTACTAGTGGTTTGTGCTCTCACATTTGAGCTTTGTTTCAGGTTAAGAGTACAATTGCTTATGCTTGATGATGTGCACTCAATTGGAGTTGGCTTATAGCTTGTTTATGACTAACTTTGAGTTTGTTTTGTAGGCTTTGAGACTTGTGCTTATGCCTTGTGGCTTGCACCTTTGTGCAATGATGCTTGTTATCTGTTTGTGCTGTGGACTTGTATCTTTCTGTTTGACTTGTGTTTGTCTGGTACTGATTATGTTGGATTGATTTCAGGTGCCTTAGTTGCTATAGTTCCTTTGTGAACTTGCTTTTGCTTTGCTTGCTAGCTTGAGCATTGAGGTATAATGATCTCTTTTCCATGTAGTCTGGAAGACCTGGCCTGTTACTTGGTCAGGCACCTGTCTGAAGTCCTCCTTAAGAGGCAATGCTTGTGCTTGTTTATTTTTGTCCCCAAGCAGGAAAAGACCTTTGTTAAGGCAATTGGCAGACACAAGAGATGTGCAATCCATCTCCTGCTATTCTGTTGAGTCATCCCTTTGCTCACACCACTGTGTTGATGCATTGGGATAGTAACCCAAGATCTATGTTGAGTCAGTGTCATAAGTGTAGAAGGGTTCCCACTTTCTGGACCCACACTTCATTGTCTGAAGCTCTCCCAGGCCAGGGATAAGAGCTGTGAAGTCTCATCTTCACTCACCTTTCATCAGCTTCACCCTAACTCTCAATGTTAGGGTTAAGAGCTAACATCACCCTGATACAGTTGGCTTGCTCTTGCAGCCTAACCTTTGTTTGAGCCCCACTTGGTGTGTATATAGTGTGTGCTATATGTGATTGTTTGCTTTGCTTTTGCCTGTGCTTTAGGTTTAGCTTGCTCTCTGTGCAAGTTAGCTAGAAACCTTGACTTAGGGATGATTTTGCATGATAACATCTAGGCTCGAGTTAGTCTCCCTAGTTGTGTCTCCCTCTGTTATCTGGTTAGGCTAGTCCTGTGTCCCTGCGTAGGGGAACTACGTCGCCCTGATCCTCATACCAGATGAGGTACGTAGGCAGGAGATGAGCTAATCTCTCCGGGCGCCCGTTTTTGTTTTGTCTTTGTGTGTGTCAGGAGATGGATGTAAGACCAGCGATTGGCATTCCGTATCCTCTTGTTGTGTGCTTGGAGTCCGTATAAGTCCATCAAGTGGCATCTGGTTTCCAGTGTGGGTGTGTTTTGGTTTGGAATCTGATATAAGTCCAGCGATTGGCATTCGGATTCCATGTTTGCCTGTGGTTTTGTTTGTGTGCGTGAGCCGAGCTACGAATGCTCTGATTCTTCTTTGTCCAAGAAGATACGTATGCATAGGATGCGACATCCTAGCGAGCATGTGTTTTTCCCAGTCCGAACTACGTTGACTCTGATGTCTATGCTTGATAGACTACGTAGGCCCAGGATGCGATATCCTGCCGAGTCCTGTTTTGTTTGTTTTCTCGTGTCTCTTTCAGCCAGTATGTTTGTTTGTGAGCAGTGTTTTAGCAACCATATTCCTTCCTTTTGTGCGTGGATCCCGTCGAGTACGACGGATGCGTAGGGGTGCTAATACCTTCCCTTCGCATAACCGACTCCCGATCCCATTCTCTTTGGTCGCGAGACCATGCTTTTTCCAGGTTTACTTCGAGCGTTTCCTTTCCCTCTTTTGGGATAAATAACGCACGGTGGCGGCTCTGTTGTTCTTGTTTTCCCGCCGGTTTTTCGCGTAATGCGACAGCTGGCGACTCTGCTGGGGATATAGAGAAGTTGACCTCTTGCTGGTCCATCTTCCCTAAGCGAGTCTCTCCTAGCGCTCTCTAGGTTAGGGTTTTGGTTGCTATTTGCTGTTATTTATTGCATTCATGATTATTATGTTGTATATATGTGCATATCTGTTTGCATGCATCATACTGTCATTGAGCTGTCTTCTGTACAGGTGGTTCCTCTGTTTGGGGTGGGTGTTCTGAGTGGGGCTAAAACCCAGGCCCGAGTATACACCTAGGATTAGTGTGGTCTCGCGTTTCCTCGCTTGATGTATCAGCATGTTGTTGCGACGTGTCACCACAGCCGGACGAGGTTCATTTGAGGGAGTCCTTCCGTTTGGAGTTATTCCACTCAGGTTGGATGATCTCATCTGAGCTATTGACTTTGGTGACCGTTCTTTCCCAGATCTTTGATTGAGACGATCTTAAGAGAGCTACAACGGCACACCCGAAAGGGCAAACCCGTTGAGTATCTTTGCCCGATTGTCGAGATCATTGTCCGCCTTAGGATGACCTGATTAGAATTTACCTGTGAGGGGAGGGTTGATTCTTACTGATGCATGTTCTGATGGTGACTTTGTTGGTGACTATTGGTACAGCTGTTGATCAGAGTCATATTTATAAGTCGGATTTATGGATTTATTTCTGGACGCCGGAGGTTTGACCCTAGTATTGATCAGAGGGTTCCGTTTATTTCGGATCCCGGGCTGAATTTGAAGGTATTTGCTCAGATGTGGATGTGGTTCAGTTGACTTTGGGTTCAGATAACTTTGGGTTTCAGATGAAGTTGTGATGCCAGAGTTCAAGTCGAAGCTTTTGATCCTGTGCCGCGTGATACTCAGCCGACCAGTCTTGGCTCCATCATTTGCATCATAGCATGTTTATTTCCGAAAAAAATAATAATAATGCATGAAAAAAGTTAACCTGCATACACATCACGCACATCATACACATATCATTTTGCATAACAGGTGTTCTCGTTCCCGACTTCTCACTCTGGTTCCTGTGTCAGCCAGGATAGCTGATCAGAGACCGCACCGGTATTCAACCAGACTCAATCAACAGAGAAGTATGGATCAGGTTCAGAATGAGTTGGCTGAGATGAGGGCGAACATGGCCCAGTTTATGACAATGATGCAAGGGGTTGCGCAAGGTCAGGAAGAGCTCCGAGCTTTGGTTCAGAGACAGGAGACCGTGATTCAAGCGTCCAACTGTGGTTCACCTGCTGGTATCCCTATTCAGGAGAACGTCGTTGCTGCTCCCGTTCATGATTATGCCGTGGGAGATGAATTAAGAGGAATAAGGATCAATGGACAACCTCTTGCTGCAGAGACTGTCAATGTTAGAGCTACCCGGGCTCCGGTTCGTCATCCAGCTCCGATTGTCGACAGACAAGAGGACATGTTCACGCTGCTGAGTGAAGATGATGAGGTGGTCAGAATTGAGGATAGGGATCGTAAGGTTGATGCCCTGGCTGAGAAGATTCGTGCGATGGAATTCCAGAACTCCCTTGGTTTCGATGTGACCAATATGGGGTTAGTTGAAGGTTTGAGAATCCCATACAAATTCAAAGCGCCGTCTTTTGACAAGTACAACGACACTTCTTGCCCTCGCACCCATGTGCAGGCATATTATCGAAAAATCTCTGCGTACACAGATGATGAAAAGATGTGGATGTACTTTTTCCAAGATAGTCTATCTGGGGCTTCTTTGGACTGGTACATGGAATTGAAGAGAGATTCTATCCGATGCTGGAGGGATCTGGGCGAGGCCTTCTTGAGGAAATACAAGCACAATATGGATATGGCGCCTAGCCGGACTCAGCTGCAGAGTCTTTGTCAGAAATCCACTGAGAGCTTCAAGGAGTACGCCCAGAGGTGGCGCGAACTGGCTGCGAGAGTTCAACCCCCTATGCTGGAGAGGGAGTTGACTGACATGTTTATCGGCACTCTTCAAGGTGTGTTCATGGACCGGATGGGAAGCTGCCCATTGTGGGGAGAGGACTGAGAGTTTGATCAAGGCTGGAAAGATCAATGATGCTAGTTCCTCATCGTCCAAGAAACCGTTCTCTGGGGCACCTCGCCGTAGAGAAGGTGATACTAATGTTGTTCAACATCGCCGAGTTCCGAACAGAAGTCAGTACCGTCAGGTTGCTGCAGTGACCATTCCTGCGCCTCAACCACGTCAACAACCGCAACAACCGAGGGTTCAGCAACAAATGCCGCAACAACAACAACAACAACAACAGCAACGTCCGTATCAGCCGAGGCAGAGGATGCCTGATAGACGTTTCGACCCACTACCCATGACTTATGCTGAGTTACTGCCTGAGTTGCTCAGACTAGGATTCGTTGAACTAAGGACCATGGCGCCATTGACAAAAATACCACCTGGGTATGATGCCAATGTGCGTTATGACTTTCATTCTGGTGCGCCGGGACACCATATAGAGAACTGCAGGGCTTTCCACCATAAAGTCCAGGACTTGATTGATGCCAAGACTATCAATTTCGCTCCTGTACCAAATGTTGTGAATAACCCTATGCCTGCGCATGGTGCTCACCGGGTGAATAGCATTGAAGGGGTTGAAGCTGAGGATTTGGTTGGTAATGTTGATGAGATTCAGACTTCCTTATCAGTTGTCAATGGCCATTTACTGAGTGGGGGTGTCTACCCGGGCTGTGATGAAGCTTGTATGGGCTGTGCTGAATCTGAGAACGGTTGTGAACATTTGAGGGCCGGTATCCAGGGTCTGATGGATGAAGGCAGTGTACAGTTTGGCCGGACTGATAATAGAGATAGTGGGGCAGTGTCAACGGTCACTATTTTCTTCAAACCGTCTGAAGGACGTGGGCCGAGTACTGTTAGTAGTACGCCTACAACGAGTGGTACTCCTGTTACCATCTCCGCACCAGTAACTGTCAACGCTCCAACTACTATTGATGTACCAGGAGGAAGACCTATTGTTGAGAATAGTAAGGCTGTGCCTTGGAGATACGACAATGCTTACCGGAATAATAGAAGGGCTGAGAATCGGGTCAGGCCGACCAATCAGGCTCCAGTAACTATCAGTGCACCAGTTAGTAAAACTCTTGTGGTTGTGAGTCCCGTCGTGGACAATGTTGGTGGTCCAGGAGGGTTTACTCGTAGTGGACGTTTGTTTGCTCCTCAGCCGTTGAGGGATGCCAGTGCTGAGGCATCTGCTAGATCAAAGGGCAAACAGGCCGTGGTTGACGAGGAACCTGCTCAGAAGGATATGCCTGAGGGTTCATTTGAAAAGGACGTGGAGGAATTCATGAAAATCATTAAGAAGAGTGACTACAAGATCGTAGATCAGCTCAACCAAACTCCGTCCAAGATCTCAATTCTCTCTTTGTTATTGTGCTCTGAGGCACATCGCAACGCCTTGCTGAAGATGTTGAATATGGCGTATGTACCTCAGGAGATTTCCGTCAATCAACTGGAGGGTGTTATAGCCAACGTGAGTACCAGACACGGTTTGGGGTTCACAGACCTTGATCTGACGCCTGAAGGGCGAAACCATAATAAGGCCTTGCATATCACTATGGAGTGCAAGGGGGCTGTATTGTCACATGTGCTAGTCGACACTGGTTCTTCTCTGAATGTCTTGCCCAAGCAAATTCTGAAGAAGATATCTGTTGAAGGGGTTGTGCTTACTCCGAGTGACCTGATCGTTCGTGCTTTTGACGGATCCAAACGGTCTGTGTTCGGTGAAGTTACCTTGCCTGTGAAGATAGGTCCGGAGGTGTTTGACATCATCTTCTATGTTATGGACATTCAGCCCGCCTACAGTTGTTTGTTGGGGCGTCCATGGATCCATGCAGCAGGGGCAGTCTCGTCGACTCTCCACCAGAAGCTCAAGTATGTCTGGAACGGTCAGATCGTGACCGTGTGCGGCGAAGAAGATATCTTGGTGAGTCACCTATCCTCGTTCAAGTATGTCGAGGTGGATGGCGAGATCCATGAAACCTTGTGCCAGGCGTTTGAGACTGTTGCTCTCGAGGGGGTGGCGTGTGCTGAACAGAGGAAGCCAGGTGCTTCGATTGCTTCGTACAAGCAGGCTAAAGAGGTTGTTGACTCCGGCAGAGCTGAAGGTTGGGGCAAGATGGTGGATTTGCCGGTTAAAGAAGACAAATTCGGTATTGGCTACCAACCTTTGCAAGCAGAGCAGGGTGGTCAAGCAGGTCCGAGTACTTTTACCAGCGTTGGACTGATGAATCACGGTGACGTCTTTGCAGTTGATGTTGAAGATGGTGACAGTGATTATGATCTCGACTGATGGGTTCGCCCGTGTGCGCCAGGGGAAGTGATCAGCAATTGGACTTCAGAGGATATAGTCCAAGTTACTCTTCAAACAGAGTAATTTTCTTTTGTTTTTTCATTCTGCACAAAACCCTACGTTCTGCCCAAGACGTAGCGGTTCATTGTAGGGCCACATCATGTTTTACAATTTTTATCATTAATAAAGGACGTTTTGCAAACAATTTTGTGATCCCTGTCTTTCTATTTTTGTTTTCACTTTTTCAAAAAAAAAATGGCAATGTTTTTGTTTTTGTGACTTTATTGAACTCTTTTTCTAAAACAAAGCATTAAACATGCAGAAGTGATTTCACGGCATCTACTATGAACAGTTCTGTTATGGCTCAGTATGATTTCAACAATCCCATCTACCAAGCTGAAGAGGAGAGTGAGGAAGACAGTGAACTCCCGAAAGAATTGGTCAGATTGTTGAAGCAAGAGGAGAGGGTCATCCAACCTCATCAGGAGGAGTTGGAAATCTTGGTACTGAGGACGCCAGAAGAGATATCAAGATCGGGGCTACTTTGAAGACAGAGGTCAAGAGCAGGTTGATTGAGATGCTGAGAGAGTATGTAGAGATATTCGCCTGGTCTTATCAAGATATGCCTGGGCTGGATACAGATATTGTGGTTCATAGACTACCTCTCAGGGATGATTGTCCTTCGGTCAAGCAGAAGCTTCGTAGAACGAGTCCTGATATGGCAGTGAAAATCAAGGAAGAGGTTCAGAAGCAGTTCGATGCTGGTTTCTTGTTAGTGACAACTTATCCACCGTGGGTGGCCAACATCGTTCCCGTACCGAAGAAGGATGGCAAAGTCAGAATGTGTGTCGATTACCGGGATTTGAACAGGGCGAGTCCGAAAGATGATTTCCCATTACCTCACATTGATGTATTGGTGGATAATACGGCTCAATCCTCGGTATTCTCTTTCATGGATGGTTTCTCGGGCTATAATCAGATCAAGATGGCGCCAGAGGACATGGAAAAGACGACATTCATTACACCTTGGGGCACGTTCTGCTATAAGGTGATGCCATTTGGGCTGAAGAATGCCGGTGCTACCTATCAGAGGGCTATGACGACTCTCTTTCATGACATGATGCACAAAGAGATTGAAGTGTACGTGGATGATATGATTGCGAAGTCGCAGACAGAAGAGGAGCACCTGGTTAATCTGCAGAAGTTGTTTGATAGATTGGTCAAGTTCAAACTGAGGCTGAATCCGAACAAGTGTACGTTTAGCGTGAGATCAGGGAAGCTGTTAGGCTTCATTGTCAGTGAAAAAGGGATTGAGGTTGATCCAGCAAAAGTCAAAGCTATTCAAGAAATGCCTGAACCGAAAACAGAGAAGCAGGTTCGTGGGTTTTTAGGGAGATTGAACTACATTGCAAGGTTTGTATCTCACCTAACTGCCACGTGTGAACCAATTTTCAAATTGCTTAGAAAGAATCAAGCAATCAGGTGGAATGACGACTGTCAGAAAGCTTTTGACAAGATAAAAGAATATTTACAGAAACCTCCAATCCTGATCCCTCCAGTTCCAGGGAGACCATTGATAATGTACCTGTCAGTGACCGAGAACTCGATGGGGTGTGTATTGGGACAGCATGACGAGTCTGGTCGAAAAGAGCATGCCATATACTACCTTAGCAAAAAGTTTACCGACTGTGAAATCAAATATTCACAGCTCGAGAAAACTTGCTGTGCTTTGGCCTGGGCTGCTCGCCGACTGAGGCAGTATATGTTGAACCATACTACCTTGTTGATTTCTAAGATGGATCCAGTGAAGTACATCTTTGAGAAGCCGGCTCTCACTGGACGTGTTGCCCGTTGGCAGATGATCTTAACAGAGTATGATATTCAGTGCACGTTGCAGAAGGCCATCAAAGGTAGTATTTTGTCAGACTATCTCGCTGAACAACCGATTGATGATTATCAGCCGATGATGTTTGAATTCCCTGATGAAGACATCATGTATCTTAAGATGAAAGATTATGAAGAGCCTCTTGTCGAGGAAGGACCGGATCCTGATGACAAGTGGACATTGATGTTTGATGGGGCTGTGAATGTGAACGGTAACGGTGTTGGTGCAGTGCTGATCAATCCTAAAGGTGCCCACATACCCTTTTCTGCTAGATTGACTTTTGATGTCACCAACAACGAGGCTGAGTATGAGGCTTGTATCATGGGGATTGAAGAAGCCATCGATCTAAGGATCAAAACTCTAGACATCTATGGAGATTCAGCTCTAGTGATCAATCAGGTCAATGGAGATTGGAATACCAACCAGCCGCATTTGATTCCGTATAGAGATTACACCAGAAGAATACTGACGTTCTTCAAGAAGGTGAAATTGTATCATGTCCCTCGGGACGAGAATCAGATGGCTGATGCTTTGGCTACTTTATCTTCCATGATAAAAGTTCATTGGTGGAATCATGTGCCACATGTTGCGGTGAATCGACTCGAGAGGCCTGCGTATGTGTTTGCAGCCGAGTCTGTTGTGATTGATGAGAAGCCGTGGTACTTTGATATCAAGAACTTCCTCAAGAGCCAGGAGTATCCTGAAGGTGCGTCAAAGAATGACAAGAAAACCCTGAGAAGGCTAGCTGGAAGCTTTTATTTGAATCAGGATGATGTGCTGTATAAGAGAAACTTTGACATGGTTCTGCTCAGATGCATGGATAGACACGAAGCAGACATGTTGATGCAGGAAGTGCACGAGGGTTCGTTTGGTACCCATGCTGGTGGTCATGCAATGTCTAAGAAATTGTTGAGAGTCGGTTATTACTGGATGACTATGGAATCCGATTGTTTCAAGTATGCTCGGAAGTGCCATAAGTGTCAAATTTATGCTGATAAGGTGCATGTACCACCAAGCCCTCTGAATGTCATGAACTCGCCTTGGCCGTTTGCCATGTGGGGCATTGACATGATTGGGAAGATTGAGCCTACTGCTTCGAATGGACATCGCTTCATCCTGGTCGCGATTGACTACTTCACCAAATGGGTGGAAGCAGCTTCCTATGCTAATGTTACCAAACAAGTGGTTTCCCGGTTCATAAAGAAAGAAATCATCTGTCGTTATGGAGTTCCTGAGAGAATCATCACTGACAATGGTTCGAATCTCAATAACAAGATGATGAAAGAGCTGTGTAAAGACTTCAAGATTGAACATCACAATTCTTCTCCTTACAGACCAAAGATGAATGGTGCTGTAGAGGCGGCAAACAAGAATATCAAGAAGATTGTGCAGAAGATGGTCGTGACGTACAAGGATTGGCATGAGATGCTGCCTTTCGCTTTGCATGGGTACCGTACCTCAGTGCGTACGTCGACCGGGGCAACCCCGTACTCCCTTGTGTATGGTATGGAAGCAGTCCTACCTGTTGAAGTGGAGATTCCTTCTCTGAGGGTTTTGTTAGATGTCAAGCTGGACGAAGCCGAGTGGATTCGAACAAGGTTTAATGAGTTGAGCCTTATTGAAGAGAGACGGCTAGCAGCTGTGTGCCATGGGCAGTTGTATCAGAGAAGGATGAAGCGAGCCTTTGATCAGAAAGTGCGTCCTCAGAGCTATCAGACTGGTGATCTAGTCTTGAAGAGGATCCTTCCTCCCGGTACAGATAACAGGGGCAAGTGGACTCCTAATTATGAAGGTCCATATGTTGTGAAGAAGGTCTTCTCCGGTGGAGCCTTGATGCTTACAACTATGGATGGTGAAGATTTTCCGTCCCCTGTTAACTCAGATGTAGTCAAAAAATACTTCGCATAAATTGACCCGCTGGACAAAAAGAATAAAAGAGTCCAGGCAAAAAAAGGGCATCCCGGCGAACTAAAAAACAGAAAGAAAAGGTTCGGGCAAAAATTAGGGATAAAAAAATGAAAAGAATTTGTACACCCGGTAAGTCGAAAACCCGCAAGGGCGGCTTAGGCAAAAATGGGTATCCCGGTGGATTGAAAACCCGAAAGGGCGATCCAGCCAAAAGAGGGATTAGAGCGAAGACTACAGTCTGAGTTGTCTGTACTTCATCGTGCTTCGTCATCTGCCATCTCCAAAGATGTGATCGGTCCAGTCATTCTTCTCAGAAAGCAAGGAGTTGGGAGGAAAACTGATGATCTGTGAGTTATAACAGAAGTGGGAAATAGTGGATGCCGTGTTCACATTGTCATTAGGATAGATTTTTCCTTTTGTGCGCAATTACCTCTTTCTAGGAATTGCTTCCCAATGTATTCGCCTTTTCAGGCACATTTTCAATCAATAAAAGTCGTTATTCAGATAAATAGCTCTCTTGTTTTTATTTTACTGTTTTGTTTGCAAAAACGTCCGAATTTTTGATAAACATTGCACATAAAAACATGAAGGCTAAACAATAACTTGCGGAAAGATAAAACATTTGAAAATCATTTTGAATGTTGAGGACACTTGAGCGCATCTTGCCCATGTATCCCCTGGGGCATTTTGTTGTGTTGTTTTACAGGTTGTCATCTGTGAGGACATTTCCCCAGTAGATATATTTCCCAAGCAAGTTCGGAAGCTATCAGAGCTGTTTTTTTTCCCTGCAGAGACGTCTGTGGATGTTGCGTTGTTCTCCCAGCAGATCTAAGCCTATCCCCCAGCAGGTTTGGAAGGGTGGGTTATTCCCCAGCGAATATTTCCCCAGGAGAGTTCCCCACGGAGTATGAAGAGTTGGTATCCCCAGCGGAGTTGTCAGTGGAGCGTTATTCCCCAGCAGTCGGGTTTGTAATACTGTTGTCCCCAGCGTGGTCGTGAGCGCTCATCCCCAGCAGGGTTATGGATGTTTCTCTCCAGCACAGAGTCTGGTATATTTGCGTTCTTCACCAGAGTTATGCTCTTCCTCAGCAGAGTTGGTGTGTTATTCCCAACAGAGTTGCTGTCCCTAGCAGATCTCCCGAGCAGAGATTTGTGTTGATTGCTTTTCCCCAGCTACTCCCCGAGTGGAGCGGGTTCAAAGAAACTTATCTCCAGCAGCTATCTTACCTGTGGATTGGATGAGCTTTCCGTAGTGGAATGGTATTTGCATTTCCCCAGCTGAGTATATCCTACTTATGGATTAGATGGGTCGTCCCAGCGGAGTAGTGTTTATTCCCCGTAGCAGAGTTTATCATTTGTGGATTGGTTGGCTTTCCCCAGTAAAGTCGCCTGGTTATACCTAGCAAAGTTGCATTATTACTCCCCGGTGAGTAGTTGCACCGGAGAGGTGCCTTGGTTGGCTTTCCCCAGTGAAGTCGCCTGGTTATACCTAGCAAAGTTGCGTTATTACTCCCCGGTGAGTAGTTGCACCGGAGAGGTGCCTTGGTTGGCTTTCCCCAGTGAAGTCGCCTGGTTATACCTAGCAAAGTTGCGTTATTACTCCCCAGTGAGTAGTTGCACCGGAGAGGTGCCTTGTTTACTTTCCCCAGTGGAGTATTGATGGTTCCTCAGCGCAATCGCTTCGGCTGATCTTTAGCATAGTCGCCGTTGGGTAATCCTCAGCAAAGTTGCTTTGGTTGTTTTCCCAAGCGGAGTCCCTGAGTGGATTGGGTCCTGTGAAGGACATCCCCAAGTGGAGTCTATCCTTTCCCCAGCAACAGTGTTTTTTCTCCAGCATGAGTGAGAAGTCGGTGCTCTCCCCGCAGAGTTTTCCTCAAACAGAGTCTCCCCACAGGAGTCGGAGTATCTGATCATTTTGGCTTCCCAGCCGGTTTTTATCATTTGCATTTTGCATATAGTGATCATTGCATCCTCAAATGCGTAGCATTTCCATTCGATATGGAGCATTACGCCATAGAAAAATTCAAACATATGCATTCATGTGTTCGAAACCAATCAGACCATATCCCCGGCAGAGGCGGATCTTTGTTCAACATCTGTACGACACATTTGCTACAGTTGCTCCTGACGGCATTCAGGATTGATATCCCAGAGAGGTTTATTTTCTCATCCGTTGGTGAAAGGAAAGCCTGTTTCTCCCCAGCGAGATCCCAGCAAGTGTTTAGCCTTGCCCTGACATATGTAAATGTCATCTTGTGATACTGGTCGGTGTCATGTCAGCACCCGCGTGTGTTCTTTCTTTGGTGTCGGTAAACACTATCTTTCGGTGTGCACATCGAGTTTTCCCAGTCATTCGTTAATGTCTGGTCTTCTGTTGGTGTCCGTAAACATCATTTTTCGATGTTTGTAGTACCCTTATTCTTCCCCCAGTAGGGTCCTCCTCTCCGTTGGTGTCGATAAACGTCGAGTTTTTCCTAGTTGTCCGTTGACAACTGGATGTATTTTCTTCCCCAGTAGGGTCACCTCTCCGTTGGTTTCGGTAAACGTCGAGTTTTTCCTAGTTATCCGTTGATAACTAGTTGTATCCCTTTCACCTCAGATTTACCTCTCCATTGGTTTCGATAAACGTCGAGTTTTTCCTAGTTATCCGTTGATATCTAGTTATATTTTCCCCACAGGTCATCCGTTGATGTCTGTTACCTCTCCGTTGGTTTCGGTAAACGTTGAGTTTTTCCTATGCGTCCGATGATGTATAGTTGCTTATTCCCCACAGATGGTTGTTGATTCCCCCCAGAGTTACCTCTCCGTTGGTTTCGATAAACGTCGAGTTTTTCCCGATCGTCTGTTGACGGTTGTTGGTGATATATTTCCCATGCAGAGCTACCTCTCCGTTGGTTTCGATAAACGTTGAGTTTTTCTCAATCGTCCGTTGACGTCTGATTGTATACCCTATTCCCCAGTCATTCGTTAATGTCTGGTTGCTTCCCAGCCTGGATCCCCAGTAGAGTCGTCGGTGGACGTCCTATTCAGTTTCCGGTTGTTATCCCCCTTCCTTAGTGAAGTGGCTTCACCTCTCCGTTGGTTTCGATAAACGTCGAGTTTTTCCTAGTTATCCGTTGATATCTAGTTGTACTTCCCCCAGTTTTCTCCTTCTCCGTTGGTGTCGATAAACGTCGAGCTTCTCCGTTCGTCCGTTGACGTCTGGTTGAGTTTTCTCCTTCTCCGTTGGTGTCGATAAACGTCGAGCTTCTCCCGTTCGTCCGTTGACGTCTGGTCGAGTTTTCTCCTTCTCCGTTGGTGTCGATAAACGTCGAGCTTTCTCCCTTTCGTCCGCTGACGTTTGGTCGAGTCTTCCCATTCATCCGTTGATGTCTGGTTACCTCTCCGTTGGTTTCGATAAACGTCGAGTTTTTCCTAGTTGTCCGTTGACATCTAGATGTATTTTCTCCAGTCATTCATTAATGCCTGGTTACCTCTCCGTTGGTCTTGGTAAACGTCGAGTTTTTCCTGGTCGTCCCCAGTAGAGTTACCTCTCCGTTGGTCTTGGTAAACGTCGAGTTTTTCCTGGTCGTCCCCAGTAGAGTTACCTCTCCGTTGGTTTTGGTAAACGTTGAGTTTTTCCTAGTCGTCCGTTGACGTCTAGTTGTGATTTCTGTTCCCATTCATCGTCTTGAGATGTCTGGAGGAGGTTGTACCTTTGAGGAGAAAAACCAGAAAAAAAATCAAAAATTCCCAGAAGTAAATATCAGATCCCAGTGGACGTTTCCGTTGGTGGATCCCCACATTGTGCAAATTTCTACGGTTCTTCGGTATTCAATCCCTGTTTACCCGGAAAGTCTGACAGCCGTTGCTCTCATCCGTTCGGGTTCCCAGTTGATTGAATAGGGGCAGCTGTAGCACCTCAAATTTGCACCTCCCATTTTGTACATACATTTTCATGTTAGGTCATTAACATTAACATTGTCCACTGCATAACATTGCATTGTCCATTTAGCCAAGTGCAAGTCATCAGACAAGATTAGGTCAACTGGTTAGGAGGATCAGTCAAGCAAGCAAGCCAGTGCATATCCTATTGAGACAAAGCCCTAGGGTTGATTCAACAAGTTCATATGACCTAGGGATCATTTTGAAGTGGTTTGGCCAAAGATTGGATGATCAAAGCTCAACAGTCAAGCTGAATTTCATCTGAAACCCTAGAAAGTCAACTATGGTCAACTATGCCTGAATTCATGGATTTGAAGGTGGGAGGTGGTTTGAAAGGCTTCATTCATGTCCATAAAAGTCTCATTTGACATTTCAAAGATCAAGATTGAAGAATTTGAGGTCAGAAGAAAAGTTGCCAAAAATAGTAAGTGACCTGTAATTTCAAACTGCCAAAAATGGAAAGGTCTTCTCCTCAAATTTACATCATCATACAAGCTTCAAATGGAATTTTGTCCAACATGAAAGTTGAAGATCTTGCTCTCACCTTTCCAAAAAGTCCAAGAACATCCATTTCTCATGTGTGGTAGGCAAGTTATGATCAAATCATTGTCAAGAATTTTTGAACTTCAAAGTGGGATAACTTTCAAACCATTTGGCCAAATTGAGTGGGGTTTCTTGCTACAATCTCCATTTGACATGCTCTATCCAAATCATTCATTGCATTTCACCAAAAGTCATCACATCAAAATGGCATTTTTCAAGTGACTTGAATTTAAAAAAGGGAGGGAAAAAAGTGACTTTCCAAAATGTGCATTTTCTACACTTCCCACCACTTGAATTTGATCTAAAATGATATTTGGAATGTGTTTGGCAAGAATTTCGTGCACTGTAGCAAGGTTATCATGTGCATAAGGTGTCATGACCAAATTAACATAAACACTTCATTTCCCTAATCTCCATTACATGTGGTTAAGTGTGGTTAACAAAGATGATTAACAGCACATATAAATAGCTAATCCTAACTGAATTCATAATCAACAATCACAATCTCAGATCCAAAACCAAAATCTCTCAAATTCTCCCAAATTTGCTCAAACTTTTTTCACTTTCTTTCATCAAATTTCACCATTCTTTTTGCTTGTGCTTGTGTGGATCATCATCTACAGGTGTTGTTGGAGATCTGTTGAAGAAGAATTGTGGAAGAATCTTGAAGAATTGGAGCTGTTGAGCTTTGAGCATGCACATGGCAGTTGGAGATTTCTGCGAATTCAAGTGGTTTTGAGCTGAAGCCTTGATTCCATACACTCATCCAAGCATCATTGAAGATCTGTTTCATATTTCCAAGCTCTGAATCCAACAGAATCAAGATCTCCATCATCATCAAGGTAAATCTCGATTACTCCAATTCTCATAATTATCATATGGCTTTGGTAGATCTTTTGTTGCTGAGCCTGATGAACTTTGAATCGTGCATTTTCATTAGATATTAAGGAAGATATCTTGATTTAAAGTTTGGTTGCTAGAACTTCTTTTGATCGATCCTTTTGATATGAGTGAAATTAGAACAAATTAATGCTGGATTAGTGTTGTGCATGATGAGATGATTCGATCCATATAAGTTTCATTGATTTCTGTGATGAAAAGTTCTTGAGCATGATGAACATTATGAATATGATGATGAATGTCCAGTTTTCGTGTCCAGAACGCGTTTCAATCCTGCTTAGCCATGTTTGCATGTGAACTTGTGTTTTTCATCCATGAGCCAATGAAAACGCGCCACATCTTTTAGTGAAACGGAGCGTTTCACTTGGAGCGCGCTCAATTTGAAATGCGCAGGGGTTCGATTCCCCGTTCCATCCAAAATTCAATTGCCTTGCCTTTATTTTTTCACTTAAGGTTACATGTTCATATGCCTTATTTCACTTTTTTTTTATTTTTCTTCCATAATCAAAAATTCATAACTCACTCAATATTTGTCCAAATGATTTGAGATTTTTTCCATGATGATCCTTGTAATCTCTAGAATTTTTTGATGATTTTTGTGAAAATTGTGCACGTGTGGAATCTGTTTTGGCTTAGGGTTTATGTGAACATGTCATTTGTTGCACTTTGTTTACCATTTTGCTCATGAAATGATGATGCTTAATTGGAAATTCCTGAAATTTTGTATGCATAATCTAGACACCTTGAGGAGCATTTTGATATGTGTTTTGTGATTCTTGAGTTCCTGGATTGTGAGATATGCTATGATCTTTAGAGGTGTGACAATTTGTGTCACACCATTTTATGTCCAACTTCTTGATTCTATTTGCCATGCCATATGAACTCAAATTGATCTGGATTTTTGCATGTTGATACTTAGGAATGTTGAGAATGCTTGTGATTTTTCCTGGAATTTTTGAATGCATTTCCTATTTGTTTGATAATTTCTCCCCTGTTTGACCAAATGTGGACTTCTTGTGAGACATGATTTTATTTGATTTGTGAAATTCTTGATATGTATTGGATGAACTTGAAATTTGGCATGTGTATTATAGACATCTTGAAGTTTGCCATGGCTTTGGTTTCATTCATTTATCTTATGCCAATTCTGTTTTATGCTTGCTTGAAGTTGACCTATGATTTGGTGCCTTGTATGAGCTTGTTTGAACATGTTTTGACTTTTGGAATTTAATTGACTTGCTTCCCTTGGTCCAAATGACTTGAAATTTGGTGTGTAGGTCATGTTATGAATGCTGTTTAGCCATGAATTTTTTAGGGATTTATTGAAATGTTTGTGAGTTGATTTGAGTTGAATCTTTCTGTTTGGTTCTATGAGCTTCAAATTGCATGTTTTGTACTCTTTGCTTCATGAAATGATAATGGTTAATGATATGAATGTGAAACCACTTGGATTTGTTTCTTATTTAATTGATCTTGATTTTTGATAAGTTTCATGTTCTGTTTTGACTTTTTGTTCTCATTTTGACCCTAGTCTTGTACTAGTGGTTTGTGCTCTCACATTTGAGCTTTGTTTCAGGTTAAGAGTACAATTGCTTATGCTTGATGATGTGCACTCAATTGGAGTTGGCTTATAGCTTGTTTATGACTAACTTTGAGTTTGTTTTGTAGGCTTTGAGACTTGTGCTTATGCCTTGTGGCTTGCACCTTTGTGCAATGATGCTTGTTATCTGTTTGTGCTGTGGACTTGTATCTTTCTGTTTGACTTGTGTTTGTCTGGTACTGATTATGTTGGATTGATTTCAGGTGCCTTAGTTGCTATAGTTCCTTTGTGAACTTGCTTTTGCTTTGCTTGCTAGCTTGAGCATTGAGGTATAATGATCTCTTTTCCATGTAGTCTGGAAGACCTGGCCTGTTACTTGGTCAGGCACCTGTCTGAAGTCCTCCTTAAGAGGCAATGCTTGTGCTTGTTTATTTTTGTCCCCAAGCAGGAAAAGACCTTTGTTAAGGCAATTGGCAGACACAAGAGATGTGCAATCCATCTCCTGCTATTCTGTTGAGTCATCCCTTTGCTCACACCACTGTGTTGATGCATTGGGATAGTAACCCAAGATCTATGTTGAGTCAGTGTCATAAGTGTAGAAGGGTTCCCACTTTCTGGACCCACACTTCATTGTCTGAAGCTCTCCCAGGCCAGGGATAAGAGCTGTGAAGTCTCATCTTCACTCACCTTTCATCAGCTTCACCCTAACTCTCAATGTTAGGGTTAAGAGCTAACATCACCCTGATACAGTTGGCTTGCTCTTGCAGCCTAACCTTTGTTTGAGCCCCACTTGGTGTGTATATAGTGTGTGCTATCTGTGATTGTTTGCTTTGCTTTTGCCTGTGCTTTAGGTTTAGCTTGCTCCCTGTGCAAGTTAGCTAGAAACCTTGACTTAGGGATGATTTTGCATGATAACATCTAGGCTCGAGTTAGTCTCCCTAGTTGTGTCTCCCTCTGTTATCTGGTTAGGCTAGTCCTGTGTCCCTGCGTAGGGGAACTACGTCGCCCTGATCCTCATACCAGATGAGGTACGTAGGCAGGAGATGAGCTGATCTCTCCGGGCGCCCATTTTTGTTTTGTCTTTGTGTGTGTCAGGAGATGGATGTAAGACCAGCGATTGGCATTCCGTATCCTCTTGTTGTGTGCTTGGAGTCCGGTATAAGTCCATCAAGTGGCATCTGGTTTCCAGTGTGGGTGTGTTTTGGTTCGGAATCTGATATAAGTCCAGCGATTGGCATTCGGATTCCACGTTTGCCTGTGGTTTTGTTTGTGTGCGTGAGCCGAGCTACGAATGCTCTGATTCTTCTTTGTCCAAGAAGATACGTATGCATAGGATGCGACATCCTAGCGAGCATGTGTTTTTCCTAGTCCGAACTACGTCGACTCTGATGTCTATGCTTGATAAACTACGTAGGCCCAGGATGCGATATCCTGCTGAGTCCTGTTTTGTTTGTTTTCTCGTGTCTCTTTCAGCCAGTATGTTTGTTTGTGAGCAGTGTTTTAGAAACCATATTCCTTCCTTTTGTGCGTGGATCCCGTCGAGTACGACGGATGCGTAGGTGTGCTAATACCTTCCCTTCGCATAACCGACTCCCGATCCCATTCTCTTTGGTCGCGAGACCATGCTTTTTCCAGGTTTACTTCGAGCGTTTCCTTTCCCTCTTTTGGGATAAATAACGCACGGTGGCGGCTCTGTTGTTCTTGTTTTCCCGCCGGTTTTTCGCGTAATGCGACAATAGGTAGTGCCTCCAAATCTTCAACATGAATACCATTGTTGTCAACTCAAGATCATGCATAGGGTAATTCCTTTCATGAAATCTCAATTGTCTCTAAGCATAAGCCACAACCTGACCATTCTGCATTAACACACCTCTCAGACCCATCTTCGAGGCATCACAATATACAACAAAGGACACACTTGGATTCGGAGAAATCAAAACTGGAGCAAACATCAACTTCTTCTTGAGTTCTTTGAAAATCCTTTCACAATGCACATCCCAAACATAGGCTTGACCCTTTCGAGTCAACTGAGTTAACGACAATGCTAAATTTGAAAAACCTTTAATGAACTTCCTGTAGTAACCAGTCAATCCAAGAAAAACTTCTAATCTCAATGGCAGACTTCAGAATCTCCCATAGTAACACGACATCTATCTTTGATAGATCCACAACTATACCACCACTAGAATCACATGACCAAGGAAACTCACTTTCTTTAACCATAACTCGCACTTGGAAAAACTTTGTGTACAAATGATTCTCTTTCAATGCCTACAACACAATTCACAGATCACTCATAGCCTCATACTACCGTCCCTCTTCTTCACTAACAGCACTGACACACCCCATGGAGAAACACTTGGTTAAACAAACTTCTTCTCAAGCAAATCTTCTAGTTGCTTCTTCAATTCCCCAACTCTGAAGTAGACACCCTAAAAGGAGTCAGCGACACCGGACTAGTACCAGGTACTAAGTCTATAGAAAAATCCACTTTGCGCTCTAAAGGTAAATCACTTATGTCTTCAGGAAATTCGCACACTTCAGGAAGATCACGAACTACTCCCTTTCCTCTAACTTCCAACAAAGCTAATGTCACAAACACTTGTGCCATATCCTTCACGGACTCTCCCACTTGCTTAGCTGATACAAACGTCAACTCTTCACCTCCATCGAATTTAAATTCACGCTCTGGAGGCAAGTCGCAAATATCTTCATGAAAACATCAAGAATCACACATCACTGACATAACACTAGTCATCACATTGCTCTATACTCTCTGAGAAAAAACATTAACAATACTTGATCGTTTTCCCTAAAGACTTCCCAACTTGATCAGCAGACAAGAATCTCGAATCCATAATATATTCAGTGTTAGGAACAACATAACTTTAACATCACATGCGCTCTTGCATCAACAGCACACTGCACCAACTTATCAAAACAATTGGTAAACACTTGGTTTAACTCCAACCAATTCATTCCAAGAATAAAGTCAACTTGTTCCAACAAAATAAAAATCATACACATCCTCATGGAACATGTCAGGATACTCAACACCCCACCGGCTCATCTCTGGCCAAAACATCGCCTTCCCCCTCACAAGGAAGAGACCGACGAGAACACCTAACCATATTCCCTCAAGGATCATACCATTTTGCTAACCGACACCATCTTCGAATCTGACCTCTCTTTGGGTTCAGGAAAAACACAACATTCTCAAAACAGGTTAACTAGCCAATATTGCACTCTTACATGCAACAACATGATGTCCAAGCTCTATACGGTTGGAACATCCAAGAGAAGCAGACGTTTCTCCCCCACTTGTTTCATTCCTAACCTGCAAATGGAAAATAAAACAAGCATCGACAATGTTCTTACACACATGTCACATACTAGGGAACAAACATAATTAAACAACCTGGCCGGACGGACGGACCTGCTATGATACCACTAATGTAACACCCTAAACCCCGCACATAATTTATCACGTAAATTAAATACAAAATAAAACCACGTAGGGTGTCACACATTCATAACACATATGACATGCTCCGTAACACGGGTTTCAACAGTAAATTTTAATACACACATTTGTAATAAGGATGTTTACACGACCTCCCACTTATCTGAATCATACTTGGGATGTTTACACGACATCCTTCTCATTTGATCGATATTATATATTCACAAAATAAGACATTCATAACTTGTCATTGCATGCTCACTTCCATTTTAAAGTATCATCGCAGTGGAATTATCATCATAATTATGGAAGATAAAGCAAGTAATAACATCTAGTCTCAACTTTAATTGTAATAACAAAATAAGAGAGTTCTAATCAATCAACTCAACATCTTAAGAATTCTAAACAACAAAATTACTCTTATGACTTCAACATAATCAGACATAAGGAATAAAATAATCGTTTAACCCAACCCGATGTTACATGATCAGAGCAAGGTACCACTAGTAAAAGCGAAAAAATAAAGAAGTAATCCAAGAGCTACCTTCCACTTACTTCAGCAATACTACTCTTGAGTATCTGCACGATGCCCATGTAAAGGCAACATTCAAACAGAATGGGTGAGAATTCATTTCAATAATAATGATATAGAATGAAGAATAGAGTGCAACATCTACACAATCATGCACAACAATATATCACATTCTTACATCCAAATCATAATCAACATCATACACGACAACATCTCAATTATCATCAACATCATACAAAACCATATCTCAATTATCATTAACATCATATGCAACAACATCTCATCCAACAACACATCAACAATAACCAATACAAATGCAACACTTATGCAATGTACTCAACACCGACTTGACATGCACATGGTACCAAATATGAACACTGAAAACCTAGTTAACAGACTTTCGATGTCACACAGGATGTTATGACATCCAATTCTGCGCAGACAAGAATTATGTAGAACTTAAAACGTAAGTGCAGTAAATAACACAAGGAATTGTTTACCCAGTTCGGTGTCACACACACCTACGTCTGGGGGCTACCAAGCCAGGGAGGAAATCCACTATTAGTAGTATTAATTCAGACCTTAAACCAACTGTTTAACCCTATCACTTAATACCTATCCAATGCAATTTCAATCTTACACTAAGATCAGAGTTCCTAATCACTCCCCCTCAATCACCTCAGTGATTACAACCTTTAATTAGATTAAAGTTAATGGTGAAGTCACACTTCAAACAACTCTTGATTGTGCTTAACAGCTTTAATCAAGATACACAGCACTCACGCTTAAAAGCTTAGAGTGACACAACACTTACAACTCAATGAACACCCTAGTCCAATGCAATCATCTAGGTGATAATTGCTTGGCTCACAAGATACACCTAATACAAGACACACAAAAATACAGCAGTGAAGTATGATGGAACACTTAAATCTTCACGCCTAAAATCCCCCGAGTTCTGAATGAAGGATTGCCATCCTTTTATATTGCAGCACTTGGGCCTTGTACTTGTATTTCCTGAAATTAAGGTCAAGCAAGTTAACCTAATTTCCACATATTAGGGTACTAACAAATAGGCTATTTGTTAGGTTCATTAATTGTAGCTCAGTTGTTAGTTTCCTGGATTTTAGCTCAGCTGTTGGATTCCTGAAGAATAGCCTGAGAAAAATGCTGAAATAGAAAAACTAACCAACCTACAATTTAGCATATGCTGTCAGGAATGAATGTCACAACATTTAGTTTGACGTCCAAAGCATAGACCATATGCTAAGCCTGTTATTTTCCTTAAAACAGACTGTACAAAATGTTGTACTGTAAAGGACCAACCAGTCCATACTTCAGTATCAGCTTACATTAATAAACGTCAAAACATCCAATTTGACATTTACATAATGGGCCTTATGCCAGGTCTGTTATCCTCCTGATAAAACAGACTGAAATTAAATACTGAGTTATAACAGACAACCAACTGTTTTATACCTCAGTATCTGCTGTCAGGAATAAATGTCATAACATCTAGTTTAACATTCAGTAAATCCTGTATTAGCTAAACCTGCAGCATACTACTCAAGTATGTCATGACATTAGTCAAGACATCAGAGTACAGTTAGATGTTCTAACACATAATGCAGCCAATCAAGCATCTCTACAGCATGTCATGACATCAGTCAAGACATTAGAGTCCAGTTAGTGTTTTAACATAAAATGCAGCCAATCAAACATCTACAAACTCCCCCTTTGGCAAATTTTTGGCTAAAACAACTTGGCATCACAACAGAGTTCACAGCAGCGGAAAACACACATCTAGCAGGGAAATTAACCTAGCTAATACACTCAGAGCAACAACACAGTCAGCACAGATAGACGTTAAATAAAAACTTCACATATCAGCACACATACAGAAGTTAAATAAAAAACTTCTAACAGCAGCACACATAAACACACTCACACTCATAGAAGTGGAACATCAAGCTGCAGCACAACCTCTGGATTAGAGGGTCTTCAATATCTGTTTAACGCACATAGCAATTAATCTGTTGTCCTGGGGCACCACAGGTGTTACTCCCCCTTTTTGTCAAAAATGTTGCCAAAGCAACACTTTAAATTACAGACCAAAATAAAACAGAATTACACACAAATGACAGAAATACAATCTTGATTTTACTTCACAGTTTCAATCAAGAATACCCCCTCTTGATCTTGCTTTATAGCTTTGATCAAGACATCACCCACTTGATCTTGCTTCACAACTTTGATCAAGTAGTCACACACTCTTGCTTTACAGCAGGTACACCCATATCAGATGCCATGACTTTGAGTCTGACATCTTGAACCACTCCTGCCTGAACACTTTCTTGAAGTCCAGCAGACACATAGGATGTCTCATGTTAGGATATCCCCTTAACATCTTGTTACCACACTTGCAGCAAGTAACATAGCTGTGATCTGTTGTCCAGTCATAGCACACTTTCAATTATTTAATAGGTTGAGATATTAAACAATACATCCCAAACATCATTGGTTGCTATAAATCCTCAGAGAGGCATATTCCCAGTTTGCCCCTTAAATTTTCAAACTGAGTAGCATCCAGAGCCTTGGTGAAAATGTCAGCAAGTTGTAGTTCAGTGGCTACATGTTCCAAGGTAATCACTTGGTCTTCCACCAGATCTCTGATGAAGTGATGTCTAATGTCAATATGTTTGGTCCTGCTGTGTTGGATGGGATTCTTGGAAATATTGATGGCACTGAGATTGTCACAGAACAATGTCATGACATTTTGAGAGACATTGTATTCAGTAAGCATTTGTTTCATCCACACCAGTTGGGAACAACTGCTTCCAGCTGCTATGTACTCAGCCTCTACAGTGGACAGTGATACACAGTTCTGTTTCTTGCTGAACCATGATATGAGATTGTTTCCCAAGAAGAAACATCCTCCTGATGTGCTTTTTCTGTCATCAGCACTCCCAGCCCAATCAGCATCACAATACCTAGATAAGACAGGCTCAGAGCCATGAGAGTATAGCATACCATAGTCACAAGTCCCATTGACATACTTGAGAATCCTCTTGACTTGATTTAAGTGGCTCACTTTGGGTTCTGCTTGGTATCTAGCACACACACCAACTGCATAGGAGATATCAGGTCTACTGGCAGTTAGGTATAGTAGACTACCTATCATGCTTCTATACAAGCATTGATCAACACTGGGACCTCCTTCATCTTTGGTTAATTTTAAATGAGTAGGTGCAGGAGTTCTTTTGTGTCTAGCATTATCCATACCAAACTTCTTAACTATGTTTTTGGCATACTTGCTTTGGGAGAGAAACATAGAATCCTCCATTTGGTTAACTTTCATTCCAAGAAAATAAGTCAGTTCCCCGACCAGACTCATTTCAAACTCAGACTGCATCTGGTGAACAAAATGTTTCACCATTTGCTCTGACATTCCACCAAAGACAATGTCATCCACATAAATTTGGGCAATCATGATTTTGCCATCTTCATCCTTCACAAACAGGGTCTTATCTATCCCTCCTTTCCTGTACCCATGAGAGGTCAGAAATTCAGTTAACCTTTCATACCAAGCTCTAGGAGCTTGCTTCAACCCATACAAGGCTTTCCTCAACTTGTACACATGCTTGGGCAGGTTAGGATCACTGAACCCTTTAGGTTGTTCCACATAGACTTCTTCATTCAAGTAGCCATTTAAAAAGGCACTCTTCACATCCATTTGGAACAATTTGAACTTCAGAATGCAGGCCACACCTAACAGCAATCTTATTGACTCAAGTCTTGCAACGGGTGCAAACGTCTCATCAAAATCAACCCCTTCAACTTGAGTATACCCCTGTGCCACTAGTCTTGCTTTATTCCTAGTGATTACTCCTTTCTCATCCGACTTATTCTTGTAAATCCACTTGGTACCAATGATGTTAGTCCCTTCAGGTCGTGGAACTAGCTCCCATACTTCATTCCTTTTAAACTGCTCCAGTTCATCTTGCATGGCATTGATCCAATATTCATCAGTCAGGGCTTCTTTCACATTTTTTGGTTCAACCTTGGATACAAAACAGGAATTAGAGCTAATTTCCCTTGATCTGGTAGTCACACCACTATTGGGATCCCCTATGATAAGATCCTTAGGGTGGTCTTTCTGAATTCTGATAGACGGCACTTTGTTGGATGCATCTACCTCACATTCAGGAGGAGTCTCCTGTACTTCTTTAGAGTTGACTGGTATGTTTGTTGAAGTATCAAGAAATGTTCCAACATCCTCTATGACATCGACTCCTTCCTCTTTATCATCCACAATAACATTTATGGATTCCATCAGGACATTGGTCCTGTAGTTGAACACTCTGTAGGCTCTGCTGTTAGTTGAGTATCCTAGGAATATACCCTCATCACTTTTGGGATCCATTTTCCTTCTCTGTTCACGATCTGTAAGAATGTAGCATTTGCTTCCAAAGATATGAAAGTACTTCACAGTGGGTTTTCTGCCTTTCCATATTTCATACAGAGTGGAAGAGGTTCCTTTTATCAAGGTAACTCTATTATGAACATAGCAAGATGTATTCATAGCTTCGGCCCAAAAGTGCATAGGAAGCTTCTTTGCATGAATCATTGCCCTGGCAGATTCTTGAATAGTTCTGTTTTTCCTTTCAACTATCCCATTTTGCTGAGGAGTTATAGGAGAGGAAAACTCATGACTTATTCCTTCAGATGAGCAAAACTCATCAAACTTGGAATTCTTAAACTCCGTCCCATGGTCACTCCTAATTCGAACAACACAACTGTCCTTTTCCCTTTGAAGTCTGATGCACAGTTCTTTGAAGACATCAAATGCATCTGACTTTTCTCTAATGAAGCTTATCCAAGTGTATCTGGAATGGTCATCAACAATCACATAGGCATACCTCTTTCCACCCAGACTTTCAACCTGCATAGGTCCCATTAAGTCCATGTGCAACAGTTCCAGAGTTTTGGAAGTTGTAGGATGTCCCAGCTTAGGATGTGACATCTTGGTTTGCTTGCCAACCTGGCATTCTCCACAGACTCTTCCTTCATCAATAAGCAGCTTTGGGATTCCTCTAACTGCTTCCTTGGATATGATCTTTTTCATTCCCCTTAAGTGGAGATGACCAAGGCGTCTATGCCACAACTTCACCTCCTGTTCTTCCTTGGCTGAGGAGCAAATTGTGGAGTAGTTTGAGACTTTCGGTTCCCACAGGTAACAGTTATCTTTGAATCTGGATCCTCTCATAACTTCCTGATTATCTCCATTCGTCACAACACATAGCTCCTTGGTGAACTGAACATAGAACCCTTGATCACACAGCTGGCTTATGCTGATGAGATTAGCAGTTAGTCCTTTTACTAATAGTACATTATTCAGTTCTGGAACTCCAGAGCTGTCCAGCTTACCCACACCTTTGATTTTTCCTTTAGCACCATCACCAAAGGTCACATAACTGGTAGTGTGGGGTTGTATATCCACCAATAAATTCTCCATACCAGTCATATGTCTTGAGCAGCCACTATCAAAGTACCAGTCTTCTCTGGTAGATGCCCTTAGAGCTGTGTGAGCTAACCTAGCAAACCATTGTCGTTTCTTGATGGGGGCATTATGCTTATATGTCTTATGCTTAGGTCTGACATGAGGGGTTTGGTTAGGATAACCATGCAGCCTGTAGCAGAAGGCTTTTATGTGACCAAACCTACCACAGTAGTGGCATCTCCATCTCTGAAATTTCTTCTTCTGATGGTTACTCATCTTGGTTCCCTGATGTTGAGACATTGGGTGTGACTTTTGCTTGAATTTCTGAACTTCAGCCTTGGAGCGTTTGAGTTCAGCTGAGGATTTCTTCACAAAGCCTAAAGCAGACATGGTTCCTGACTTTTGTCCCACCTTTAGGATCTCTTCCAGAGTGTCCGTTCCTTTATTTAGCATTCTGATTAATTTTGTCATTTTGATCTAGCTTGGAGGTCAGCAAGGTTATCTCACCATTTAGACCATCTATGACTGTCAGATGCTTTTGTTTCTCATCCTCCAGCTCCTTGATGAGTTTCTTCTGCTTTTCTCCTTGTACACGCACTTCTGCACTTTTGACACATAACTCTTTATATGATACAGCAAGTTCATCAAAGGTCAGTTCATTTCCACTTGAGTCATCACCAGTGGCACAAACACTAGTTAGTGCAGTGACATGTTTAGCAGATTCTCCTTCAGATTCACTCTCAGAATCTCCTTCAGACCATGTGACAGATAGCCCCTTCTTTTGCATCTTGAGGTAAGTAGGACATTCAGCTCTAACGTGTCCAAAACCTTCACATCCATGACACTGGATTCCCTTGCCTTGGTTGAACTTCTCTTCAGAAGTTGATCTTTTCCTGATGTCAGACGAGATGTTCTTGACATTTGGTCTACCTTTTTGATCAATCTTCTTTACGAACTTGTTGAACTGTCTCCCAAGCATGGCTATGGCTTCTGATATGCTTTCATCACCTCCAGTACTTCCTGCTTCTGAATCCTCTTCAGTATTTGATACAAAAGCTACGCTTTTGTTCTTCTTTTCAACATTCTCACACAAGCCCATTTCAAAGGTCTGGAGAGAACCAATAAGCTCATCCACCTTCATATTGTAGATCTCCTGAGCCTCTTCTATAGCAGTGACCTTCATGGCAAATCTCTTAGGTAATGACCTGAGAATCTTTCTTACAAGTTTCTCTTCAACCATTTTCTCACCTAAGCCACCAGAGGTGTTGGCAATTTCAAGAATATTCATGTGGAAGTCATGAATAGTCTCATCCTCTTTCATCCTTAGATTTTCAAACTTGGTGGTCAGCATCTGAAGTTTAGACATCCTCACCTTGGAGGTACCTTCATGAGTTATCTTAAGGGTATCCCAAACTTCCTTAGCCAACTCACAGTGGTGCACCAGTCTGAAGATGTTCTTACTTATTCCATTGAACAATGCATTCAAGGCCTTAGAATTTCCAAGGGCTAATGCCTCTTGCTCCTTGTCCCACTCTTCTTCAGGAATTTGCACACTGGCTCCATCTTTACCTGTCTTCATTGGATGTTCCCATCCTTTGTTGACAGCTCTCCAGACTTTGCTATCTAGAGACCTTAAGAAGGCTATCATACGAGGCTTCCAGTCATCATAGTTAGAACCATCCAGCATGGGTGGTCTATTTGAGTATCATAAATCCTTATCCATGGTACTAGAAAGTAACTTCCCTAGATCCCACCCAGAAATTAACAGGCAGGGTGCCTGCTCTGATGCCAATTGAAATTCTAGTTAACAGACTTTCAATGTCACACGGGATGTTATGACATCCAATTCTGCGCAGACAAGAATTATGCAGAACTTAAAACGTAAGTGCAGTAAATAACACAAAGAATTGTTTACCCAGTTCGGTGTCACACACACCTACGTCTGAGGGCTACCAAGCCAGGGAGGAAATCCACTATTAGTAGTATTAATTCAGACCTTAAACTAACTGTTTAACCCTATCACTTAATACCTACCCAATGCAATTTCAATCTTACACTAAGATCAGAGTTCCTACTCATTCCCCCTCAATCACCTCAGTGATTACAACCTTTAATTAGATTAAAGTTAATGGTGAAGTCACACTTCAAACAACTCTTGATTGTGCTTAACAACTTTAATCAAGATACACAGCACTCACGCTTAAAAGCTTAGAGTGACACAACACTTACAGCTCAATGAACACCCTAGTCCAATGCAATCATCTAGGTGATAATTGCTTGGCTCACAAGATACACCTAATACAAGACACACAAAAATACAGCAGTGAAGTATGATGGAACACTTAAATCTTCACGCCTAAAATCCCCCGAGTTCTGAATGAAGGATTGCCATCCTTTTATATTGCAGCACTTGGGCCTTGTACTTGTATTTCCTGAAATTAAGGTCAAGCAAGTTAACCTAATTTCCACATATTAGGGTACTAACAAATAGGCTATTTGTTAGGTTCATTAATTGTAGCTCAGTTGTTAGTTTCCTGGATTTTAGCTCAGCTGTTGGATTCCTGAAGAATAGCCTGAGAAAAATGCTGAAATAGAAAAACTAACCAACCTACAATTTAGCATATGCTGTCAGGAATGAATGTCACAACATTTAGTTTGACGTCCAAAGCATAGACCATATGCTAAGCCTGTTATTTTCCTTAAAACAGACTGTACAAAATGTTGTACTGTAAAGGACCAACCAGTCCATACTTCAGTATCAGCTTACATTAATAAACGTCAAAACATCCAATTTGACATTTACATAATGAGCCTTATGCCAGGTCTGTTATCCTCCTGATAAACAGACTGAAATTAAATACTGAGTTATAACAGACAACCAACTGTTTTATACCTCAGTATCTGCTGTCAGGAATGAATGTCATAACATCTAGTTTGACATTCAGTAAATCCTGTATTAGCTAAACCTGCAGCATACTACTCAAGTATGTCATGACATTAGTCAAGACATCAGAGTACAGTTAGATGTTCTAACACACAATGCAGCCAATCAAGCATCTCTACAGCATGTCATGACATCAGTCAAGACATTAGAGTCCAGTTAGTGTTTTAACATAAAATGCAGCCAATCAAACATCTACAAACACTCAGGTTCATCTCACTCCTTGATCACCACCATAGGATCTATTCCCTCTTGGAACTGGAGCACACCAAAATCGCTACCATCACCATAGGTAACGCATCACTAACCCCCCATAATATGAATTAGCTACTCGCACCCGATCCATCATAATGGGATCGAGGCTCACAAAAAATCGTTACCATCAACATAGGTAACGCTTCACTAATACCCCATAATAATAATTATCTAATCGCACCCGATCCATCACCATAGAATCGAGGCTCACCAAAATTGGACCAAAGCCCGTACACCAAGATGCATGACTCTCAAATAACATGCATTAACACAACAAGGTTCACCTAAAGGATCCTCACACACATCTCATCATTTATGCATTACATCATTCATCATGCAACAACCAACTCATGTTACCATATGAATAATATCAATAAACAGCAACAACTCGTCAACATCTTAACATTTTCGACATAACAACATAATTATCACACCATGATATTACAACAATGCAACGATTCATCAACCAAACGTATAAACCAATACATTTATTAACATAGTAGGCATGTTAATACTATTAAAACCTCTCAACAATCACTACCATGTTATAGGTCTGAGCATTATATTTCTAACGCTTCAAACGACATCAAAATCAGGCTTACGAAATAAAAGTTATGACTAAAATCGTCGGGATGTGTCAACAATTCATTAACCGAACGTATGAACAAAAACTTCACCAATACAATAGGCATAGGAATAATACTTAATCAATTCACTTATCACCATCACATTATATCTCTTAGATTCAGCTTTCTAATGCTTCAAACCCCAACCCAAAATGATTCACGAGTTGAAAGTTATGATCAAAACCGTGCACGAAGGCGTTACTAAAAAGTTGTTGTTTTCTAAAATTTCCAATACAATTTTCATCTTCTTCAACCCCAAAAACGTCCATGAAATAATCCCCAAAATCATTTTATTCCCGAAACAATGTTATATTCCTCTATTTCAAATATTCAACGCTTCAAACGACACTCAATTTGAACTTACAAATCAAAAGTTATGGCCAAAATGATTTCGACCGAAAAAACATAAAAAAAGGCTCTCACGCTGAGCGCGGTCGTGACTGACAGAATGTAGAATTTTCTGCGTTTTTCATCGTTGGAGGTCTTTCGGACCTCTGATTTCGATTCCGTAAAAAGTCAAACGCTCAGAAAATTACAACTCATGCAATACTCTAATTATCTAAAGTTAATTTACAGTTTTAACACAATTAAATCATTTAATCACAATTTTAAGATTACGCCTCAAAACCTTCGAAATCACAACAATGGGGGATATATGTTCTATCATAAAAATAGAAAAATACACGCACATAGGGAACACGAAATTAATCATATAATCATCATATAACAACCATCATAGCATCCAAATTCAAAATTATGAATCAAAACACGCAACCCTAAGGAGGTTAAAGGTTCCTCCTTCTACCATTCTATCATACTCATTACTATTGGAACAAGTTTCCACCATTACCTGAATTCCTTGCAAAAATTCTGAATTAAAACCTTCATTCTCTTCCCTTGATCAACTTTCCTATTGCCCCTTTACTCCTTTTTTTTCAAATGTCATGTATTGTGAAAATCTCCCTAAACCTAGGTTTCTCATATTCCTTATTTTTAGGGTAAATTTTTCCAAATCACCAACTTGGCCCAAACTTAATAATCTCATATTCCTTCTTCCCGCTAACTTTCTCAATTTCTCATATTTTTCCCAATTATTCTATCTTCACTAATTAATATAATAAAAATAAATAAAACATTATTTTTAATTATCAAAACAATTCTAAATTATTCTACTTACTTCTATCATCCCTCTATACCCCTAACTCAAGGATACATATTCCACCAACACTCAATCATAAAATAAATCATCAAAATCCATAATTCAAATAATTCAAATATAATAAAATATCTAATAAAAAAACGGGGTGTTACAGCTTGCATCCTGAGTTCACTAAACTATGTATTTCACGATGATCTTCATCACTGAATCATTTATCTTTTGTTCTACTATGTGGCCATTTTTAAAATTCCACAATGAATAAACTCAAAAATTATATAAGATGAAAACTTTGGAGGACTTTAAAGAATTTTGATATATAAATTATTCAAATTTAATATATATTATCACAATTATTTAAATATTAAAAATCTATTAGTTATAAACATTAATTTATCAAGTCATATAAAATTATTCTTTTAGAAAAATTCAAAATTTTATAGATTTTCATTATAACCCTCAAGTAAAACTTAAAAATTCTTTTAAAATAGTTTAAATGTGAAAATTAGAATAGGATAAATGGTAACTGAAGGAAGACATTAAGGTTCCCACCAAAATCATTTAAAACCATCCTTCCAATCAAAACATATGGCATGCAACCATCCTCACTGGCCAAAGAAAAGATAGGGAAAAAAAGATAGAGAAGGAAAAGTTATTTATTTTGTCGTCATTCATAACAGAAGAACAAAAAGCAGCCGCCATTAATGAAGATCAAAGAAAGAAACTTTCAAGAGAATCGAAGTTGAAGGAAAAAGCGAGTATGTGGAGCCCTCCAAATCCAATTGGGCTTTGAAGCCACCTTATTTCCTTTCGTTTCTTCAAGAGTCGTCTTTGTTTGAATATCAAGATTCTTATGCCTTATTTAACATTCTATAATAATTAACGATCATGCCAAATTGCCAAATTGTAAAGCCGTTTTCTTAACACCCTTGTGGTCTCAACTTTTCACCAACTCCTTTTCATTACCCATTTTCTTAAAACATTACATCACTTTAATTCTTTCTTTCGTTTGTAAATATATTTATCTTTTTATATATGTGGCTTGTATTTGTTCAGGCAGACCATGCAACTCTTTGGTCACGTAAGCAGTATCGATTTACTTTAAAAGCAAAAGCTAAAACGTTATGTATGTTTAAAAAAAAATTCAATGAACTTAGTATAATTGTGTTACCATGATTTCCTTAAAAATTATTTTTCAACAAAATTTCAGTATAAATTATATCACCGCGAATCATTAGAAAGAATATGAGTTTGAGTTATGCCTAAAATAATTTATGATAAAGGCCTTTTATTTAATATTGAGTGTTATGTGCAAACTAAGACCATTATGCCCCTTTTTTTTATTAAAGAATATATATATATTAAATGCACTTTTGGTCCTTTAGTTTGAGTGTTTTAAATAATTGGTCCTCTATTACAAAATCAACTATTCTGATCCCTTAATTTTGTTTCTCTTTGAATTTTTATGATCCCCGTCCATTTTTACATATGTGGCAATGATGATTAGGATAAAAAAAATTATTTTTAATTACATGTCATTGATGACTAGGATATTTTAATATTTAATAATATTTTTTATTAATTTAATATTTTTAATATTTTTTTAAAAAATTAATAATTTAAATTGATATTTAATTAATTAAAAGTTTGAAAAAACATTCAAGACTTAAAGTCCATTTCATAACAAGATATGTTTAGCTCTCAAAGGCTCACTTCCATCTCAACCCACTTATGTAATATTCTAAACTTGATCAAGTTTTATAAACCCTTCCATAATACTAGAAGAAAATAATATGGGACTTTGCAATCAGCTGTCTTGGAAAAGAAATGTAACTTGCAATAGCATTCCTCCATTGATTCTATTTATGTTATATATGCTCTATCAAATGATGTTGTGTCTGAATTGAAACTGTTAACTAATGATTTACTCATCAGTAACAAGTGTTAGCCAGTTGTCAAATGATGTCCATACCAAGTATAAAAAACTATCGTTATGATTGTCATGAAATCATATAACAAACAGTTAAAGAGCAATCAATTTAACGTATTTGTATTACATGCTTACATAAAACAGTTAGTCCAACTCAAAGAAGTGATAGATTAAATGATTTTAAACTTGAATGAAATAACTTTTAAAAGCACGGTTCAAAAAGGAAATGTTAAGAAATACAAATTTGAAAGCAACTTCCACAAAATATAAGAATTATAACAAACATATGTTCCTAGCATTTTATATTCAAAGAGTGATGAGCTCCGGTCATTATCATCTAAAAAAAGCCAGATGAAGATATAAACTTGATCCATAACATATGCCATAGCCAAAGACTATGAAATATCAACAACATTTGATCTTTGATCGGAAGTGAAGTTGCACATATAAACTAACTCATCCTTGACCCGAGGGGTCTGAGTTTCCCATGACTTTTTGTCCAAATCCAAAAAAGGAGGAAGTAAATAAACTTCCTTCCTATATACGCGATAATTTGACTTATACTCTGAGCCTTCTTCTCACAAGTTTCGAGCTCCACGAGTGGAAGCTCAGCAACCAAGAAGCCAACAATAAATGAGTGTTTAACCATGGGAAGAACTATAGCTTTACATTCAGGGACAACCGTAACCTACAATTAACATTCACACTAATATTGAGATCTATCATTTCATTGTCGTGCCTGCATTATTTCGGTATGAATATATCATTCGCGGTTGTTCATTAGAGCTCATAACAGTTGGTTGCATGAACAGATGGTGTCAACTTTCTAAATTTATAAGTGAATGAACTTCTTGTGCCTTTTTTCAGAGTCCCACATTATTTTCTTCTTGTAGTATAAAAGAGTTTATAAAGCGTGATCAAGTTTAGGGTATTACATAAGTTGGTTTGGATGGAAGTGGGTTTTTGAAAGTTAAGCATATCTTGCAATGAAATGGGTTTAGGGCCTGAATGTTTTTTCAAACTTTTAATTAATTAAATATCAATTTAAATTATTAATTCTCTAAAAAAGTATTAAAAATATTAAATAAATTAGTTAAAAACATTAGTAAATATTAAAATATCCTAGTGATCAATGGTAGATTTTAAAAATATTTTTTTATCCTAATCATCGTTGCCACATATGCAAAAGTGGAGAGGGACCACAAAAATTCAAAAGTCATCAGATTTAAGGGACCATAATCGCTTGGGGACTTAAAAAGAGAGGTTACCTTAAAAACAAGATCACTTATTTAAAATGTCTGATTTACTTTTAAGGGATTGCTTGGGTATTTTATGCTTGAGCGAAAGATCCTACACCCGGAACTAGTTCTGTCATACGGTGAACTGACTTTATGTGTTTTGCTTTGGAAAGCAAATGTCGCGGATAGCAAGAGTCGCCACGGACTTTTCTTTTATCCAATAAGGAAAGGTGGAAAAGAACAGGAAAGACCTTAATTAGATTTTGGGTTCGGGAGGTACATTATACAAAGGGAAGGTGTTAGCACCCTTTGTATCCATGGTTATCCATGGGCTCTTAATTGCTTGATCACTTACGTTTGTCTGAAAAAAGTGTTTGTGGATTGCTTAAAAATGTTTTGAACAAAGAGTTTAACTTTGTAATGATTCTCGTACGAATGTATACAAAGTATTTATCTCGTTTAATTTTGAAAGCGGTTTAGAAAAATATAACTTGGCAATGATTCTAGTACGAATGTATACCAAGTGGTGATTTTCTAGTATTTGCAAAGTGTGAGGTATGAAAAATGTTTTAGATGGTGAGCCAGCAATTAAGAGGAAAAAAAAAGGAGAGGCAAAGAAAGGAAGAGAGCAAATGGCAAAAATATATTTTGAAAAGCAGAAAAAGGCATAATAGCAAAATACCAGAAATAAGAAAAAAGGAGTAAACCCACCCAGCCCCCCACCCCGCCCCGAAAACAATAAAAAAAAAACCCACCCCACCCAAAAAAAGCAATTAATGCAAAAGCAATTAAGTACCCCCCCCCCCCCCCCCTGCCCCCCCCTCCCCTTTATACCCACCCAAGGTCTTTATGGGCATTTCCTATCCCTATGAGGGTAAAACTGTCCTTACTATTGAGAAGTAAGTAGTTTTATCCTTTGGATGTAAAAGGGTCGTCGTAGGGTCATCGATTGGTCATTGAAGGCAACAGTTGTAAGGATACCTTAGCATTCGAAGGGACGATCATCATTTAACCGTGGGCTACAACGACGGGACATCGAGGGACAAAATCATATATTCGAAGGCAACATCCGAGGGACTATGATTTATTTTATAGGGACATGATGATTTAACCGAAGGGTCTTTGCTAAGTGCACCCCCACATTCGCGGGACATGACCATAATACCGTAATATCGTAAGGCAACAAAGAGAGGTCCAAGATCACATATTCAAAGGCAATGTTTTACAATCAATTAGGTAGTTGTAATCAATTAGGTAATTAGGTCCATATTATAATCAATTAAGTAGTTAGGATGAATCTCCACATTAAAATCAATGAAGTAATTAGGATGAATCTCCACATGGGTATCCCACAAATAAGGTGGAATACCTAGCAAGCTACTTTTCCGGGAATATGTAAGCCCTTACAAAATTCAGCAAACGGGTTAGAATATTGAGACAAAGGGCAATCGAGAATGGCACTACAAAAGAAACACTGCAGTAGTAATGTCAGGCGAAATAATGCATGATTATAATGAATCAGATCAGGTAGGCACAAAACGGAACAGAAAAATTCAGCGACTGTCATGTTCGCTGCTGCCTCGCCTAGCGAAGGCTTAGCGAGTGCTCGCTACATGCTCGCTTAGCGATGTGCTAGCGAGCGGCTACGGGTTTTGAGTTTGACAGCAATACGATTTCCGGAACTCCGAACCCTATGGCATTCAATTACAGAAATAACATGGTCAAACATTCAGGATATTCAGGCATACTTAAACTCACATGCAAACTCTAATTACATATCCAGAAATTCAATTATGATGCATTATGTATTTAGAGATTACAGATTGGAAGCATAAAACAGTAGTGATGCGCAAACCTGTTTGCAATTGAATTGCAACGTTGAATTGGCAGATCACCTTTGGTATCGGATTGAGTTGGGCGGAGGTAACCTTTGTGCAGATGAGTTACCTTCAGGGTTTCCTTTAGGGTTGCTCTGAATTCGCTCGGTTAGCCTCCGAGGTTTGATTGCTAGGGTTCCGGTTCGTCTCCTTCTGTTCGTTCCCCTTTTTCTGAATAAAGTCCTTGGTATTTATAATAGTTTTTGTGACCTAATGGGCTCAGACTGAAGCCCAGAATTTTCTGGTATTCGCAAGCTTCGCTAGGCGAGTGGCGTAGCGAAGGGTTCGCTAGGCGAAGGAATTGCTCGCCTAGCGAGCAAACCAGTTTAGGCCATTTTGTGGATTTTGTCATCTGTGTGCTGTGTCCTTGTTCTTTTAAGATCAATGCCTTGAAAAATAAGTTGGAGTGCCTTAGAAATGCCTTGTAATATTAACGGGCAAATTTTGGGGTATGACAGCTGCCCCTGTTCAATATTCTTGAACCGAGAGATTTAGAATGGTATGTACGCCATTCGTGGTCTGGAGGTGGAAGATTATTGAACACTAGAATGCCCCAAAAATTTGCACTTGTTAATCAGAAGTTATTCCTGATGGAGATGGGCTTAAAGATGCCATCCAGGAAGTTTGATGATGAGAGCTTCAGAGTGCGTCGTACATTAGACGATATCTGAAGACATGGGTGTCATACCGGGTCATACGCTAGACCGTATAGTGAGTCATCCATTAGGCTGTCGACTTCGCTGGGGGGTCAGAGTGTGTCATACGCTGCTGGGGATAAAGAATCAGAATGGATCATACGCTAGATCAAATCTGAGTTGCGGAATGAGTTGTCCATTAGGCGGGTGACTTCACCGGGGATGGAAGATCAGACCGGATCGTACGCTAGATCGTATCTGAGTAGCAGAGTGAGTCGTCCGTTAGGCTACATCTGATGATGAAAGGGGTAGTCGTACGCCAGACTACACTTCGGAATGTACCGTACGCTAGGTAGCATCTGAGCAGCAGAATGAGCCGTCCGTTAGGCTGTATCTGGAGAAATAAAGGTTAGGCCGGATCGTACGCTAGGTCGTGTCTGAGTAGCAGAAGGAGCCGTCCGTTAGGCTACATCTGATGATGAAAGGGGTAGTCGTACGCCAAACTACACTTCAGAATGCACCGTACGCTAGGTAGCATCTGAGCAGCAGAATGAGCCGTCCGTTAGGCTGCATCTGATGATGAAAGGGGTAGTCGTACGCCAGACTACACTTCAGAATGTACCGTACGCTAGGTAGCATCTGAGGAGATGAACATCCGAATGGGTCGTACGTTAGACCGTCTCTTGAGCAGCAGAATGAGCCGTCCATTAGGCTGCATCTGACGATGAAAGGGGTAGTCATACGCTAGACTACACTTCGGAATGTACCGTACGCTAGGTAGCATCTGAGCAGCAGAATGAGCCGTCCGTTAGGCTGCATCTGATGATGAAAGGGGTAGTCGTACGCCAGACTACACTTCAGAATGTACCGTACGCTAGGTAGCATCTGAGGAGATGAACATCCGAATGGGTCGTACGTTAGACCGTCTCTTGAGCAGCAGAATGAGCCGTCCATTAGGCTGCATCTGACGATGAAAGGGGTAGTCATACGCTAGACTACACTTCGGAATGTACCGTACGCTAGGTAGCATCTGAGGAGATGAACATCCGAATGGGTCATACGTTAGACCGTCTTGAAATAGTTGAAGGAATCATATGTTGGGCTGAATCAGAATGAACCGTACGTTAGGCTATATCCGATGATATTTGTATATGTTGTATTTGCAATGAATGTCTGGGATGGGCTTAGAGATGCCATCATTAGGAGGACGTCAGAATGAATGTTGACATGGAGTATATCTGAAAGATGTATCCGAACCTTGAATGTAATCAATAGGAGTATCCGTCTGACCGGATCTTCACTTTGACTGTATCAGGAGGATAATTAACCTGAAAAATAAAGTTAGCTTCATGCCATGTCATGATGCATGAGATGTTTTATGCTTATGAAAATAAATGCGAACAATGTATGCATGCGTATGTTGTGAAATGATGTAATGAATGAATTATGCGTCTGAAAAGTTTTTTCTGGCGACTCCCTGGGGAAAATAAATCCCCATCTTCTGGTTGGAGATACTTGTATTGATGACCCTTTCTCATCTAGGGATACTTGATTTCTGTCTGATGGTAGAAATATTTAACAGAAGCCTGGCTGGGGGTGGAAGAGATGACCAATCTGTCCAGTAATGCCGATTTTTTTTCGGGGAATAACTGGCTTTGCTGGGGAATAGAATTAGCAACGGATTCATTGGAAAGCATGGTTAGACCTTCTCCTCGCTCCTGAAGTCTTGTAGTAATCGCTATTTCTATTTCATGCATGCATTTTTGGTACACATCGATCATATTCAAATGCATATATCAATTTGAATTAAATCAATGGACGTTTATGCAAACGAAACAGAAAAAGTAAAACAAAAGCATCTTTTTGGAAATAAAATTATATTGATTTTGAAAGAGGGCCTATAAACAGGCAATTTGTGTACAAAGAGACAGAAATCCTAGTAAGAGGAAATTGTCGAGAACATAAAGAAAAAGCTATGACGGAAAAGCCCTGTGGATTTTAATTCTACTACTGTCATTATGTCTTCAAGCATCTCATCTCCTGCTGTCGGATAGAAGTGATTGGTTTATTCAGTCCTTTGAACTTGGATGAAGCTGTCTGAGAACGGGACATAGTCATACGCTTTCAATCCCTAATTTTTGCCTGGACCGCCTTTTCAGGTTTTCAGTCCACCAGGATACCCCTTTTTGCCCAAGCCGCCCTTTCGGGTTTTCGACTTGCCGGGTGTACATTTTTATATGTTTATCCCTAATTTTTGCCCGAACCCTTTTGGTTCGCCGGGATGCCCTTACTTTTGCCTAGGTACATCGACCTAGCGGGTCTCTTTTATGCGTAGTATTTTTTTGACTATGTCTGCGTTCACGGGATGTGGGAAGTCTTCGCCATCCATCGTAGCAAGTATCATGGCTCCACCAAAGAATACCTTCTTAACTACAAATGGCCCTTCGTATGTGGGGGTCCATTTGCCTCTGGGATCACCTTGTGGTAGAATGATACGCTTGATCACCAAGTCGCCAATTTGATACACCTGACTCTTGACCTTTTTATTAAATGCCTGGGTCATGTGCTTCTGATATATCTGCCCATGACAAACAGCCGCAAGTCTCTTTTCATCAATCAAATTTATCTGATCGAGTCGAGTTTGAATCCATTCATCCTTGTCTAAACCTGTCTCTTTCATGATTCTTAAAGAGGGAATCTGAACTTCCACCGGTAAGACGGCTTCTATTCCGTAGACTAAAGAGAAAGGAGTTGCCCCTGTCGAAGTTCGTACTGAAGTGCGATAACCATGAAGAGCAAATGGCAACATCTCATGCCAGTCTTTGTATGTTACCGTCATCTTTTGTATAATCTTCTTAATATTCTTATTAGCAGCTTCTACGGCGCCATTCATCTTTGGCCGGTACGGAGAGGAGTTATGGTGTTTTATTTTGAACTGCGTGCAGAGTTCAGTAATCATCTTGCTGTTCTTCCGGAGAGAGCAGGTTTCTCATATGTATATAAGATAAGATCCATCTTAGAAATCAATAAAGTGGTATGATTCAACATATACTGTCTTAGTCGGCGAGCAGCCCAAGCCAAAGCATAGCAAGCTTTCTCGAGCTGTGAGTATCTTGTTTCACAGTCGGTACCTTTTGCTAAGGTAGTATATTGCATGCTCTTTTCGACCAGACTCGTCATGTTGCCCCAACACACACCCTATTGAATTTTCTAACACGGTCAAATACATGATTAGAGGTCTTCCTTCAACTGGTGGTATCAGGATCGGAGGTTCCTGGAGATACTTCTGGATTTTGTCAAAAGCTTCTTGACATCCGTCATTCCATATCATCTCTTGATTCTTCAGTATGAGATCCGGCTATCATGTCATCCACATATACTTCTATTTCATGATGAATCATATCATGGAACAAAACCACCATAGCACGCTGGTACGTTGCCCCGGCGTTCTTTAAACCGAATGGCATTACTTTGTAACAGAAAGTGGCGCATTGCGTCACAAACGTAGTTTTCTCCATGTCTTCAGGTGCCATCTTAATCTAGTTATAACCCGAGAATCCATCCATGAAGGAGAATACTTTGTGTTGAGCGGTATTGTCTACCAGAACATCAATGTGCGGGAGTGGAAAGTCATCTTTGGGACTCGCTTTATTCAGATCTCTGTAATCGACGCACATTCGCACCTTACCATCCTTCTTCGGTACCGGTACCACATTAGCAACCCATTGAGGATAAGAAGTAACGGCTAGGAAACCGGCGTTAAATTGTTTTATAACCTCGGCTTTGATTTTCTCGGACATCTCAGGACGCATGCGACGAACCTTTTGCTTAACAGGATGACAATCTTCCTTCATTGGCAAACGATGCACTACTATATCGGTATCCAGCCCTGACATGTCTTCATACGACCAAGCAAAAATCTCCATATAGTCATGTAACATCTGAGTCAATCTTTCCTTGACACTGTCTCCCAAGCCTGCTCCTATTTTGACTTCTTTCTTGTCCACTCCAGTACCCAGGTTTACAATTTCGATTGACTCTTCATGCGGCTGTATAGTTCTTTCTTCTTGCAGTAACAGTCTGGCAAGTTCTCCAGGTACTTCACAATCTTCCTCACTTCCATCCTCGGCTTGGTAGATCGGATTTTCAAAGTCATAATGAACAGTAGTCGAACTATTATCAACAAGATCCAGAGTGGGTATGGATCTGCAATTCGTTATGTGAGTGTGTGCAAGAAAATATAGCTTGTTTGAAAAATGACAGGAAAGATAAAGAGCGCAATATTTGAATGCAAAAAGTCCATTGATTTATTGAATGTGAATATGCTTATGAAAATGACAAAACATTTAACCAAATTTGATACACTAAACAAGCAATAACAATTACTCCTGACTAAAGGAAATCGGGATAGTGTCTTCAGCCTTCCAATTATTGAGTCCGTCACCAATTGTTGGGAAAATCCAGCTATCCAAGTCACAATCGTTATCAGCATCTTCTACAGCATTGACAGTCTTGTCATGGTTAGGCAGAGGTGCAGTGATGTCATTAGGAGTCTCCGGAGGATCAAATTCAAATTCCCCAGCGTCGATCATATCCTGAATCTTGTTCTTCAACAACCAACAATCGTTTGTATCGTGCCCGGGGCTATCGGAGTGATATGCACACCTGGCGTTGGGATTATAACTAGGAGAAGTAGTGTTGGGATTCGTAGGAGGATCTCTGAGGGTAATCAAATTTGCTTTTAGCCTACCCTGCAGTGCTTGTGCTAAAGTCATATTGATCTTCGTAAACTGCCTTCTTCCCGGGTTAATGTAACTCCCAGATTTCTTGTCTTTCTTCTTCGCGAGCAAAAGTGCCTTCAGCTCCTCCTGCCCCTTGGATAAGTTCAAGATCATCTCCTGGAGTTGAGCATTCTGAGCCTGGAGATCTTTGACAATTTGTTCGAGAGCCATTTTTCTGTTTGCAATAGGAAGATCGTGAGAACATTGATCCCTTTAGAGTACCTGTTATGCAATGTTATGTTATGCTATACAATGTATGAAATGTTTTCAAGGACTTTTGGAATTTAACTTTGCGTAAACCAACAAAAAAGGAAACTTTTTTTTTTTTTTTTTTTTACAAAACAGAGCAAAGTTAAATCCCTAAGTCCTCGAAATGGTTAGTACAATGACATGATGTTATGATGTTATGATGTTATGATGTTATGATGTTATGATGTTAAGTAAACAACAAGCACAAACAAGTCACACAACAATCATTCTTAGGTTTTAAGGATTGCATGAGTTCCATAGGTAAGTACCCTCCCCACTGAAGTTTGGTTGGTTCAACCTGTCCTAGAATAGTAACCGGGTTCTAGAAGGATCTCAAATCATTGACCTTTCTTTAAGTCCACTTCAGTGCAACACCAAGTGGTTGACCGAAGCTTCCCTAAAGTCCAATCTCAAAGAGTGTAGTATCGAGTCTCAACCAACCCCAGTCGGAACCGAAGTCAGTTATCTCACTACTTTCTAATGGCTAGGATGAGTCAATTAGGGTTCTAAAGGTCTGGTTAATGCTTTGATGACACCACGCGGAAGCCAAATTTTTCCTCAAGTAAACATGAGGAACATCAGGACATCCAAAGTGTCACATTAACCGTAGCCATCATTTTGACCATTCCAGTATACGCCGGATAGTCGCGATGATCTTTTGCTACTTACCTAAGGTACACTAGATCCGGGTGTAGGATCTTTCGCTCAAGCATAAAATACCCAAGCAATCCCTTAAAAGTAAATCAGACAATTTAAATAAGTGATCTTGTTTTTAAGGTAACCTCTCTTTTTAAGTCCCCAGCAGAGTCGCCAGTTCTGTCATACGGTGAACTGACTTTATGTGTTTTGCTTTGGAAAGCAAATGTCGCGGATAGCAAGAGTCACCACCGACTTTTCTTTTATCCAATAAGGAAAGGTGGAAAAGAACAGGAAAGACCTTAATTAGATTTTGGGTTCGGGAGGTACATTATACAAAGGGAAGGTGTTAGCACCCTTTGTATCCATGGTTATCCATGGGCTCTTAATTGCTTGATCACTTACGTTTGTCTGAAAAAAGTGTTTGTGGATTGCTTAAAAATGTTTTGAACAGAGAGTTTAACTTTGTAATGATTCTCGTACGAATCTATACAAAGTATTTATCTCATTTAATTTTGAAAGCGGTTTAGAAAAATATAACTTGGCAATGATTCTAGTACGAATGTATACCAAGTGGTGATTTTCTAGTATTTGCAAAGTGTGAGGTATGAAAAATGTTTTAGATGGTGAGCCAGCAATTAAGAGTTATACCCACCCAAGGTCTTTATGGGCATTTCCTATCCCTATGAGGGTAAAACTGTCCTTACTATTGAGAAGTAAGTAGTTTTATCCTTTGGATGTAAAAGGGTCGTCGTAGGGTCATCGATTGGTCATTGAAGGCAACAGTTGTAAGGATACCTTAGCATTCGAAGGGACGATCATCATTTAACCGTGGGCTACAACGACGGGACATCGAGGGACAAAATCATATATTCGAAGGCAACATCCGAGGGACTATGATTTATTTTATAGGGACATGATGATTTAACTGAAGGGTCTTTGCTAAGTGCACCCCCACATTCGCGGGACATGACCATAATACCGTAATATCGTAAGGCAACAAAGAGAGATCCAAGATCACATATTCAAAGGCAATGTTTTACAATCAATTAGGTAGTTGTAATCAATTAGGTAATTAGGTCCATATTATAATCAATTAAGTAGTTAGGATGAATCTCCACATTAAAATCAATGAAGTAATTAGGATGAATCTCCACATGGGTATCCCACAAATAAGGTGGAATACCTAGCAAGCTACTTTTCCGGGAATATGTAAGCCCTTACAAAATTCAGCAAACGGGTTAGAATATTGAGACAAAGGGCAATCGAGAATGGCACTACAAAAGAAACACTGCAGTAGTAATGTCAGGCGAAATAATGCATGATTATAATGAATTAGATCAGGTAGGCACAAAACGGAACAGAAAAATTCAGCGACTGTCATGTTCGCTGCTGCCTCGCCTAGCGAAGGCTTAGCGAGTGCTCGCTACATGCTCGCTTAGCGATGTGCTAGCGAGCGGCTACGGGTTTTGAGTTTGACAGCAATACGATTTCCGGAACTCCGAACCCTATGGCATTCAATTACAGAAATAACATGGTCAAACATTCAGGATATTCAGGCATACTTAAACTCACATGCAAACTCTAATTACATATCCAGAAATTCAATTATGATGCATTATGTATTTAGAGATTACATATTGGAAGCATAAAACAGTAGTGATGCGCAAACCTGTTTGCAATTGAATTGCAACATTGAATTGGCAGATCAACTTTGGTATCGGATTGAGTTGGGCGGAGGTAACCTTTGTGCAGATGAGTTGCCTTCAGGGTTTCCTTTAGGGTTGCTCTGAATTCGCTCGGTTAGCCTCCAAGGTTTGATTGCTAGGGTTCCGATTCGTCTCCTTCTGTTCGTTCCCCTTTTTCTGAATGAAGTCCTTGGTATTTATAATAGTTTTGTGACCTAATGGGCTCAGACTGAAGCCCAGAATTTTCTGGTATTCGCAAGCTTCGCTAGGCGAGTGGCGTAGCGAAGGGTTCGCTAGGCGAAGGAATTGCTCGCCTAGCGAGCAAACCAGTTTAGGCCATTTTGTGGATTTTGTAATCTGTGTGCTGGGTCCTTGTCCTTTTAAGATCAATGCCTTGAAAAATAAGTTGGAGTGCCTTAGAAATGCCTTGTAATATTAACGGGCAAATTTTGGGGTATGACAGCTGTTCTGTCATACGGTGAACTGACTTTATGTGTTTTGCTTTGGAAAGCAAATGTCTTTGATAGCAAGAGTCGCCACCGACTTTTCTTTTATCCAATAAGGAAAGGTGGAAAAGAACAGGAAAGACCTTAATTAGATTTTGGGTTCGGGAGGTACATTATACAAAGGGAAGGTGTTAGCACCCTTTGTATCCATGGTTATCCATGGGCTCTTAATTGCTTGATCACTTACGTTTGTCTGAAAAAAGTGTTTGTGGATTGCTTAAAAATGTTTTGAACAGAGAGTTTAACTTTGTAATGATTCTCGTACGAATGTATACAAAGTATTTATCTTGTTTAATTTTGAAAGCGGTTTAGAAAAATATAACTTGGCAATGATTCTAGTACGAATGTATACCAAGTGGTGATTTTCTAGTATTTGCAAAGTGTGAGGTATGAAAAATGTTTTAGATGGTGAGCCAGCAATTAAGAGTTATACCCACCCAAGGTCTTTATGGGCATTTCCTATCCCTATGAGGGTAAAACTGTCCTTACTATTGAGAAGTAAGTAGTTTTATCCTTTGGATGTAAAAGGGTCGTCGTAGGGTCATCGATTGGTCATTGAAGGCAACAGTTGTAAGGATACCTTAGCATTCGAAGGGACGATCATCATTTAACCGTGGGCTACAACGACGGGACATCGAGGGACAAAATTATATATTCGAAGGCAACATCCGAGGGACTATGATTTATTTTATAGGGACATGATGATTTAACCGAAGGGTCTTTGCTAAGTGCACCCCCACATTCGCGGGACATGACCATAATACCGTAATATCGTAAGGCAACAAAGAGAGGTCCAAGATCACATATTCAAAGGCAATGTTTTACAATCAATTAGGTAGTTGTAATCAATTAGGTAATTAGGTCCATATTATAATCAATTAAGTAGTTAGGATGAATCTCCACATTAAAATCAATGAAGTAATTAGGATGAATCTCCACATGGGTATCCCACAAATAAGGTGGAATACCTAGCAAGCTACTTTTCCGGGAATATGTAAGCCCTTACAAAATTCAGCAAACGGGTTAGAATATTGAGACAAAGGGCAATCGAGAATGGCACTACAAAAGAAACACTGCAGTAGTAATGTCAGGCGAAATAATGCATGATTATAATGAATTAGATCAGGTAGGCACAAAACGGAACAGAAAAATTCAGCGACTGTCATGTTCGCTGCTGCCTCGCCTAGCGAAGGCTTAGCGAGTGCTCGCTACATGCTCGCTTAGCGATGTGCTAGCGAGCGGCTACGGGTTTTGAGTTTGACAGCAATACGATTTCCGGAACTCCGAACCCTATGGCATTCAATTACAGAAATAACATGGTCAAACATTCAGGATATTCAGGCATACTTAAACTCACATGCAAACTCTAATTACATATCCAGAAATTCAATTATGATGCATTATGTATTTAGAGATTACAGATTGGAAGCATAAAACAGTAGTGATGCGCAAACCTGTTTGCAATTGAATTGCAACGTTGAATTGGCAGATCACCTTTGGTATCGGATTGAGTTGGGCGGAGGTAACCTTTGTGCAGATGAGTTGCCTTCAGGGTTTCCTTTAGGGTTGCTCTGAATTCGCTCGGTTAGCCTCCAAGGTTTGATTGCTAGGGTTCCGGTTCGTCTCCTTCTGTTCGTTCCCCTTTTTCTGAATGAAGTCCTTGGTATTTATAATAGTTTTTGTGACCTAATGGGCTCAGACTGAAGCCCAGAATTTTCTGGTATTCGCAAGCTTCGCTAGGCGAGTGGCGTAGCGAAGGGTTCGCTAGGCGAAGGAATTGCTCGCCTAGCGAGCAAACCAGTTTAGGCCATTTTGTGGATTTTGTCATCTGTGTGCTGGGTCCTTGTTCTTTTAAGATCAATGCCTTGAAAAATAAGTTGGAGTGCCTTAGAAATGCCTTGTAATATTAACGGGTAAATTTTGGGGTATGACAGTATACAATATATAAATAGTCATCAATCAAAATAAAAGAGACTCGTCATTTTGTCAACACAAGTATAGTTTAAAATAAAATAGATAAATCATAACCTTACAATAGCGTGTTAAATAAAATATGGAGGCAAATGTCCTTTCCGAGACTTCTTTGAGGTGAATGTTCAAATAATATCAATATCATCAAGTGACTTGAATATCTCCCGTTTGGTGTAACATACCATCAATTCATTCTAACACACGTTGATCTTATTGCGTAATTTAGACTTGATAATCTTCATTACTGAAAAAGCTCTTCCAACGGATGTTGTTGACACCGACAATATCAAAGCTAACTCAATTAATTTGTAAACCAATATAAATACCAAATGTTTCTTAGTTTGAACCATCTTCATAGACAAACTTTAAACATCTTCACAAGGGGAAAAAGAAACATGTCTTTTCATTTGAATATCATATTTTAACATTAAAATGAGCTATAAAGATGGTACAACAAATGTATATAAAGCTCCGACAAAAAAAAATTAAGAAGAGAGAGATACAAATATCAGAGAGAAAAATAAATTCACAATCTCAAGAATCACAAAGACAACCAAAATAATCAAGTTAGAGCTGGTAAAAAGGAATCACCATCAATGTAGCACACCCTCTAATAGCCTCTTAAAATCACATCCTAAGAAAATTCTATCACATTTTCGATTCGCTAATAGGGTTAAATCAGTAGCGGAACCAGGAAAATTATGAAGTCTGGGAAAAAATTTTAAAAATGCAAATTCACATTGTATATAATATATAAATATTCATCAATCAAAATAAAAGAGACTCGTCATTTTGTCAACACAAGTATAGTTTAAAATAAAATAGATAAATCATAACCTTACAATAGCATGTTAAATAAAATCTGGAGGCAAATGTCCTTTCCAAGACTTCTTTGAGGTGAATGTTCGAATAATATCAATATCATCAAGTGACTTGAATATCTCCAGTTTGGTGTAACATACCATCAAGTCATTGAACTACACACATTGATCTTATTGTGCAATTTAGACTTGATAATCTTCATTACTGAAAAAGCTCTTCCAACGGATGTTGTTGACACCGACAATATCAAAGCTAACTCAATAAATTTGTAAACCAATGAAAATACCAAATGTTTCTCAGTTTGAACCATCTTCATAAACAAACTTTGAACATCTTCACAAGTGGAAAAGGAAACATGTCTTTTCATTTGAATATCATAGTTTAACATTAAAATGAGCTATAAATATGGTACAACAAATGTATATAAAGCTCCGACGAAAAAAATTAAGAAGAGAAAGATACAAATATCAGAGAGAAAAATAAATTCACAATCTCAAGAATCACAAAGGCAACCAAAATAATCAAACTAGAGCTGGTAAAAAGGAATCACTATCAACGTAGCACACCCTCTAATAGCCTCTTAAAATCACATCCTAAGAAAATTATATCACATTTTTGATTCGCTAATAGGGTTAAATCAGTAGTGGAGCCAGGAAAATTATGAAGTCTGGGAAAAAATTTAAAAAGGCAAATTCACATTGTATACAATATATAAATAGTCATCAATCAAAATAAAAGAGACTCATCATTTTGTCAACACAAGTATAGTTTAAAATAAAATAGATAAATCATAACCTTACAATAGCATGTTAAATAAAATATGGAGGCAAATGTCCTTTCCGAGACTTCTTTGAGGTGAATGTTCGAATAATATCAATATCGTCAAGTGACTTGAATATCTCTTGTTTGGTGTAACATACCATCAAGTCATTGAACCACACACGTTGATCTTATTGCGCAATTTAGACTTGATAATCTTCATTACTGAAAAAGCTCTTCCAACGGATGTTGTTGACACCGACAATATCAAAGCTAACTCAATAAATTTGTAAACCAAAGAAAATACCAAATGTTTCTCAGCTTGAACCATCTTCATAGACAAACTGTGAACATCTTCACAAGTGGAAAAGGAAACATGTCTTTTCATTTGAATATCATAGTTTAACATTGTATTAACATAAATTGAACCTCATGTAAAACCATCATTGTTAACATTGTTTTGGTACAAAACATAAATTGAACATAAATTGAACCTCATGTATCATAAAATGAAACAATCAATAACAATAATTCAGTACCATAATTCCTAAGAAACAGAAGCAAAAAAGGAAAAGAAACTTGATTAAGGAAATTTGCTGAACACTTAGTGTGCAAGTTTCAAAATTGTGGTAACAACAACAATTTGATATCGATTCATAAACCACAACATTACTACAAATAATACATTTCATGACGATGATTTCACCTCACGTATTGAAAAACCGATGTATATTTCTGGATGCATCCTGTTTTTTTATAAAAAATATACAATGTACATGTTTCGAATCCGATTAGCCTCAGTTTATATTTTTATCTCGTTAAATGTTGCACATTCTTGAATTTTTTTTAATCTAAAAGTACGCTATTTTTCACCTCGATTTTCTTTTCAGCCGATGTGAATATGTTTCTCTAATATATATATATATAATATATAATAATAATATATATATATTATAATATATATATTATATATAATTATATATATATATATATATTATATATAATATATATATATAATAATATATATATATATATTATATATATATATATAGTCGTTTTTGTTTAAACAACATAAACAAAACCTTAACGAAGAGCCCTAAGCAATGAGAATCATAAAGACATATCATCTTTAATACGAAGATATTATACGTTTAATGCTCTCGTTACTTCTTCAGAGATCCAAATTATTTTCTTTTACTTCTTCTTCAGAGATCTGGTATGTCTAATATTGTTGTCATATTGTTGTTTTTGTTATTGTTGTTGTTGTTTTGGTGTTGTTGAGATATGAAACTATAGAGTTTTTCTGGTTGTTTTTGTTATTGTTATTGATGTTTTTTTGGTCGATGTTGTTGTTCTTATTGTTGAAACCCTAAATCCTAGAGGTTGTTTATTGACGTTGTTGTTATTGATATTGTTGTTGTTTATTGATGTTGTTGTTCTTGATATGGTTGTTGTTGTTTTAGTTGTTTTCTTGTTATTTTTGTTGTTGATATTGATATTGTGAATATTTTTTTTTTATTCTTTGTGCAACTCTCATCTTTTTCCGTCGAGTTAAGTTTATCATATCTAATGTCGATTGTTTGTTTCATTAACCCTTCTTTGAACATATAAACTAGTAAATTGATTTTGGAAATAATCATATGCAAAATTATATTGTATCTGGAACTTATCTTACACTGATTAATGATTTTCTAGCATTCTACAACTCATCATTCATCTCTTGTTATTTTATAGTTAAAATTTCTTCAATACTTCTAGTTTTCGTTCAACTTTCTTTAATATGTGTTCGCTTTTCAAAGGATCAAATTTCATGCTTTCAAGAACGAATTAGTAGAAAAAGAAGTGTTGAATAAAAAACTTGAAACATTAGAGAGATTTTAACCATAAAGTAGCGTGAGATGATTAATGAGTTAGAGGATGCTTCAAAATCACTAATCAATGTAAGTTGTTCTTCAAATATAACACAATTATTCATATAATTTTCCTAACCACTTTTGAGAAGTTATATGTTCAGTATTTGATTTAGTGAAATAATCAATCCATATTAGATTTCATAAACTCAAAATTGTTTTACCCCTCAGTTTTATTAAATAACCGAAGTGAAAATGTGTTATATTCGTAGGTGAAATTACAAAATTGATGGGACATGTGTTTTCGCCATTTAAGAATTCTAAAAAGGTATCCTTAGGGATCGAACCCATGACCTTTACATATACACATCATTTATTTTAAAACTGAGAGGTAAAGTGTGTACTTTTTATGACGTCCTTCGTTATCTTACCTCTGTAGCCGAGGTGAAATCGATTTTGCATCTGACATGACATGTGTTATTTGTTGTAGTGCAACCTACAACAACAACAATCATCAACAACAATAATAATTCAATATCATGAAGGAAAGAATTGAAGCGAAAAGAGGCAAAAAATTGGTTAAAGTATTATATCGAACACCTTACAGACAAGACTAAAAGTTATATTTTTCTGCATTTTTAACAGGTAAACATTTATCCACTTAACTTCATAATGTTGTATGCTAGTATTTAGAATCAATACCGAAATCACAACACCATAACTAACTCGAAATTGTGTCGAACAATTAACTCGAAACTATGAAAACAAAACTGTAAAAAGTAGCTTACCTTAAAAAAGAAGGAAAAACTCCAAAACATCAAAGAAATAGATCGTGGATTCAGGTTCCGAAGTCGCGGTCTTGCTTCGTCGTAGTGGTCGTTGTGTTTGTTTTGCTACGCTCTTCCCTTTTCTTTTTTGACATTTCTGTTTTTCCCTTTTTTTACCTATTATTTGTCCTTTCTTTTTTTAACCTCAAATCCAAAAAAAAAATGGATCAGAGCCCGGGCATGTGTCGAATCTGATGGAGCCTTAAAATTGCCCTTAGGTTAATAGAGGATAGGATTCACAAGTCAGTTAGAGAAAGAACATGAATAATCAGACGACCTATCCAAATTTTATTTCCAGGCAAGATAGATGATCTTATCTTCCAAGTCTTCCGCATCTAAGTTGATCTTATCTTCCAAGTCTTCTACATCTATCAAAGAACATGTAAAGATGAAGTTATTTCAAGATTTCCAAATAGTCTAAACCGTTCAGTGTCAAATCATAATAAGCCCACATCTAACCTAGTTAAATTCCCAAGAAAAAAGGGTTGCTTTTTCTATCCTAAGTGGTGAAGAGCCACTCTTAGTAAACCTAAAAGTGTCATTGAAATAGTACGAAAGTTAACTTTCGGAAGTCTTCCATACACACCAAAACACTTCATAAGTGAGACATCCCATTTTGTCTAAATAAAATATTGAAGTCCTAAAATCTAAAACACATCGTTCTGATTTAAATGAAATATTTATACGATCATTGGAGAAAATAGTCCAATATTACACAGATCAAGAAAAACTCTTTAGGATACAACAAATATTATTGTCTTGAAATGGAACAAAAGCTCCATTGTATGGGATAGAACAACAACCAAAAGTGCAAGATCAAATATTATTTCGGTTGCTAAAGAGCCAGGAGATGGATTTTTCTATATAATAAAAGTGATGTACAAGAAGGTTTAAAGGGGTGCAACAATGTATCATCGAGAAACTCTTGATTGATAAACCTATAAACATAAACTCTTTAAAAATGACCTTATAAATAATTTGGTGCAACCCCATTGTCTAAATATAATTAAATTGATTTTTTTTTCTTTAAATAATCATGGAAAAAGAAAAAGACACCAATTGTAAAAATGTATGACTAATAGTTACACCTTAAGATAAAACTATTACTATCAGACATCTTGATTTTCAATTGGTCAAAATTAAAACCATTGAAACTTCAAATGAAATAAGAGTAGGGACACAAATGTTAAAAATCCTATAGGACCATGGATCTCATCCAATACGCAAGGAAATTAAAAATCCTATGGGACCATCGAATCACACTAGTGAAATTTAAAAAAAAAGTGTTTCTTTTAACTTTCATGCTTTGTTTTTCATTTTGAATGTTTATGTATAGATCTTTATACTTATTTAGTAATTTATATGATTATTAATTTTGATTTTTGAATTTTTAATATCTTGTTTGAGTGCATGTCTCTTATGTTTTGATTGAATGATTGTATTGTAACAATGATTGATTTGTTTCACTCTAATCTTTGATTTACTAGAACTTTTTACTCATTGCTAAATTAAAGTTACTATTCTTGATATCTATTCCTCCTATATTTTGTATAAATCTTTGTTATTATTTCTGGTGTGTTGAAGTGTATATATTGATGTGTGACTCTATATTCTAATACTTTTAATTTTCTACAATTGTATTTTTTTATAATATCAAAGAGGAAATGATATTGAAAAAATCTTGAAAGTTTGGAAACACACTGACACGTAATTCAGAGGAATTATTTCCTTAAAGATTATTCACAATGCATAAAAAAATATTTTAAGTCATTTTGACCTTTAAGAAAAATATTTTTCAAACACACATAATAATAAAGTTTAAAGTCATTTTGATCAGTGAAAAAAATTATTTTTCAAACATGCATTAAGATAAGTTTACAAGTCATTTTGAGTTTTCTAATTTTAATCATGTTAAAAGGTGATTCTGTTACAAATTCACCAAAATCTATGGAGAATTTTGAACTGAATCTTGATGAAGAAAAATCAATCTTTCTGATTGATTACTCCTTTTGTTCTTCACTCTTCAGTCGAGTGAATCAACCAACTTTAGTTGCAAGATTTCAGTAGACAATGGTAATGAAAAGAAACACAAATTAAATTGGGAGGAAAGAGAGATTAAAGTTTTCGAATAAGAAAGAAGAAGAAGAAGAAACTTTTGCAGAGTAACTCTCTGCTCTCAAACTGAGGATTGTTATTCAAGTGTACAACTGTAAGTATGTGTTATATATTACAATTAATAAGGGTTACTCCTTATTTATAGAGTTGAGTTTGCTTGCTCCTCAAGCAAAGCCCAAAATATCTAATTCTGCTAACACTACAAAATTGGGCCTAAGTACAAAATTCATGTTAAGGCTAACTCCTCAACACTTTGACACCTAGGTGTTTCGACAGAAACATGCTTCGACACCATGAATTACATTCTCAATACACCACATAATTCATTGTGTCTAAGTTATCTACATTCATCGTAGATCTTAACCTTTTGAATACTTCGACCTCCACTCCTTTCGTCATTATGTATGCAATCTGATTCTCAGCTCTGCAGTGTTCTAAGTTCAGTTTCACTTCTGCTACTTACTCTCAAAGATAATGGAACCTCATTTCGATGTGCTTACTTCGTTCATGTACTATCGGATTCTTCACCAGAGATGCAGACATGTTGTCGATCTTCATGGTAATCACTTCATGATTATTTCCTGTAATCTCTTCGAACAAATTCACTATCCAAGTTGCTTGACATGCAAAAAGAGAAGTAGTTATGTACTCTTCTTCATGCGAAGATAGTGCCACTACTGGTTCCTTTCTTAAACTTTAAGGAACTGGTGTACCACCTATCATAAACACATAGCCAACTGTGGATTTTCTATCCTCAACATCACTACACCAATTTGAGTCGGTGTATCCCACTAGCTTGCATTCTTTTCCTTCATCAACTGTAGGAAACAAAATGTCATAGTCGAGATTTCCTTTCAGATGCCTTAATATCCTCTTCGTTGTTGCTAGGTGTGATACCTTTGGCTTCTGCATGAATCTACTCACCATACCTACATTGTATGCTAGATTAGGCTTTGTGTGACAAAGTTATCAAAGTGATTCAATTAGTCTTTTGTACTGCGTTATATCGGCATCATCTTCATCTGTGTCTTTTGGCAGTTGCTATCTGGGCTCAATTGGATTCGAAGTTGAGTTGCAATCTTGCATCTCAAATATCTTGAGTATTTCGCCTGCATATCTTCTTTGATGCATCATCAAGCCTCTAATACTCTTATAAAATTAAATGCCAAGTAAATATGAGAGGTTTTCCAAGTCTGACATTTCAAACTCCTCATTTAGGTCATGTTTGAAATCTTCAATCTCCTTCTGGAAACTTCCTGTTATCAACAGGTCATCGACATAAACATAGTATAAGAAACTCACTATTGATTCTTCTTATATATACTCCATGCCGAGTTGTGCACTTTATAAATTCCTTCTCCATTAGGAAACTGTCTATCTTCTTATTCCAAGCCCTTGGAGCTTGCTTAAGTTCATACATGGCTTTATGCAGCTTGTATACCTTGCTTTCTTCGCCATGTAAACCCAGTTGGTTGTGCAATATACACTTCTTCATATAAGGGGCCATTCAAGAATGCACATTTCACATTCATATGACATATGTTCGAGTTGTTCATGTTTTCTAGACTAACAACCAACTTTATTGTTTCAATCCTAGCAACAGGTGCAAAAGCTTCATCGAAGTCGATTCCTTTCTGTCGCTCCCCGGATTTCCCGAATCCAAGTACAAACGCGAAAAGGAGATGACGAGGAAGAAAGAATGAGTCGCCAGCTATGTACTTTTATCCCAAGAGGAGGGAAAGGTAGTACTGCATAACCAAGAGGGAACGGATAAAATAAAGTCTCGAATCAAAGAAAACTGAGTAAGGGGGCCGATTACGTGAAGGGAAGGTTATCGCACCCCTTCACGTCTGTGGTACTCCACAGGATCCATGATTGCTATTTATGTCTAAAGTTTGTGTATAAGAAGTCCTATATGCGATGCGAAAGAGAGAAAATCAAAGTAGGGAAAAGAAAGAGTTATTGCTCGCACAGGCCCTACCCTGCTGCATACGTATCTCAAGAAGGATTGAGAATCAGAGCGCCGTAGCTCGGCTAACCTATCTTTGTTTGTTTTGTGTTTTTTAGATGAACGACGTTACTACGCAATCTACCGGATGCTCGACCTTTGGAGACTTACTCACCTGTAGTAGAAAGAGTTAACGTGTTCTTAGGAGAAGAAAAATCAATGAGTTTGTTTGTGTTTTAGGAATGCTCATGCAAAAAAGGAAGTCCTAGACGAAGGAACCGTGCTACCTTAATTGGCATGCAGACGAGAGACTATACGAAGCCTAGCAGTCCTATGGGGAGACGATCACACCACACAAAAACATATAGCATAAAGTAAACACACCAACAAGGGGGCTCAAACATACATGGGTAGGGCTTCAGTCAAGAGGGGTCATATCAACCTTGACAAACAAGCCATGGAAAGGTAATCAAATGGGCTCTTAACCACTGACATTGAACGTCAGGGTGAGCAGATCAAAAGGGTAATAAGGATAAGACCTCATAGCTCTTAACCCTGGACAGGGTGAACTCAAGACAAAGCGTGGGGGTTCAGAAGGATGGAACCCTCTCCACTGACTGACCGGACAAAAGATCTTGGGCTTTTGTTCTGAAGCATCGACACGTAGTGTGAGCATAAAGAACGACACACTAAATAACGGGGGATTGACTACTAATCCCTTTTATCCGTCAATTGCCTCTTCATGGAGGTCTTTAGCACTGGTGCCTCTTCTTGGAGGTCTTTGAGCACAAAAGTAAACACACGAAAACATTGCCTCCTATCGAGGTCTTCCAGCTAAGCAAGCGGTAAAGTGCTGGAGAGATGTAAAAGGGATCAAGAGATCTACCACACGGATAAAGATCCGAAGTAACAGTAACTAAAGAAACAAGAAACCCAGAGATCTCTTAGGCTAGCACCATCAAAGAAAACAAGTCAGCAAAGCAATCAGAATAAATCTCCAAATGGTATCCCACAAATAAAGTGGAATACCAAGCAAGCTATCTCTTCAAGAGTCATGTGAGCCCTCACAAAAACTCAAAAAACACGTTAGAATAACAAGATGGGGTGTAATCATGAGTTGCACCAAACAAAAGAACCATAACAACAACAGCGTCAGGTAAACAGTGCACGGATGCAATAGAAAACATGTCACAACAAACACAAAACAGATTAGAGAGCAAACAGAAAAACCAACTACTGTCATGATCGCTACTGCTTCGCTTAGCGAAGACTTAGCGAAGCTTCGCTACAGATTCGCCTAGCGAGGTTCTAGCGAATGCTTGCGGGTTCTGGGTTCTTTTTTGATAACAGTACGATTTCCGAAACCCCTAAATCCTATGGTACCCATTTCAGAAACTGAGTGATCAAACATTCAAGATATTGTTCTACACATTCATGCACATCTAAACCCACATGCAAAACCTAACGATACCCACTCTTCCAAATTCAACCATAATACCTCATACATTCAGAAATTTCAAATTGAAAGCATAAAGTAGTGGAAATAGGGCAAACCTGATTGGAGAGATCGATTGAAATTGAATTGCACGGTTGGGTTTGCAAAGCAATGTTAGGGTTTATGTGAGATGGAATTGATAGAGGTGATTCTGTGCAAGTGAGTTTTTTCTCTTCAGTGTCTGGAGGCTGCTGCAGATTAGTTAGGGTTTTGTTCCAATGAAATTTTAGAGTTTATACTCTGATTTTCGTGGCTTGGTGGGCTCAGAATGAAGGCAATTCAAGCCCATGATTTTTGTTATATTTTTTTTATTTTTAAAACGCATGGGCTTCGCCTAGCGAAGAATTTGCTCGCCTAGTGAGCATGACAGTTCAGGGAGTTCTTCTGATCGCAGGTGATTCTGGTGGCTTTTCTTGGGACTCGCTAGGCGAACCATTCTGCTCGCCTAGCGAGCATGACAGCTCAGGAACATACCTTTGTCCCTTCAAGATTAACGTTTTGAATGATGAATAGACCCCATTTGAACATGTTGGAAGTATCTCAAGTCATTCCCTAGCCATTTGACCTTCAGTTGACCAATAGTTGACTTTTGACTTCACGGTTGAATTTTGAACTGTACTGAGCCCATCAAGCTCGACCCTTTAAAGAAAACCTCTGAAAATGAAACCAAGTGACTTAGATGATATCCAAGCTTCTTGGAAGACAAACTCTTGGAGCCAATTCTGACTGGTATGATGAAATGCAATATGAAATGTTAAATGACCTAAAAATGAATGCATGAATGAGGAGGGCGAATTTGAGGTGCTACACTTTCTTCTGAAGAAATCCTTTTGCCACAAGCCTTGCCTTATGCTGAGTTACTTCACCTTTGGGATTCAAATTCACCTTGTACCTCGACTTCACATTGATTACCTTCTTGTCTTGAGGAAATTCAGCAAGTGACCAAGTGTTGTTGACTTCGATGGGCTCCAGTTCCTCATTCATTGCTTTCGCCCACTTTGAATCCTTCAATGCTTCAGTTGCATTGTCTGGTCCAACATCTGCATAGAAAGCATAACGTACCAACTCACCTTCATCATCGACCATATCATATGATGTAATCACACATTCTTGCAACCTTGCATGCATGTATGTTGTCCTTTGAGGTGTGTGTGTGCTTCCTTGGCCTCTGACTTCTTCTTGTCGAACTTCTCTTTCGACTTTAATTGTTGGTTCTTCACATAAGATTCTCACTGAAACCTTCTTGACATTCTCAGTCCAATCCCATTCCTTAAGCTCATCTATGATCATGTCCCTGTTGATCACTACTTGCTTGTTCATTGGATCGAACAACTTATAACCTTCTAATTGAATGATATTCTATTAGGATCATTTAACTTGACTTGTCATCAAGTTTTCTTCTCAAATGATCTGGCACATGTATATGTGCTATAGATCCAAATACTTTCATATGACTCAAGCTAGGATTGACATCAGACCAACATTCTTCTAGCGTAATTCCATCTAGCTTCTTCGTCAGACATCTGTTCAAAATATATGTTGTTGTTGACACAACTTCACCCCATAATTCTTTGGGTAGATGCTTTCCTTTCAGCATACTTCTCACCATATTCATGATGGTTCTATTCTTCCTTTATGTAGTTCCATTCTTCTGTGGAGTGTAGGAGGGCACCACATCATGAACAATCTCTTATTTCTCATATAACATGTCGAAATATTTTGCACATATTCTCCACCACCATCGCTCCTTAGAATCTTGAGCTTTCGATCATAGATTTAAACTGGGTAAATACCTCGATCACTTCACTTTTCTTCTTAATCAGGTAAGTCCACAGTTTTTGACTGAAATCATCTATGAATGTGACAAAGTATCTATTACCTCCAATCGAATCCACCTAGATAAGACCACATACATCAGAGTATATGACTTTAAGGATTGCCTTCGACTTGCTTCTTTCATCCTTGCTAAAGTCGTTCTTGTGTTACTTCGCCTGCACACATTCCTCACATACTTCATTTAGAATGTTAATTTTTGGTAACCCTGAAACCATATTTCTTCTCTTCAAATTTATGATGTCTTTGAAGTTGAGATGGCCAAGTCTATAGTGCCATATCCATTCATCCCTACTAGCTGCAGTTGCAAGGAACTTGTGCTCCATCACATAAAGTTCAATCCTGAAGGTTCTATTCTAAGACATATGTGCCTTCAAGATTAATCTTCCACCAGAGTCAAGAACTCTCATCATCTTGTCTTTGATCGACATTTTGTAGTTCTTTTCGACCAACTGTCATATGTTGAGCAAATTAATTTTCATGCATGGTATGTACAGTATATTGGAAATTACTGACCTATTCCCATCTTTCCTCGTAATCAGAACATCACCAATACCTTCAGCTTCTAGAGTATTGTCATTTTCAAATTTTACCATATTCTTAATTGAGGGTTTCATGTTGACAAACCAATTTTTCCTACCAGTCATGTGTGATGAGCATTCTGAGTCAAAGTACCATTGATCTTGGAATATTTCTCCATCTCTTGTTGTGACCATCAACGACATCTCTTCTTCTTCATGCTTTGCAAACTGTGCATCATTATCTTGATTCTTTTGTTTTTCAGGACAATCACTATAGCAGTGACCATACTTATGACAGTTGAAGCACTGAATGTGACTTTTGTCAGATTTTCGACCACCGCCTTTTCCTCTATCTGTAACAACACCTCTTTGGTTGCTTTGATATGAGGGCTTTCTCTGATTCGACCAACCTCCTTCTTGCTGATTTTGATCAGTCAAATTGTTGTATACTTCTCTACCTTCGTTGTCGAACTACGTCCCTTTACCTTTCTTTTCTTTTGCTGATTATGCCTGCAAAGCCATATCACTATTTGATTTGCCTGCAGCTCTTTCAACTATTATTTGTTCATGAGATTCAAGTGTCCCTTGAAGCTCTTCCTTTGTCAATGTTGACAAATCTTTCGACTCTTCTATGGCTACTACCACATGGTCTAACTTTGGAGCTAATGATCTCAAGATCTTTGTAACAACTAATCTTGATGTCAACACTTCTCCATATACCTTGATTTAATTCACCAGTTTTGTATCCCCAGTGAAAAAATCAGTTATGCTTTCATTGTCTTCCATCTGAAGCAAATCATACGTTTTTTTGTGAGTTTGTAACCTCACTTCTTTCACCTTTTTTGCGCCTCCAAACGATTTTTCTAGAACTCCCCATACTTCTTTCGCGGATTCAACATCACTAACCTTTTCAAAATTGTCTGCATCAACACATTGATGGATTATAAAGAGAGCTTTATATTTTTTCTTCTTCAATTCTTTGTGTGCTACCTTTTCTTCATTCGTCGCGTTTGCTGCAAGCGATGCCACTCCCTCCTTCACAAGATCCAAAAGATCTTGATAGCAAAAGACAACCTTTATCTGCTTGCACCAATTCTCATAATTCCGATTCTTCAGAATTGGGAGACTTGCCGGAAAATGCTCGTTCGGATGATTCATCATCACCGCATTTTGCTTCCCACGAATCGCTCAACCAGTGCTTTAGATGCCAGATATTAAAAATTCACCAATTTTCCTTCAAGAAATCCACCAAAACTTATAGATAATTCCGAACCGAATCTTGATGAACAAGAATCAATTTTTTTGATTGATTACTTCTCTTGTTCTTCACTCTTCAGTCGAGTGAATCAACCAACTTTAGTTGCAAGATTTCGGTGCACAATGGTAATGAAAAGAAACAAAATTGAGTTGGAAATAAAGAGAGATTAGGATTTTCGAATAAAGAAGAAGAAGAAGAAATTTTTGTAGAGTAACTCTCTACTCTCAAACTAGGGAGTCTTATTTAACTGTGCAACTGCAAGTATGTATTATATATTAAAATCAAAGTGGGTTACTCAATATTTATAGAGTTTGATTTGTTTGCTCCTCAAGCAAAATCCAAAATACCTAATTATACTAATACTACAAAATTGAGTCTAAGTAAAAAATGCATCTTGAGACTAACTCCTCAATATTTCGACATCTAGGCCTTTCCATAACAAGCTACTTGGACACCATAAATTATATTTTCAATAGATTTAAATAACACTGAATTGTGATTTCAATAAACTTGATAAAAATATTGATTTGAATCATGTTTAAGGTGATTTGAATACCTAATAAAAATTGGTTTGCGGATGATTACAAAGAGCCATGATTCAAATCAAAATACATGGTGATTTGATTTGAGTCATGTACACATATTTAAATGCTTTAGTGTGTGCAAATTGTGTTTTCTCTCCTCTCTATATAAACCTTATTCACTCTTTCTTTTAAGGTTAACATTCATATTTCTTTATGATTTTTATCATAGTTATATTTGAAACTCTTTAATCCATTTGTTTTGTGTGTTTTTGTTCAGAGACGGAGATATGATTTCTATGCACATAGGTTTCAAAGAAAATAATTAGATTTTCTATCACCTTAAATTACAAATTTTAGATTTTTTAAATTGGTTTGGTCAAATTGTGAAAACGGGATAAATCAATAAAATTGAAGACTCAAAATCGAAGACTTTTAAGATTGAATTTATACTTGTTACATTTGAATTAGAGTATTTTAAAAGGTTTTATAATTTTTTTTTAATTGTAATAAATATTGAAGACATTGATTTAAAAGGCTGTAAGATGATAAGATGATAGTATTAAAGAAATTCATTGTAATCATACTTTTAAACTAATATCGAAAAATATGAAAGGAAATCTCTATCACCTTAAAAGAGAAGAATGAATTGAACGACAATTATAGATGAACTAATATAAATTAATATTTTTTTTAAATATTATTTTTTAATTTCAAAATATTTAAATAGTACAACTTGTGATTCTTTAAAGAGAAAATTTGCTATTATAAAATATGTTTCTCATAAAAGTGTGGAAAATTTAACCATCACATAATAAAAATATTTTTTATACATATCAATAAAATTATATTTTGCACTAAATTTGTTTTTGTTAAATTTATGATTTTTAACCAAAGAATTTGATTTAAAGTTAAAAGTTATTATTTTTAAATTGTGCAAAATTTATAAAAAAAAATTGTTCATAAATTATATTGTGTAACTATTAATGATTGTTGTGTGCAATGTTTCTGGCGCAACAAAACATATTCAATTGTTTTACAATAATAGTCGTGAAACATAATTCAACTAAAACTGTTTGTAGTTTATACAAGTGGTCCACCAACCGAAGGAGAGCATTGCAAAACATATGCTCACCTTATCGGAGCCAATGTCTCAAAAGAAACGATACTTATTCACAACAAAATTATGAAATTAATGAAGGAGGTCGATAACAAAAATTTGGAACAATGTAGACAAATTTGGGACAACTTGGTATGATCAATGCCAACTTAGAAAACAATGAGTTGCTCACCAAGGATCGAGGCATATTGATTTGAGACGACGACATCAACAATAAAACGATCTCAATACAATTTCATCAAATGTAAGATTGACGTGGTATTCTCAAATCAACAAGACAAAGTTGGAATTGATATATGCTTTCGGGACAAACACAACATACTTATAGATATTTTCAATCGTGTAGATGTCAATATTTAGAGAGATCGAGAAAATATATAAAAATACACTTTGCAGATGCACGTATCGAACCAAAATAAGATCTTAGATTGACATCTTGGTAACCAACCATAATAATAAATAGGTCAATGGTGATTCAACTGTGGGAATATTAGTCAATTTAGACTCCTTCCCTTCCACTGCATAGCTACGCTAACAAATACCATAAGCCCTCTATCCCACGCATCTAACTAGTTCGTATGGTTCACTGGTCCACCAAAAAGTCTCATTTGTTTAAGCGAAGCATAGTGCATTTTAGACGTCAAACGAGAAATGTCTTTTTCTTCTAAAAATTTTACTCAACTAATCCACTTTTAAAAAAATCCAAAATAACTCACTTTTCAAATTAATTTCTAAACTACCCCACTTTGAAGACGTGGCGCTAGATGAATTGACGTCTTCTATCTAAGTTAAAGAGGTGACGCCGATTGGATTGGCTAGTGCACCTGGTGTTGCCAATCCAATTGACGCTCATGTGTAAAAAAGAAGAGGAGACACCAATTGGTCTAACGCCTCTGTGTATTGCGTATTTTTTTTGAAAAACAATGTACGTTTTATATAAAAGTCGAAATCGGCCTAATTGATATTAATATTAATATGTGTTTACATATGAATACCATAAAGACTAATGTCGTTGACCGGTATGACCTAACTGACCTCCGGTACCACATCTCCTAGCTACCCGAACGAGTGGTCCTAACCCACGTTGATGCGAGTTGGTTCGTTGGTTAAACGCAAAGATACCTAAAGGCAAAAAAATTAGAAGTATTGAGAGACTCGATGCCTTACGTGGATGAGTGCAAGTAAAAAATGACAAGGATGCTATGGAAGTGATGTTTGGACCAAATGATATCAGTTTGATTGTTGTAATCAATTAGAAATGATGTTTTTAAATGTTGTGGTTGTCGCGCAAAAATTCAATTGTTGACCAAAAGTCAATTGTTGTATAAATGGTCAATTTTGTAATCTTTATACATGTATGGACTTTGAATGTGATTGTATGAAATGATATTTGATATTTGAATACATTGACTGTTTGAAATGAATTGTATGGATATGAAAGATATTGAAATGAATGAACATGATAACATGAATCAACATGGAATAGACTAAGTGATGAACTTGATGAATACCTAATCATGGATTAATGAACATGACCATAATTTGGATGAACAATGCCAAACATGAAACAAAAACTCTAGCAAGGCCCAAGATGTACAATGAACTAGGTCATAATCAAAGATTCATGGACCAAACAACAATGGCAATGTAAATGGAAATGCAAATGACATGAATGACATTGGCCAGATGAAATAAGTTAGGCATGGACTAAGCATGAGGATATGATCAGATGTAATGCTAGGGATGAATTGAATCAAGTGAAAGTTGTGATGCCATGAAAATGGGCTTGAACCAATGAACATAGACAAGCATAAGATGAACCTGTAAGGCCAAGAAGTGAATGCTAAACAGACCAAAGAAACCTCCTTAATAGATCATGAACAAATGGATCTTGAATGGATCTTGACCAGGCGAGTGAAGCATACACAATGGATGATGCAACAAATATATGGCTACAAAACACCACAACAATCATTTCAACATTTCCTCGACGCATCATTCACACCAATGTCTCATTTCAACCGTCTTAGTCGTCCTCCAATAACTCAAACACATCCCAACTACTCTGACATGGGTCACAAACTCAGCTATGGCGGTAACACTTCATTGCAGGTGGTGGTAATGTTCCTGGCCCCTCAAATCCTCAAACACCTGGGGTGAATCATCAATGTGGGTTAGGGTCACGCGTTCGGGTAGTTAGGGGATGTGGTACCAGAGGTCGGTTAGGTCATTCCGGTCAACGATATTAGTCTTTATGGTATTCGTATGTAAACACATATTAATATTAATATCAATTGGTCAGATTTCGACTTTTATCTAAAACGTACATTGTTTTTCAAAAAAATTACGCAATACACAGATGCGCCAGACCAATTGGCGCCTCCTCTTCTTTTTTACACATGAGCGCCAATAGGATTGGCAACACCAGGTGCACTAGCCAATCCAATTGGCGTCACCTATTTAACTTAGAGAACAAACGCTAATTCATCTGACGCCACCTCTTCAAAGTGGGGTAGTTTGAGAATTAATCTAAAAAGTTGATTATTTTAGAATTTTTTTTTAAAAAGTGATTTAGTTGAGTAAAAATTTCCTTTCTCCTTTATTTTAATTTTGATTCATTTAATTTTGATTTATTCACTAATATGGAACTTTAACACTTGTTTTCTTATTGATTCAACCCTAAATCATGGGTAAACTCATTTAATATTTCACTTTTATTGTCTTTTTTACAATAACTCTTATGTCAAATTTTCAATTAGACTATTATGACTCCTTAATCTTGATATTTTAGTTTTTAATAAAATAAATTAGTTTTGTTTTGCTGTAAAACTTAAATAATAACATGTCGCTGTTGTTTTTTGACCGATATACCCCTACATCTCGTTTTCCGTAGATTGTAGTTGCCACCATCGTCGCATACAGACACATTCAATCAATTGATCAGAGACACAGAAGCACAAACACCATGGATAGGGTATTCTCCGTTGATGAAATCCCCGACCACTTCTGGTCACCGCCGATTCACGTCTCCGGCGCCGATGAATCCTCCACGATGAGCCGCAGTGCTTCCGAGTGGGCTTTTCAACGCTTCCTTCAAGAAGCTTCGGTTTCTGCCACATCTCCCCCTTCTTCTTCCTCTGTTGCTGATGTGGACCCTCAGTCTAAACTCACCACCATCGCACCAAGGGACGCCGCAGTTTTGTCCAATGGTCATCCACATCCTTCTCCTCCGGTGGTGGCCGTTGATTCCGAGGAATATAGGGCTGTGTTGAAGAGTAAGCTTAATCTTGCCTGCGCTGCGGTTGCCATGACTAGGGTATTTTCGATTTTCCCCTTTACAATGTGAAACCATTCCAATCCTTTAGATTTGAATTTGGATCTGTCTTGATTTGTTTTATTCATGTTTTGGTAGTTGCGTTTGAAAAATTCTTTTTTTATTTTATTTATTCTTTTGCATTTTTGGGTCTGATTCTACTGAGTATTTCTACTTTTCATTTGGTTGTTCTTCTAATTTAGCTGATTGGAGTTTCTATTAGACATTAGAATGTTTCTCACTGGGAAAACAAGTGGAAAAGTATATAGTTTTTGTTCTCAATGGAATGGAGATATCTTAGGAGCAAAGGGCAACCTTATAGTAGTGGATCAAGCCTTCTACTTCCAAAATCATAGAATTTGAAGCCACTATATATATATATCCTATAGATGTGAAACCATTGCATAATTCAGAGGTGTATAAATATATCCTATTGATGCCGACATTAGGATTGAGCTTCCAAACAAAAGGTCTTTGATGGCTTCCATAAGATGCTTATTTTTAAAATATATGTTTGTGTGCATCTCGAGAAGTTATTAAGAAAGATCTAGAGATTAACGATTTGGATAGAAGTATGGTCCTGGATAGAACATTATGACGAAAGTTGATTTATGTAGTCGACTCCACGTAATGGGATAAGACTTGATTGTTGTTGTTGTTGTTTTATGTTTGTGTATCTCGTTTGTCTGTATATCACCCACCTTGCATTTACTTATGGTCATCTACAATTCTGCTTCTCAGTTGCATTCCTTCCAATTGCATTTACTTTGTAGTTTTGTATGATCTATTACATTTACATGGTTTGAAAATTGAGTTAGCCAGCTTCCGTTTTGCTTATCTTTTCACACTGAGAATTATGCATGTATGTAATTTTTGTTTCTTACTCATTGGAATAGGGATCTTTGACTAAATCTCAAGATCTAGCCTCTTTTCCTGAGAATGGATCACAGTCGTCTAATCCTACTCAAGTTGGAACTCAGCCCATTTTTGAAGGTTTGAATCAATAACTAGTTTTGAATATATGATAACCAAGAAGATTAATTTAAGGAAGTGGATCACATCTATGAAAAAAATTAATCACAACACTAGACCAGCTCCATGAATAACTTATAGGTAGCTGAATGCTGATATTTTAATATAAAATAATAAATTAGCAACTACTGTTAGTCTTCACACGAGTAGGCTGAATGCATAATCTATGTTTACAAGTTTTGTTTTAATCAAAAAGCTTTTATTCTCTTTTAGTGACCCGTTAAGTAATTTCTTGAGCAGCTTTAGGGCTAAATATGAATAACCCTTATTGAATTATGTAGCATCTGCTCCTTCTGGAAACGACCCACCTATATTACAAGATAAAGATGGCAATGTACCACCTGCAATCCCTTCCATACCTCCTCCTGTGCAGAAAAAAACTGTTGTTGCAATTAGGCCATCAACAAGTGGATCATCAAGAGAACTGTCAGATGATGATGAAGCTGAGGGAGAGACAGATATGAATGACAACACAGACCCCGCTGACGTAAAACGAGTAAGGAGGTACCATTTCTCTCAATACTACTGATTTTGTCATTGGAAATGCTTTTTCTTTTATATACTGTACATTGAGGAATAAACAATTTGGAAAATCATATAATTGGCTCCATAATGTTTTAGGAGTTTGTTTTACCGAGTATGAATTCCTCACTCCTTTCTGCTAAATGAACCAAGTGACAGGCCTGCCTAAAAAATTGTATCCAACCGGTCTCAATATCTTATTTTTCTTTTTCACAACTCTGCCCAAATTGTTGATGTGGTTGCATCAATTTTCCCTTTGAGCTCCTTTATTTTTCCTCTCAAACTAAGATGTGAACAAAACCCTCATGAAGTTAAGATGTTGCATTTCAATTAAAGTGATTATGCATCTACTAACTTATACAGTAAGTTGAAAAAAATGATGTTATCTGTAAGCTACTACTGCGCTTACCTTACCTGATTTTTTTCACAGCTGAGAATCTTTTTTTTCACTCTTTGTTATTTATGAAACACTCATTTGTTCGATTTGAGGATACATTCTACCTTAGTTAATTCAATTTCTAATGACATCTATCTGTCAGGATGCTTTCCAATAGAGAGTCAGCCAGACGCTCAAGACGAAGAAAGCAGGCTCATTTAACTGAGTTGGAAACACAGGTGTGTGTATTTTATTTTAGTTCTGGGTTCTTCTCCCTCGTCAGTTTTTCCGTTAGTTGATTAGTTCTTCCATAGAGATTTTCATGTTTTCTGACCATATATTGTATCTTAGGTTTCTCAATTAAGAGGTGAAAATTCTTCCTTGGTAAAGCGCCTCACCGATGTAAGCCAAAAGTACACTGATTCTGCTGTTGACAACAGAGTACTGAAAGCTGATGTTGAAACCTTGAGAGCAAAGGTAAAAAACTGATGTAGCAAACCACAAAATTTTTATCATACGAAGTTTTTCGCTATAAGCTAGTGGTTTGACTCGTCTAATAGAGCTTAAAATGGAAGTAATATTGATTTGTAATGAGAAAGATCTGACATGTTTCTGGTTTCAAATCATATTGTTCTCTCTTTTAGGTGAAGATGGCTGAAGAGACCGTCAAAAGAATTACTGGATTGAATCCGATGTTTCACATCATGCCTGATATATCATCAATGGGCATGCCATCATTTGATGGAAGCCCTTCAGACAATTCAGCCGATGCAGCTGTTCCTGTGCAAGACGATCCACATCATCACTTCTATCAACCCGCGTCTAATAATCCTATGCCGTGTCACGAAATGAGAGTCAACAATGGGTTGGGAGAAACTTCAATCGAAAATGTGCAGCAGAATAATGCAGCGGTTGTAGGTGGCGGTAACAAGGCGGGTCAAACAGCTCCTCCCGTCCACCGGGTGGCTAGCTTGGAACATCTTCAGAAGCGAATTCGTGGTGGCGTCGATTCTTGTGGCCCTTCTAATGGAGAGCAGTAATTAAATAGCCACATATTGTGGTTGATTTAGTCAAGAAATTACTCTTGAACACTCATTTCTGTATTATATAAGTAAAATCATATTCTTCTTAATTACACTGCAAATCAATTTAATGGAGCACATGATGCTGTACTCAATCAGTGCACTCCATATCTTCTTTTGGGTAAAATAAACCCTACCCTTATTTATAGATTAACAATCTCTTAACTTATTCCTTCAAAATTCAAAATGTTTGGTCAATAATGAGAGAAAGTACATTTTTTTTGTTTTATATTTAAAAAAAAAAAAGAATACATTTGTTTTTCATTAGCCTTGTTTTATACTTGCACTCGTTTGGTCATTAATATAAGAAAAAATTTACTTTTTAGATTTATCAAATAAATTTATCGAATAAATAATGTATTTGAACTTTATATAATCTAAATAACATTGATTCTTCAATTAATTTTTTCTTATATTAAGTACCATAAAAAAAATGATATACACGCTATCACAAAATATAGGGTGAACCATTGAAAATCTAACACAGTCCCACCCAATCCGTAACCTCACCCTTTTTCTCAAACAATCTTACTGATAATTGTTATCCACTCATTTATCAGAAACCAGTAAATAGAATCTAAACCAAAAATGGAGATAACACTTTCCATTTCTTCATCTTCAGTGATTCCAACTAGACTACCAAACTCTTCATGCTATTCCAATTTATCCTTCTTATCTTCCAACTCTAACACTTCCTCACTACTCTTGAAGAAAGCCAGAATCAAAACCAGAACAACAAAGGGTTTCACCTGCAATGCCTTCTTCGGTCTAGGCGTGCCTGAGCTTGTTGTTATTGCGGGAGTCGCTGCTCTTGTTTTCGGTCCCAAGAAATTGCCCGAAGTCGGTCGCAGCATCGGCCAAACTGTCAAAAGCTTCCAACAGGTTCATAACAGATTTTTCATAATTAATCGCATAAAACTTTGTAACTTCAATAATCATGTCTATGTGCAAATGCAAGCTAGTGAGTTTTTTATTTTAGATTTTGAAATATTGTAGGCAGCAAAGGAATTTGAGACCGAGCTAAAAAAGGAACCAAATCCTACAGAAGAAATCTCTGTTGCGAGTGAGCAAGAGAAGCAAGACATTAAGGTTTCCAGCACAAAGGATAATGTATGAGATGATATATGCTATATAGAGATTTCTTAGTAATAAAATTGTAGCATGGTGTTATTGTTATCCATTTAAAACATGTGTTATTCTATCAATTAAGATATAAAAAGTCTCTGATTTCATCTCTATCTAACTATAACCATGCCAAGAAATAATAATATTTGATGGCTTTTGTGGTAGTTGAGTTACCTTTTTTCTGTTACAAGGAACATGGGTAGGTTAGGTATATAATTAAGAAACTTTACCTAAAGCAAAACAGAATATATTTGTTGAAGTAAGTTAGTCATTATTTTGAGCATTTGTCAACTTAAAACGTTGGAAGATATACTAGAGTAAAACATTATTTATGCTTTTAAAATTCACGCCCAGTGGGACTCGAACCCACAATCGTTTGATTAGAAGTCAAGCGCCTTATCCATTAGGCCATGGGCGCTTTGTTGTTTATTTTTGTTAAATATTTGTTATTATTTAAGTTTTGGATGTATGCCCTACAACATTTTTCCGCCAAAGAGTTATACCTCAATTGCTTAACTTTTTAAAATTATTGACTTCTTTTATTATTTCTTTATCTTTGGGAATTCCCTGTTATAAAAAAATAAATAAAAAGGAATTCCCTGTATTTTCAAAATTCTGTTTAAATTGTTGATTTATTTTACTTCTTTATCAGTTATTTTAAAATCATATTAACTATTTGTTTATTAATTACTAATATATTATTACTTTGGCAAATATTTCACATCTACATCAACGAGGAGATGACAACGTTAATATATTTTGCAAAAAATATTCAAAAAATATAAGAATAACTTGTATAATTTTTTAAAGTGATTATTTACATAGAAATCGACGGAAAACATGCAACAAATTGTACAACTAATCTTTATTGGATGAATAAACTAATCTTAAAAAAAACTATAAACCAACCCATTTGTTTTGGTTTGTTTTAGAAATAATTAGTGTAATATAATTTTGTATAAACAAATTTATAAAGAAAAAATTTGATTTTAATAGTTATTCTTAAAATGTTATTTTAGATATTTTATTAAAAAAAATTGAATATCAAAATTTTAAAAAATCATTTAATTTTGAAGCTATTTCAAACGATTTTTCATAAAAATCATATTTGAGATACAACTTTTTAAAAAAATTGCGATTTCGACTATATTTTGATCTTCAATAATGTATGTTTAAGTTATATGATGTCAAAATTAGTCGTTCAATCTAGAAAAAATGAATATAAAAAACTTGTAATATTTTGAGAAATGGTTTTATAAAATCTATTTTTAAAAAATTCAAAGAAAAAAAATCAATTTTTTTAAAGCTGAAACAAACAGTCCCATGAACTCTTTTAAAGAATCCATTGTCTTTGGGATTAGGAAGTCAAAAGTATCAAAAGTAAATGACATAAAAACAAGTTAGTTGTATCATAATTATGTTTGACATATTTACTTGATGTGACTTTGAGGGTTGCATGTCCTACAGTAAAATCCTAAATTCCACAAGTAGAGAAACCTCAATCAAATTCACATATGCATGTTTTCCTCCTACACACTTGTATATCAGAATATCTGTTGATCCAAGAGTCGATCTTCCCTTTTGTGGGTCGGTTAAGAAGTTCACACACGTCTCTTTCTTCATTAATACTTTCTCCCTTCTAAATATAAAAAAAAATGAAATCCCTAACAAAGTCATGATGGTATTTGAAGCCTAGAAACTCCTTACACTGAACATTATGGTTCTCCAAAGGTATTTAGGAAAATCTTACAACAAACAAGACGAATCTCATCAATAAAAAAATAATGGAATCATGAAGATATACCTAAGGATATTGTGATAGTTTATTGGTGACTTATGGTGGCCTAACCAATAAATATGAATAACTAAAAGAAAGTCTTGAGCATGTGATGCTTTCAAACACCTAAAATTTTTGTTGTCTTGTGATTATGTCAAACTTTATTTCTATGTCCTGCACAATTTCACTTAAAAAGGTACTTGTCAAAAGGCGTTGAGCTTTAGGGGGGACAATGTTCTTGATAGTAAAATTGTTTAGGTCAAAAACTGGAATCATACTACCAAGATCATCCAAAGTTTTATCAAAATTAGAGTCCATACTACATATCCCCCAGTCTCTTGTAACACCCAAGGTTGAGCTCTGGAATCCACAAAAGCATATGAGGCAACCTTTATTGTTGAGTACAAACTCAACCCTTAACCCTAATAGGTAAATAAGTCACCTTCCATTGAAAATTCATTTATAAAAGACCTCAACCAACCATAATGTCTTCATCTTTCCCTCATAACTCTTTTTTTTTTATCAAACCAAATAACTACCTCCTCCACGTGAATCCATTGACATGTCTTTAGGTGAAAAAAATAGTTTGGAAAAATTGACACACAATCAAAGTAGAAGAAACTAACTTTGTGGATCTTGTAACGGTAGAATAAGATGCATTAACTCAACAATTCTAACGACTTTATTCATGGACAATCCCTCAATAAAACCTTTATCCTGACTAACACCCTCTCAGAGCAATTTCATCCCCAACACCACTGATGTGCGATCTAGCATGTATACCTTATTTCTACAAGTAATAATGTGGTGAGTACCATAAAATATCGAACACGTAGACTGAAACTAGTGTTGAGTTTAATTTTACACCTGTTGAACAAAAAGGGTTTTGGTTGGTTTGTTTGGATGTTGAATTATAAGAAATAAACATCTATAAAATTAATAATAAATGTTTTTCAGGGATAAGCTTGACCTAGGTATTTCCTTGCACACCTTATATGACCTTTCTAGTTAATTTATTTATTTGTTGCATATACTTATTCCCTAGATTGTTCAATCCTTAGTCCTTAGTTATTATACTATTACCCACTCATACAAATCACTCAAGTCCTTGGTAAGTCGCAATCTAAGGCTAAGAAATTAATTAACAAGAATATAAGAGTTTCATAGTTCCACCCTAGCCCTGGGTGGCAGTTGCCTACAATACCTAATTTGAAGCCTTTACGTATTCCAAAACTAGTTTCACAAGGTAAAACACACATCAATTTATTTGCGATCAATCAATAAATAACATTAATAGTAGATATTATAAAAATGTTTAATACACTTTTTGGTCCTGTATTTTAACCCCGAGGTTCATTTTGGTCCCTTAACTTTAAAAAGGTCCATATTGGTCTCATTAACTCTTCAAAATATATCATGTTAGTCTTTTTTGTCCAATTAGCAACGATTATAGCGATCAATTTCTAATTTTTTTCGTTGCTAATTAGATGAAAATGACTAACATGATAAATTTTAAAGAGTTAAGGGACCAATATGGATCTTTTTAGAGTTAAGGGGGCAAAATGAACCCCGAGGATAACATACAGGACCAAAAAAGATATTTGACCTTATAAAAAGAACAAAAGATAATCCATTAAGTTATAAACGGTATACACGGGTACAAAAGTTATGCCCTGAATACAAGAACATGTGGCTAACAAATGAGGAGTTTAGCTACTTATTGAGTAATCAAACATCAAAATACTACCCCCATTCTGAAACTTCAAGACAACTAAATTTAAGGAAATCTTTCTAACTTTCAGCTCTACTCAAATTTTCTCTCTTTCTCACTAGTTCTCTCAAATGAAAATTAGGTTGATCACTCAATCAACACACAATTGCCGTTTTATCATAGGGTTGAAAACTTTCTAAACAATTAATCAAACCAAAATTATAACACACTTTTAAGGCATGAATGATTATAACGTAGATTTGGTTAAGGTGGGATGATTTTGAAAATAACATGCCTAATAATTTGGACTTAGATACGTTATTCCTACGACCAATCCTTCTTTTCACATTTATTTTCTCTTAACCACAATATAATTTAGGCGATGGTACTCACTTCAGAGACTTGATTTTGTTTTGATTCATAAGAGTACCCGTTCTTTTTATTCATTTTTTCCAGGTGGGCACCTTTTTATTCATTACTTCATTTTTCGTGTTAGGTCTCACTATTTTCGTTGCAATAAGACTATCATCATAAACTTAAAGTGTTGTTATTTCATGAGAAAAACCAAGCTTAAAGTGTAACTAACTCAAAAGTAATGTGGATAATAATAATGCATTCAGTCTCATGACTTATAATATGGATTATAACAAAGAAATGGGATAAGGCTTAAAGGGGTTAACAAACGATAATATCACAATAAGGGTTAGAAAAAGCTCATAGTACTAAGAAAACTTTGCTATAATGTGTAAATTAAGATAATTAACTTATAAAGAAATATTGTAAGTTATAAAAATTAAACAAAAATACACTCATAAGCAAGGAAAAGTTAAGAAATAAAATATTTGACTCAAAATCTCACAATCTTAGATATTTAGAAGTTGAGCAAATCATCAGAAAAAGTTCAATACTATTTCTTATCTTTCAATACGTTATGTTGAGTTTACATATCCCTAAGCAATCACATGTACTTATTTAATAATTCACACTTCGACTATTTGGTTATCAAAAGGGAAGAAACATGTTATTGAACTGGAAAAACTCATAAAATAAAAAAATTCATTAGAACTTAACATATCGAGCTTGCAGTTATAACTCTTTAAGTGATTTTAAGAGTAAAGGGCTCAATTTCTATGCTTTCTCTGATCCATGGGAGTGTTTAGCCGATTGCCTTGAAATTTTAATCGTTTTTTGCATTTTCTAAATCTGCAACACCATGGTGATAAACGTTTGCAATTTTGATTAGGCCTGACCATTTGTACATTTTTGAATGAGTCTAACGATTTGGACTTCAGTTTTACATGAAAAACTTTCAACTTGGAATTAAACAATATCAATCATTTCCCCTCTCATCATGAAATATTTTTTTCAAGCCATTTTTGTTGTTTTATCTGTGTAAATTATGGAGTTATCATTAACAAAATGTCTAAATTGATTCCAACTCATGGGGTTGTAGAATTTTTTTTTTACTTGAGTGAGATCAAAGTTGATATATTTTAATGCTCGTAAAGCTTTATGCTCGAACTAAAGCAGCAAGTTACATGTTTTTTCCATAAACAAGTTTATAGGGAGATATAATTAGGGGAGAGTTGAATATTGTACGATATGTGAACCGCTATCGCGCACGAGTTAAAAATAAGTTAATAAAAAATATAGTTTACGGAAGCTACACTCGAGTCGTATCTCAAGGACTTCTAATTCAATTACCTAAATTTTAGAATCAATAAAGTTATAAGGGGGGGGGGGGGGGGGGGGGGTTAGGTTTAGTGAAATTCGATAAAAATGTGTATGAGTAAAAATCAATTGATCCATTGAATCGACAACTACGAACTATCGACTCTTCGGTTTAATCTCTAATTTATATTCTTTTCCTGTTTGACTATAAAGTATATTAAGCAAGCGTCAATCTACCAATGAAAGTTCGAATTCATATTATCGGATAAAGCATCCCCATTGATGGTGAATTATAGTTAAACAATCAAGCATAGTAAAACTATAATGTATCAATTATACCCTAAGAAACCAAATTTTATCAAACTAAGTCCTATTAATTATATCGTCATTCAAATTAAGTATTAGAATACAAAAAAATTAATAGGAAAAGAATAACAATAATGAAATTAAATATATAACATAAAAACCTCAAGTTTTGGCGAATTGATGAAACAACGGATCGAAAGAGAAGTTTAGCCGACCATATGAGAAAAGTTTCAAATAAATTCGTGTTCTAAAATCTATGTTCCACCTTGTAGCGGTAAATTCATGACCATCAAGCTATGGATAAGCTAGACGTCAATAAAACCAGAGTCGCCACCGCGCTTTTATTGTTTCCAAGGGAAAATGGAAAAGTACGAACAAAATCCAAAAGATAAGAAGTTTTCAAATCAAAACTAATAAAATGCCATAGATTACAGGTAAGGGGGTTGGTTACACAGAGGGAAGGTGTTAGCATCCAAAGTGTCCTAGGTACTCCTAGGGAGCCCTTTTTTGTGTGCATATGTATTTTTGTATAAAATGATGTTTGCAATAAAATAGAATGGAGGGATGAGAAAAGAATTCATTAATTATATTTTTGTGTTTGACAAGACCTTCGAACTTATGCCTACTATTGTAGCGGGGTATTCGTTACCTTATGGTTTATTGACTAAACCAAAAGTAAACATACAATTCGAGTCTCCACCGCACTTTTATTTGTCCAAAGGAAAGGCTAAAAAGCGAACAAAATCCAAGTAAGAAGTTTTATCAAATCAAAAACTAATAAAAATGTCAGAGATCTAGGTAAGGGGGTTGGTTATGAAATGGGAAGGTTTTACGCACCCAAAACATCCTTAGTACTCTAAGGGAACCTATTTTTGCAAATGTGTGTTGTAGGTTGGTATTTGTGGAAATATGTGCAAAAGATTGGGGGGATGAGAAGAGAATAGATTATATTTACAATTTTGTTGTTTGAATGAATGAACCCATTGCCTACGTACCATCATAAAGGTAGGATCAAAACCTCGTAGTTCAGGGTAAAAATCACAAAGATTGGTGAATTGATTTGATCAAAAGCCTTAAGGTCTTTTGTTATCAAAGGGAGAAAACTCAACCTAAACCAACAATCCACCATGTGAGGAAGGCTTCAACATGCTAGTGAGGGGTTAACCCTATAATAAGCATGGAAGACTTATAATCCAACCACTAAGGATAAGGTGAGGTTTACATCAACCACTATGATAACTCAAACCTATGACTAATGTTTATGAAAAGTTTTTTAACAAAGGTGGTCATTGGAACCACAAAATCAACTTGAAGTGAGTTGTATTTACAAGTTAGATTTACTTACAAAATGAAGTCAAAGTTAGATTAAGATTTATTCACAATGAGTATTAAGAAAAGAGTTTGAAAAGTCAAAGGCATAAGGCCTAGGTTTCTAATTTGAAAACAATGTCAAAGTTTGCACAAAAGAATTTGGCTTGGGTTAGAGTGAGGAGAAGAAAAGAAGGGCTAGTCCTAAGGCATACAAAGATAAGAGAAGAGATAAAACCCTTGGAGTTCCTTTTCTTGAAATCATAGAGATGATTCAAGATGCTCATTTCCTTTGGACTTAGCAAAACAACAAGCAATCACACACTATTTGGGTTCAAGCTCCTAGGATCTCCATTTGGCTTATCTCTCTTAACTTGGCTACCCATGACAATGGTCCTTCTTACTATCTCAAGGTGGAATCCCTATCACATAAGAGCAAACATAAAAAAGTTCACAACACAATAAGAGGAATGGACAAAGAATGAGTTTGGAAAGGAAGTCCTTTGAAGTCAACTTAGACATTTAACATTCTAAAGGCATGAGGCCTAGTTGCTCTTCAACAAATTTAGCATTCTAAAGGCATGAGGCCTAGTTGCTCTTGAACTCATTTAAGCATGGGTAAGTCCTAATTCTAAGTCCTTTCTCCTTTTGCATTAGGTTCACACAAACAAAGACAAAACAACCACAAGACAACAATATATTTATGTACAATAATGAGCTCAAGTGAGCAAAAGGAAAATGACATAAACATAAAATATGTGCTCAAGTGAGCAAAGGGAAAAACAATATGAATAAATGAGCAAAAAGTAAATTGCATTAAAGTAAATTGCAAGAAATTAAATGCTTGAATTTAAAGTTAGTAATTAGTATGGTTATGTTAGTTTGTCATAAGACAATTTAGCGTTATGTTAAGCAATCGTAAGTGGATTAATGTAGTAGTCACACCTATCCGAGGCCGGTCAATAAAACTATAGGCAAATAAACACAAGTTAGAGATCATGACTAGTAAGCCAAGCTCCTACAACTTGCCATGCCAAAAGAAAAGAGAAAGGCCTTGTATGGACTTTAGGTTTTTTGCTTGACCAAGAAGCAACCTATCTTGGACACAAAGCAACTCACTTGATCTTGTATCAAGATGAGTTTGATTTGGATCAAAGAAGGTTAAACCTCTCATATGTCAAGACCAACCATAAGACATTAACTCATTGGCCAAAATAAAAAGAAATGAGATGAAGATGAAATGAATGGAAAAAGAAAAAAGTGTCAAACACAATTGGTCAAAAGTGAATCAAATCATCATCAACCAATGCTAAACAAAAGAGAAATGAAGATTAGAAGTTAACAAGTCAAATATATTTTTTTGGTATTTTTTGAATTAAAATAAAAATGTAAAATAAAATGAACAAAATATGGTCAAACCTCAAATTCAATTCAAATCAACTTGAACAAGTCCAATTAAATTCTCATAGGTCTAACATGGTCAAACAAGCTTTGATAAATTTTCTCAATATTTTTTGAAATCATAAGCTATTTTAAAACAATTAAAAACAATGAAAAATAACACAAATGAATTAAAATCTCAAATCAATTAAGAAATTGATGAGACTATTTTTCATTGATTTATCATGATCCATGTGTTAAGAAAATATTTTTGGATTTTTCAGATGTCAAAAAGTATTTAAAAATGAATTAAAACTATTAAAAACCAAATAATTCACAAAAAATATTAAATGAAGTCACAAAAATAATTAAAAATCAAAATATGAAACTAGATTTTTCAAGATTATTTTTGGCATTGGTCTCATATTTTTGTGACTTCAAATAAAATATTTATGAATTTTTGAAAATAAAAGGAATTAAATGGAATTAATCAGAAAATAAGAAAATAAGGAAAAACCAGCGCGCTTGGATCATTTCATTAAATGACGTGGCCATGATCTGAGGGCTCAGAGGCGCGGTCATACCATGATCCTTAGTCAAGCGCGCAACATTTTGAATTAAAACAAGTCATAACAATGCAAGGCCAGGATTAAAACATTTGAGAGAGATCCAAGGGATGAGAGGCTCCCACGTGGGGATGGTGGTGGAAACCACAATCTTCTCCGACCAGCCAACTGATTCCGGCCACCACGCGCAAGGATTTCAACTTCAATGAAAATGAAAAAGCAAGGTATCAAAATGAAGCTGGGGTGATGTACATCACCCCTATAACCGTGGATTCTCCTCAATGTTCCTATTTAAAGAGAAACATGAGCTTGAAGATCATCGTACACAAACTGAAATGGCACGATTCATGAAATTAAGACCACCACTGGCCTGCCTCATGCTTGGGGACTTCAGAAAATAACACAAACTCAAGCAATTCACATTGTATATCAAGATCTAGATCAAGAAAAATTGAGGTTCTACCTCTGAAATGCAGCTTCAAACAGCACGAATTCTTCAAGCTTTTGATCCAATCCTGATCTGGAAATGTAATGATGATGCAAGGCTAAGGAATTAAGACTTGAAGATCAACTAATGATGTTGAAATTCAAGCTTGAAATTGAAAATGAAAATTGAAATTCCTTTGAGTGAGGGTTTGGTTTCCAATTCTGCAGCGTTTCAGATCTCCTTCAGGTTGAATTTTGAATGAGGTTACACTTCTATTTATAGCTGAACTTGATGCAATGCTTGCTTTCCCTCGTATGCATGAATTTTGGATCCTTCATGCATGGGCCTGTACAGGCGCACGTGAGGCCCAAAAGTGAATGGAAATGCATTCTGAGATCAAATGCAAGTGAATTGGACGTGTAATTGGAGCTGCATTGGCTTTCACATGAAGTTATGATGTGAATTGCAAAAATGAGCATAAACATTAAGCTCTTCGAAACTCCCACATGGAAAATCCAAAAATGGTCATGTGAGTAATGATTAGAAAGCTCTTGGAATAAGGAACAAAAGTTATGTTGAGCAAAAATTCATTTGGAGTTTGGAAATTTATGAAAACTGGCTGTGAAGTTTGGGGTACAAAACATGTCTAGGTTCCCTTTGAATTTTTTTGCCAAAAGCAAGCAACTTCAAGCCCTTCTGTTTCAATTATGCAAGCCTCAAATGGAAAAACCTCCAACATCAAAGTTGTATATATTTTCAAGGTTATAAATTTAAACTTAAATTTGTCATAATTTGGATTTTTAATGAGAAAGTTATGGGCACTTTAAGTTGGACATTTTTCAAATTCAATGGTTTTGGTCCATAGTGACCTATACTGTTTTGTATTATCACATGTGTTTCTTTTAGGATTATGAAATTTTGTCCAACATAACAATTGAAGTAGACATCTTAATCTTTCCAATTCAATTAGTCTCACATAAAAATCATAAAAATTAAGGAAGTTAGGTCATTGAGAAGTTGACCTAAAATTAGGGTTTCAATCAAAATGACCTATAATGTTTTGAAATGGATGATAACCTTCCAAGTTTAAAATTGATTTTTGATGAACATGAAAGTTGTTCATATGGTTCTTAAGAACAAGTTTTCTCTTGGGGTAATATTCATTTGACAAACTCATCACAAGTTGTATCTCAGTGATCCTCAGTTTAGTCAGATGACTTGACTGGTCAACTTCTCAAAGTCAAACTTCAAATCTTGATGAATGAATGATTGAGGATACTCAAATAGGCTCATATATGCATAAAATAATGAATGAGAGAACTTAACTTAATTGAATTTGATCATAGGTTGAGGTTGCTTCATGAGCAAGGCATATTCAATGCACAGTTGAATTAGGTTTTCCTTGGGAAACAATCCTCAAGCCCTTTGGGTTATCTTGATCAAATTGGAAAATTGAGATACTTGGGAGACATATATGATGATTAGGAGCTTTGTGGGCCATTGTCATGCTTGCTTTCATCTTCATCTAACCACTTCATTGAGCTTAGGGGCCTCCTAGGAGCAAAGGGAGCACATGATCACTTGAGCTTCAAAACAAAAGAGTTAGTGAAATATTTTTGTGCTTTTGGTTAGTAAACAAAATAAGAAAAGCAATAATATACAATTCAAGCATGCTTGGTGGTCTCAAACCACTCACACAAGTCCCACCCTAGGGTTAAGGAGCCACACATGTTATGATCCTTGAGGTAATGCATTGAGCAATGATGTGATGCTATGAGGGATCTTAGGGTCAAAATTAGGGTCTTACAGATGCCCCTATTTAAGGTCATTCTAGCCGGAGATATGAAGGTTAAAATCTTTGTCTCGACAAGGTAAAATGGGCTTAAATAATAACAAAGAGATGAATTTTGGTCCCTAAGAGACCTCATGATGCAAATGTATGCATGTAAAAATAAAATCTCCATGGTGGATAATTGCCACGAAGGAAAAGAAATCAGAAGAAACTGAAAAATTCATAGGAGTAACAAACTCACTAGGGCAACAGAGACTCTGGGGGGAAAATAGGGTAAAATGTGTGAGCAGGTCACGACTTGAAAACTTGCTGGGAGACACGAAGGGATTCCACGAAAATAAATCGATGGAAAGACTCGAGTTGATGCAAACATGCATGTATTGGGGAATATGCCAATACAGCAAAACTATCCACAAAGGATACTTCGGATAAAAATCCGGACTCAGACGGGGATGTCCACAAAGGACTCAGTTGAGAAAGAGAAAAACGAGATATTACCGAATACTGGGTAATAAACTCAAAGAGAGACATGTTATCAAAACACCGGTTACTGGGTGAGAGAACAACATGCTCAGGGAGAAAGAATATCTAAGACTGGTATAAGGGTGAGAGACATCAATCATCCATAACATCTGAGGAGGACCTAAAAGGCACATCTCAACTCAGGAGAATCTGACTCCACAGGGGACAAAAAGTCATAATAGGGAGCAGAAGGAAGGAATACCGGGGATACCGGCTACTGGGCATATAATAGGTGACCTACCAGGCGTGAATTGGGAACATATCCAAGACACTCATCATCCGAAAGGAGGGCTGAAAAAGCAAACTCGACTTACAGGATGGACATTCGATTCCACAGGGAAATACGAATCTTACTCAACTGGGGAAGAAAAAGACTTCGACTGAAGAGCGCATGAGATATATTATCTATTACCGTCATAACATAGATAACATACTCGCATGGAAGATTATCCACAACCGGTTACTGAGTTAATACAGGATAAATCGACCGAAAAGAAAGGACATTGGAATACCGGTTACTGGGTATAAAATGATGACCAATCAAAAGGAGAAACAATCATTACCAACCAAAAGGGTAAATGAAAGATGACTCGGCGGGGATAAATTTCCTGATGAGAGCAATTATCCAAGAGATATATCACCGGTTATTGGGTGAAATACTAAAAAACGAAGGAATATCAATACCGAATATTGGGTAAAGATAACCAACAAAGAGGGGATTACATCTACCGGTTACTGGGTAGAAAACCACAGAAATAGGACTTACAACTATCGGTTACTGGGTAGGAGGCCACAACGTTCGCTGGGGAAAAGGATGAACAATTACTGGTTACTGAGCAATTGCACAACTAAACCACAGGGAAACTGCAGGGGATAACAAGAAAGGAATCAATCTAGGAACAAACTAGAAGAACACACTTAACAAGACTCAACCCAATGAGGATATAACTCAGGGGAGTAATTCTATCCCAATACATAATTAGGGAGGAAAATGAAACAATAATCATCCACGAGGACATAACTCAGTGGGGAATAAAGAAGGAAAGCTAGACACTTTCTGCCTATGAGGCTGACTCTAAATGGAGAGATCAGACACAAACATCTGCTTGGGGAAGAATGTTTCACCAATAGCAGGAGATTACAAGCAAAGATATATGGCAAAGTATGCAACATGAATATCTGAATGCTATAATTGTTCATGTATATGCGTGGTTTATGTATGATTAATGCTGACACACAAACATATCTAACACAAACAGGCTCCAGAGCCACGAACAGACATACGGTATAACATCTCAAAAGAGAAAGGCCAGGCCCACAGGAGAAATCAGCTCTGGTGGGGATGATCTAATACCAGGAGACACCAATCACCGCTGGGGATAGGCAAAGGTCATTGCTTCCTACTGCCAGGGATATTCCAACAATTCTCGGGAACAAGTGACGGGATATTGATAAGATCTGTCGTAGAAGAACTCTACTGGGGAATCTTATCAAGGAATGATGTGAAACTCCATGGGGAACAATCACCAAACAGATACTCATCAATCAAAACACTCTCTTTTAACTGCTGGAGAGACAACTCTGCTAAAGGGAGAAGGAACAATTACTCCGCTGGGGAAGGAAATAGCACCTCTTCCTCATCACCATCCAATACTGGAAGAAGTCTTCAGACTTGGAGGGGATACAAATTATCACGCTCGGATCAGGAAACTCCACCGGTCATGGACTGTAAGCGACCATACTGGGGACAAAACTACCGACAACCCTGCTGGGGATGAACTGCAAGCATTCCCGAAGGAACTGTCTTGGCTGAGGGGAACGGAAACGAATCCTTCGTCAACACGCGCCATGCTGGGGATGAAAAGGGAAATAAGCCCTTCACCAACTGCTCTAGACAACTTTCCTGCTGAGGAAACAACTTATCTGGAAAGGCAGCTATGCAGGGAACATATGCTTACTCAGCTGGGGACTTCTACTCATGTCGGGGAAAGACAAACTTCCTCGTGAATAGATAGCATATCAAATTTTATCAATCTATAAGGGATTTTAGGTCAGTCCACACAAGGGATGACAACCATATAATTGATAAAACACAAATGCTAGTGCCTGATATAGAGGTATACACATCTCTAAAAGATCGAGGCCAGAACTCCAGACTCTCTAGGGAGTTGATGATGTATCACTCTTATGCGCTCGCTGGGGAGACAACTCGAAAGAGGATAAAGAGGATATAAGAAAGCCAGAAATATGAACGAATGTCTTGCCTTTTGGAGATCGTACTATCCTTGGGAGAGCACTGAAGTCATTCCAACTATCCTTTTAGTCATCGTGAATGTTCACTTTGTTTAAAAACAATTTATAGAACTTTATTTGTTTAAAACAATGATATTTATCAATTAAAACATGCAAACATTTTTTAAACAGAAACAAATAAGAGTGCCAAGAATTGGATAAAGGCTCGAATTTATTTAATAGAATGGTAGTCCGTAAATGGCGAGACTCCATGGATCTTTACAAATTTGAAATTGGTGATATATAGTGGAAAAAGGGCTACATTAAACATAATGACCATTTCTCCACCAACTCTGAATCCAATGTATTTGAAGCTTCAGTTGATGACGACTGAGCGAGAATCTTTGATAGAAGACAACTTGTAGAGCAAAGTCTTGTCAGGATGCAGTTACTTGCCAAATCCCTAATTTTTTCCTAGATTGCCCCAGGGTGAGGTACTCAATCTAGCGGGATATATATATATTCATTTTTTTTACGTCTCTAACTTTTGCCTGGACCGCCCTTTCGGGTTTTCAATCCACCGAGACGCTCATTTTTGCCTAAGCCGCCCTTTCGGGTTTTCAACTTAGCGAGCTATTCTGTTTTTATTTTTAGGCGAAGTATTTCTTGACTGCATCTGAATTCACAGGACGAGTGAAATCCTCCCCATCCATAGTTGTAAGCAACAAAGCACCGCCTGAAAAGGCTCTCTTAACAGCATATGGACCTTCATAGTTTGGAGTCCACTTGCCCCTGGAATCGAGCGTGAAAGACAAGACTTTCTTGAGCACGAGGTCACCTTCTCGGAACACACGAGGCTTGACCTTCTCATCAAAGGCTTTCTTCATCCTCTGCTGATATAACTGACCATGGAACATGGCAGTTAATCTCTTCTCTTTAATTAAATTTAGTTGGCCATAACGACTCTGGAACCATTCAGCCTCAGTCAACTTGGCTTCCATCAAGACTCTCATTGATGGGATCTCAACCTCTACGGGGAGCACAACCTCCATGCCATATACAAGAGAGAAAGGGGTTGCCCCTGTTGAAGTGCAGACAGATGTACGATAGCCATGTAAAGCAAATGGCAGCATCTCATGCCAATCTTTGTACGTAACAACCATCTTCTGAATAATCTTCTTGATGTTCTTGTTAGCAGCTTCAACAGCCCCATTCATCTTGGGTCTATAGGGAGAAGAATTATGATGCGCAATCTTGAACTTGCTACACAACTCTTTCATCATCTTGTTGTTCAAGTTAGATCCATTATCAGTAATGATATTGTCTGGCCCACCATAGCGGCATATGAGTTGATTCTTGATAAACTTCACAACCAGTTGCCTGGTCACATTCGCATACGATGCCGCTTCAACCCACTTGGTGAAGTAATCAATAGCTACGAGAATAAAACGGTGACCGTTTGACGCCTTAGGCTCTATCATGCCAATCATGTCAATTCCCCACATGAAGAAAGGCCATGGTGAGGAAATAACATTCAGAAGTGTCGGGGGAATATGAATCTTATCCGCATAAATCTGACACTTGTGGCATTTCTTCACATATTTGCAGCAGTCAGACTCCATTGTCAGCCAATAGTAGCCTGCTCTCAACATCTTCTTTGCCATGGCATGTCCATTGAAATGAGTACCAAATGAACCCTCATGGACTTCAGTCATCAACAGGTCTGCTTCGTGTCTATCCACGCATCTGAGCAGAACCATGTCAAAATTCCTCTTGTAAAGCACATCGCCATTAAGGTAGAAACTGCCAGATAATCTTCTCAAAGTTTTCTTATCTTTAACAGATGCCCCAGGCGGGTAAATATGACTTTGGAGAAAACACTTGATATCATAATACCATGGCTTATCATCTTTCACTTCTTCAACTGCAAATACATGAGCTGGTCTATCCAAGCGCATCACAGTAATATTGGGATCTTCATTCCAATATTTCACCACAATCATTGAAGCAAGCGTAGCAAGAGCATCTGCCATCCGATTCTCATCTCCAGGAATATGATGGAAGTCAACCTTAGTAAAAAAAGTTGACATCCTCCTCGCATAATCTCTATATGGGATGAGGCCAGGCTGATTCGTCTCCCATTCACCCTTAATCTGATTAACAACAAGGGCCGAATAACCGTAAACATCAAGATGTTTGATCCTAAGATCAATACACTCTTCCAAACCCATAATACAGGCCTCATATTCCACCATATTATTCGTGCACTTGAAAGTTAGCCTTGCTGTAAAAGGAAAATGGGTGCCTTGAGGAGTAATAATCACTGCCCCAATACCATTTCCATACTGATTAACAGCACCATCGAACACCATGCTCCATCAGGAACCAGGCTCTGGCCCTTCATCGAGCGTAGGCTCATCACAATCTTTCATCTTCAAATACAGAATCTCCTCATCAGGGAAGTCGTACTGAACAGACTGATAAGCTTCAATTGGTTGATGTGCCAAATAGTCAGCCAAAATACTGCCTTTAATATCTTTTTGAGCTCGATACTCAATATCATACTCAAATAACAATATCTGCCAACGGGCAATCCTCCAAGTTAAAGCAGGCTTCTCAAAGATATACTTGATTGGATCCATTTTGGATATCAACCAAGGTGTATGATTCAACATATACTGGCGTAAACGCTTAGCAGCCCAAGCCAAAGCACATCATATCTTATTAAGCATTGAGTACCGAGACTCACAATCGGTGAACTCCTTGCTCAAGTAGTAAATTGCATATTCTTTCTTCCCTGATTCATCTTGCTGACCCAATACACAACCCATGGAATCATCAAGCACCGTCAAGTACATAATCAATGGTCTCCCTTCGACAGGCGGAGACAGAATCGGAGGCTCAGACAAATACTCTTTGATACTGTCAAAGGCGTTTTGGCAATCCTCGGTCCAATCATGACGCTGATCTTTCCGGAGGAGCTTGAATATAGGCGCACATGTGGCAGTCATGTGGGATATAAATCTCGAAATGTAATTCAAGCGGCCAAGAAAACCTCAGACTTGCTTCTCAGTTTTGGGCGCAGGCATCTCTTGTATTGCTTTGACCTTGGCAGGATCAACTTCAATACCTCTTTCATTGACAATAAAGCCCAATAACTTGTCGGAACGGACTCCAAATGTACACTTGTTCGGATTCAGGCGGAGTTTATACTTCCTCAAACGCTGGAAAAGCTGCAACAAGTGTTCTACATGTTCAACTTCTGTTTTCGACTTTGCAATCATATCATCAACATATACCTCGATCTCCTTGTGCATCATATCATGAAACAAGGTGGGCATAGCTCGTTGATACGTGGCTCCGGCGTTCTTCAAACCGAAGGGCATCACTCGATAACAAAATGTTCCCCAAGGTGTGATGGATGTTGTCTTCTCCATATCCTCGGGTGCCATTTTAATCTGATTATAACCGGAAAATCCGTCCATAAATGAGAAGACATTGAATTTAGCTGTATTATCTACCAACACATCAATGTGTGGTAGAGGAAAATCATCTTTCAGACTAGCTTTATTCAAGTCACGATAGTCCACACACATTCGGACTTTTCCATCTTTCTTAGGCACAGGGACAATATTGGCCACCCATTGAGGATATGTAGAAGTCACCAGAAACACCGCATCAATTTGCTTTTGAACTTCTTCTTTAATCTTCACTGCCATATCAGGATGAGTTCTTCTGAGCTTCTGCTTCATAGGCACACACTCAGGCTTCAATGGTAAGAAATGTTGCACGATATCAGTATCTAGACCAGGCATGTCTTCATACGACCAGGCAAAGACGTTGACATATTCTCGTGGCAACTCAATCAACCCCTTCTTCACAGACTCTTCCAAGAGTGCCCCAATCTTCACTTCACGGACGCAGTCTTCAGACCCCAAGTTGACTGTTTCCAGATTCTCAAGATGCGGCTGAATGATCTTCTCCTCGTGCTCAAGCAGACGAGTAATCTCATCAGGAATCTCTTCAACATCATCTTCTTCTGCCTCAAATACAGGGAACTCAAAGTTGGGAGATGGTGTTGGATCATTATGTTCAATGGGTTTGATTAACCTGCACAATGATTTTGAGTATAAAAGAGATTTCAGAATTCAAACAAGGCAACTCATTATGCAGATGAAAAGATTGATTTTATTCTCTTTTTTAGGGTTTTATGGTGATCACCAATTTCATGCAAAAAAGCAAAAAGGAAAAATAATTTGGAAAAACAAACATTTAACATGTGATTATTGAATAAATATCATTGTATTAATCAAATTTTGCCAACAATGTCATCACTTCTCCTTTTGGCATGGGAGAAGGGTTTTCAAACAAAATGAACACATTACGTTGACTTGTGGATAACTGTTGGAACATCAACAACGACCCAATTATTGCAGATTCCTCCAGGTATGACAAAGTTGCCAAGGTCTTCCTCTTCATCATCTTCAACAATGGTTGTCGCTTCTTGATCTTCAACAGTGTGGATGAAACCTCCACTCTGGAACAACCCACACTCATTGGAAACACCATAAGAGTACCCTATGCCAACTCGGGATTTGTTGTCTTCCAACTTGATCATTTGCCCCAAACCAGTAGTTGCACCATGCTCAATGGCCAACTTCGCGTCATTATAGGAGACAAATGAAGAAAGTCCTTTCCTTGAAGGCTCAACAATAAATAAGGATTGGAACGGATTCCCAACCTCATCCTCATCGTCAATATAAGAGAAGGAAGATAAATGAATGACCAAGAGAGCCTTCTCTCCCCCTATCACCACCAACTTCTTATTTTTTACAAACTTCAACTTTTGGTGTAGGGTGGATGTCACGGCGCCTGCCTCGTGAATCCATGGTCTGCCAAGCAAACAACTATAAGATGGATGAATATCCATGACCTGGAAAGTGATCTGGAAATCACTAGGTCCAATCTTGATCGGGAGTTCTAATTCGCCGATCACGGTTTTGCGCGATCCATCAAACGCCTTAACAACCACTCCACTCTGCCTCATGGGAGGCCCCTGGTAAGAAAGTTTAGCCAAAGTGGATTTTGGCAACACATTAAGTGATGACCCTGTGTCCACCAACACATTGGATAAGGCGTCATCCTTACAATTCATTGAAATGTGTAGAGCCAAATTGTGGTGTTTTCCATCCTCGGGAAGATCAACATCACAGAAGCTCAAGTTGTTGCAAGCGGTTATGTTTGCAACAATGCTACCAAACTATTCTATTGTGACATTGTGATCCACGTATGCCACGTCCAACACCCTCTACAAAGCTTCATGGTGTGGCTCAAAATTCATCAACAAAGATAAAACAGATATCTTTGATGGAGTTTGTAGAAGCTGATCAACAATATTATATTCACTCCTTTTGATGAGCCTCAACATCTCATCACCATCCTCTTTCAAAATGCCAGACTGGCAAACCAGGATAGGAGTGTTATTATTTTTAACAACAACAGGGTCAACTCCCTTCATAACAGGAGTATGATTGTTCGAAGAAGAAGTCCCCACGGGACCAGCAGGATTAACAACTATTCTCTTCATGACATCTTCATGGGGTTTCGGCTGCGCCGAGAAAACACGACCACTACGGGTCACACCACTGACATCAGAAATGCTCACTACGGAAGTTGAGGGCAACGACCCCTCCTTTCCATCTTCTAGTATAACTGCGTTGTACCTGTAGGGAACAACCTTGTCTGATGAATACGGGATAGGACCTGCTGGCTTGATCACAAGAGCTGGTGAAACCTTCTTCTTGATGCCATCATACTTGACGACAACAGGCTCTGGAATTCTGATTACAGGGGAGATAACATCAACTTCGTCCTCGTTACGATTCTGAAGTATTTCAATCATCCCTTGGTCAATCATCTCTTGGATGTCCTTTCTAACTTGTTGGCATCCTCTCTCGTTGATAGTGCACACCTGACACCTATCATGGTCATACTCATAGTGGTTGTGTTCACACAACAGCTTATGCATCTCGACCAAAGATTGCCTTATGTCATTAACATACAGGACTTTATATTTGCCAGGGCAACCCTGGACCATATTAACAGCAGCTTTCCCATGCTCGGGCAATGGGTTCTTCTTAACATTAGGACCTACGTCCTCGAAAAACAAAATGCCGCTCCTCACAAGGTCTTGCACCTTAGTCTTCAATGGGTAGCAATTCTCCATGTCATGTCCGGGAGCACCAGAATGATATACACAGTGAAGCTCAGGCTTGTACCACCACTGAGGATTGGTTGGTACAGCTGGAGGGTCGCGCGGAGTGATCAGTTTTTTGTCTATCAAAGAAGGATAGAGCTCAACATATGTCATTGGAATCAGATCAAAAGTGACCCTCTTCCTCTCGTAGTTGCTGGTGCTGGTGTTATTGTTGTTTCGAGGCTGGTAGGCCTGTTGTTGTTGACGATGTTGTTGTTGTTGTTGTTGATGGTGAACTTCTCTAAAGGCAGGTGCTATATGAGACACCTGGTGTTGGTTGACGGCAGAGCGCACGTCCTTCCTCCTTACAGAGGGCCTTCTCTTAATATGAGAGGATACAACATGTGTCTCTCCCTCCTTCTTCTTAGCAAAGCCCCCATATCTCTTTGCTGAAGAGCTGTCCTCTCTGGATAGTCGTCCTTTACGGACCCCCTCTTCCAATCTCATCCCCATATTCACCATTTCGGTGAAGTCTGAGGGAGCACTGGCTATCATTCTTTCATAATAGAAAGAGCTCAAAGTCTTCAAAAAGATCTTTGTCATCTCTTTCTCTTCTAGGGGTGGCACTATCTGAGCTGCCAGTTCTCGCCACCTCTGGGCGTACTCTTTGAAGGTCTCCTTGTCCTTTTGCGACATTGCTCTCAATTGGTCCCTATCCTAAGCCATATCCACATTATATTTATATTGCTTGACAAAGGCCTCGCCAAGATCGTTGAAAGAGCAGATGCTAGCACTCTCCAGCCCCATATACCACCGGAGCGCAACACCTGATAGACTGTCCTGAAAGTAGTGGATAAGCAGCTGGTCGTTATCTGTCTGTGTTGACATCTTGCGAGCATACATCACAAGATGGCTGAGCGGGAAGGTGTTTCCCTTGTATTTCTCAAAGTCAGGCACTTTGAATTTAACAGGGATCTTTACGTTGGGCACAAGGCATAACTCAGCAGCACTTTTACCAAAGAGGTCCTTACCCATCAGAGTCTTTAGTTCCTTGCGCAGCTCAAGGAATTGGTCTTTCATTTCATCCATCTTCTCATAAACATCCGGACCCTCAGACGGCTCAGAGTGATAGATGGTGTCTTCAACTCGAGGTAAGGTGTGCACAACGGGAGGTGGCACGGATAGGACTGGGCTAGATGCCGGCAGAGAAGCGAGAGTATGAGCAAAACCCTCGAGCACAAAATTGGCGGGCATTCCCCAAGGAAACCTGGCTAGCATAGATGGCGCGAAGTGGGCTGTTGCAGTAGGCACAGTGGAGGTAGCAACCTCAGAAATGACAGTCCTCTGGGGAGGAGTTGTAGAAGTTGGTGAAGCTTAGCTCTGAGCGGCCAACACTGACTCCGTCATGGCAGTCAGCCTAGCGATCTCTTCCTTCAGTTCCCGGTTCTCTTGCTCTAAGTGCTCCATTATCCTTGGATGATTGGCCCTTGTATTATACCGTTGCATCAGCTTGTCTTCAAAATAAATGAAGAGCAAAGAGTTAGACAACTGATCAAGAGCTCTGAACAAAACCTGCTTATGCATATGATGCATGCAATGTTCGTGCATATGGTTTGTTTTTATTTGAGGAACTTTATAGAGATCTATTTGCAAATATTTGAAAATATTAATCTTTTAAGACATATATGGAATGCACATAGCAATAATATTTGGAAAAGTTTTTACACCAAAGAAGTAGTACAGTTTTGGTAACCAAATACAATACAAGAGAAAAGGAGAATGAACATCCTATGGAGCCCTAGAAACAATCGTCCAAGGCTCTCAAAATCAGAAGATAAGTTGCACGAAGCCTCTTCACCTCTCTCTCATAAGCTACTTCCATGTCGGCCTTCTCCTTGGCAAGTCGATCATACTTCCTCTTCCAGAACCTAGATGACTGAGGAAGAAGAGAAGTAACCACATCATCAGGCTCATCAATAACCTGATGCTCTAGAAATTCTATCACTGCATCCTTATCTTTGAGCTGCTGAAGAAGTTCCTCTCGCTCACGAATCCAAGCACGCGACCGGTCTTCGTCTCTTAACTCTTCTACTCCTTGGTTAAGGAGGGTTGATGGCCCAACCATAACCATAGGGGTAGGTCTCGGATAATCATACAGCATGCGGTACTCGAGAGCTCTCTTCCTCACCCAAGTGGTGTAGGGTTCCAAAGCAATGCAATTCTTCGGACTAAGCTCTTTCCTTCCCTTCCTATGAACTTTGCGCCAGGCGCGGACCATCCTGCCCTTCATGTTCTGGGGATCTTTACCCTCTTGAAAGAACACACCTTCCAACAAAATGTTGTTAGGTTTATCCTTTAAGGGGAACCCAAGCTGACGGCGAGCCAAAACAGGGTTGTAGTTAATTCCACCACATGTACCAAGAAGAGGCACATGGTAGAATTCACCACAAGAATCAATAATCTGGACGCCATCATACACACGGTTATACCAAAAGATATCATCATTAGTGAGAGACATAAGTCTCGTGGACCACCGTAGACATCCCTTGTTCTCCTTGAAGGCGAGCGTCTGAGGTAAGTGAGAAATAAACCACTTGTACAACAGAGGCAAACATCACACAATAGCACCACCACCCTTTGCATTCCTCATATGCAAAGAGAAATAAGTGTCACCCAACAGAGTCGGAACGGGATTAAGAGAACAGAAAATCCTAATAGCGTTCACATCCACAAAATTGTCGATGTTGGGAAATAACACTAGCCCATAGATGAGAAGCACGAATATGGCTTCAAAGGAGTCCTCACCCATGGCCTTCCCAAACAAAGTAGCTTGGGCAATGAGAAAATTAGATGGGAGACCTTGAATTCAACCTTTGGTAGTCATATGAGCAACAATATCAGATACATCTATGTGAAGCATGTCAACAATCTCTTGGGAAGAAGGAACCCTCTCCAAACCACTGAACGGCAACTGATCCAAGATAGGTATACCCACAAGATATGCATACTCCTCAAGTGTAGGCAAAAGCTGGAAATCCGGAAAAGTGAAGCAACGATACATAGGATCGTAGAACTGCACCAACACACTCATCAGAACTTCATCAACCTGGGTAGAAAGAATAGACAAGAGCTTCCCATGACGAGCTTTGAACTCCAAAGGCTCTAATACATAAGATGCCAAACTCCTTAACTCTTTCAAGTCGGGTTGTCTGAAACTGTACTTCTTCGTATTCCTTATTTGCTTATCCATGTCTGAAAATTTGAAAATAGACCTCTTATGTTCCTCGAAATTTTTCATTGTTGATGATACAGATGCAAATGAATGCATGAATGCATGGATGAAACAATCACACTCAAGGATCAAGCAAGTCAGACCACAAAAAGGTCACGGGATGGCTCAAGTCATCATCAATATCAATCATCCATTTTGGTGGATTATGGTTTACACCTTATCAACACCCAAGTTCCATTGATATTGAGGATGTACGAGAACGGATCAACCGCGAATCAAGGGTTTGTTGTAAGTCACGAGCATTGAGTCTCGGTTAAGAACCACCCAAAAGGAGTGTACTATGGTTAAACCTGACAATCATGTTCTAAAAGGGTCCCCATAGTCATCATCTCATCTTTCGGATATTATCGGATAGAACGACTACTCGTATTCCAAAAATATTCTCAAGAGAGACTCTTATGAGTGTAGTATCACGTAACAATCGTATCAAATCTTACACTTGAACGACCTTCGCACTACGTCCTAAAATAGGCCAAGATGGGCTAGGTATCTAAGGTCCTTGGCTTCTAAGGTTTATATTGGAAAGAGTAATGCCTAACCACGACTACTCGTGTGACATTATTGATCCCAACAAGACCTCCACCAAGTGAACGAGCTTGCAAGTCAACTTGCTAAGGAATAACTCCACACAAGTCAACAAGACTATGCCATTCTCCTATCATAAGTGCACTCGAGTTCGGGTATAGAACTCATCTCACAAGAAACCACCAAGCACACAAGCAATTAGTATATCAAGCACTTCATACATTACAAACAATATAGTCATCCCAAATTTGCACAAAAATATGTCACCAAATAAATATAAACATACAACACATACAAGCAAAAAGTAGGTTAAACCCACTAGGAGCAAGGTAGTCCCTAGCAGAGTCGCCACTTCTCTGTAGCGGGGTATTCGTTACCTTATGGTTTATTGACTAAACCAAAAGTAAACATACAATTCGAGTTGCCACCGCACTTTTATTTGTCCAAAGGAAAGGCTAAAAAGCCAACAAAAGCCAAGTAAGAAGTTTTATCAAATAAAAAACTAATAAAAATGTCAGAGATCTAGGTAAGGGGGTTGGTTATGAAATGGGAAGGTTTTACGCACCAAAAACATCCTTAGTACTCTAAGGGAACCTCTTTTTGCAAATGTGTGTTGTAGGTTGGTATTTGTGAAAATATGTGCAAAAGATTGGGGGGATGAGAAGAGAATATATTATATTTACAATTTTTTTGTTTGAATGGATGAACCCATTGCCTACGTACCATCACAAAGGTAGGATCAAAACCTCGTAGTTCGGGGTAAAAATCACAAATATTGGTGAATTGATTTGATCAAAATCCTTAAGGTCTTTTGTTATCAAAGGGAGAAAACTCAACCTAAACCAACAATCTACCATGTGAGGAAGGCTTCAACATGCTAGTGAGGGGTTAACCCTATAATAAGCATGGAAGACTTATAATCCAACCACTAAGGATAAGGTGAGGATTACATCAACCACTATGATAACTCAAACCTATGACTAATGTTTATGAAAAGTTTTTTAACAAAGGTGGTCATTGGAACCACAAAATCAACTTGAAGTGAGTTGTATTTACAAGTTAGATTTACTTACAAAATGAAGTCAAAGTTGGATTAATATTTATTCATAATGAGTATTAAGAAAAGAGTTTGAAAAGTCAAAGGCATAAGGCCTAGGTTTCTAATTTGAAAACAATGTCAAAGTTTGCACAAAAGAATTTGGCTTGGGTTAGAGTGAGGAGAAGAAAAGAAGGGCTAGTCCTAAGGCATACAAAGATAAGAGAAGAGATAAAACCCTTGGAGTTCCTTTTCTTGAAATCATAGAGATGATTCAAGATGCTCCTTTCCTTTGGACTTAGCAAAACAACAAGCAATCACACAATATTTGGATTCAAGCTCCTAGGATCTCCATTTGGCTTGTCTCTCTTAACTTGGCTACCCATGACAATGGTCCTTCTTACTATATCAAGGTGGAATCCCTATCACATAAGAGCAAACATCAAAAAGTTCACAACACAATAAGAGGAATGGACAAAGAATGAGTTTGGAAAGGAAGTCCTTTGAAGTCAACTTAGACATTTAGCATTCTAAAGGCATGAGGCCTAGTTGCTCTTCAACAAATTTAGCATTCTAAACGCATGAGGCGTAGTTGCTCTTGAACTCCTTTAAGCATGGTTAAGTCCTAATTCTAAGTCCTTTCTCCTTTTACATTAGGTTCATACAAACAAAGACAAAACAACCATAAGACAACAATATATTTATGTACAATAATGAGCTCAAGTGAGCAAAAGGAAAATGACATAAACATAAAATATGTGCTCAAGTCAGCAAAGGGAAAAGCAATATGAATAAATGAGCAAAAAGTAAATTGCATTAAAGTAAATTGCAAGAAATTAAATGCTTGAATTTAAAGTTAGTAATTAGTATGGTTATGTTAGTTTGTCATAAGACAATTTAGCGCTATGTTAAGCAATCGTAAGTGGACTAATGTAGTAGTCACACCTATCTGAGGCCGGTCAATAAAACTATAGGCAAATAAACACAAGTTAGAGATCATAACTAGTAAGCCAAGCTCCTACAACTTGCCATGCCAAAAGAAAAGAGAAAGGCCTTGTATAGACTTTAGGTTTTTTCCTTGACCAAGAAGCAACCTATCTTGGACACAAAGCAACTCACTTGATCTTGGATCAAGATGAGTTTGATTTGGATCAAAGAAGGTTAAACCTCTCATATGTCAAGACCAACCATAAGACATTAACTCATTGGCCAAAATAAAAATAAATGAGATGAAGATGAAATGAATGGAAAAAGAAATAAAGTGTTAAACACAATTGGTCAAAAGTGAATCAAATCATCATCAACCAATGCTAAACAGAAGAGAAATGAAGATTAGAAGTCAACAAGTTAAAATATTTTTTTTGGTATTTTTTGAATTAAAATAAAAATGTAAAATAAAATGAACAAAATATGGTCAAACCTCAAATTCAATTCAAATCAACTTGAAAAAGTCCAATTAAATTCTCATAGGTCTAACATGGTCAAACAAGCTTTGACAAATTTTCTCAATATTTTTCGAAATCAGAAACTATTTTAAAACAATTAAAATTAATGAAAAATAACACAAATGAATTAAAATCTCAAATAACTCTCAAATCACTTAAGAAATTGATGAGACTATTTTTCATTGACTATTCATGATCCATATGTGTTAAGAAAATATTTTTGGATTTTTCAGATGTCAAAAAGTATTTAAAAATGAATTAAAACTATTAAAAACCAAATAATTCACAAAAAATATTAAATGAAATCACAAAAATAATTAAAAATCAAAATATGAAACTAGATTTTTCCAGAAATTTTTTGGCATTGGTCTCATATTTTTGTGACTTCAAATAAAATATTTATGAATTTTTGAAAATAAAAGGAATTAAATGGAATTAATCAGAAAATAAGAAAATAAGGAAAAACCAGCGCGCTTGGATCATTTCATTAAATGATGTGGCCATGATCTGAGGGCTCAGAGGCGCGGTCATATCATGATCCTTAGTCAAGCGCGCAACATTTTAAATTAAAACAAGTCATAACAATGCAAGGCCAGGATTAAAACATTTGAGAGAGATCCAAGGGATGAGAGGCTCTCACGTGGGGATGGTGGTGGAAACCACCATCTTCTCCGGCCAACCAACTGATTCCGGCCACCACGCGCAGGGATTTCAACTTCAATGAAAATGAAAAAGCAAGGTATCAAAATGAAGCTGGGGTGATGTACATCACCCCTGTAACCATGGATTCTCCTCAATGTTCCTATTTAAAGAGAAACATGAGCTTGAAGATCATCGTACACAAACTGAAATGACACGATTCATGAAATTAAGACCACCACTGGTCTGCCTCATGCTTGAGGACTTCAGAAAATAGCACAAAATCAAGCAATTCACATTGTATAGCAAGATCTAGATCAAGAAAAATTGAGGTTCTACCTCTGAAATGCAGCTTCAAACAACACGAATTCTTCAAGCTTTTGATCCAATCTTGATCTGGAAATGTAATGATGATGCAAGGCTAAGGAATTAAGACTTGAAGATGAACTAATGATGTTGAAATTCAAGCTTGAAATTGAAAATGAAACCTGAAATTCCTTTGAGTGAGGGTTTGGTTTCCAATTCTGCAGCGTTTCAGATCTCCTTCAGGTTGAATTTTGAATGAGGTTACACTTCTATTTATAGTTGAACTTGATGCAATGCTTGCTTTCCCTCGTGTGCATGAATTTTGGATCCTCCATGCATGGGCCTGTACAGGTGCATGTGAGGCCCAAAAGTGAATGGAAATGCATGCTGAGATCAAATGCAAGTGAATTGGACGTGTAATTGGAGCTGCATTGGCTTGCACATGAAGTTATGATGTGAATTACAAAAATGAGCATAAACATTAAGCTCTTCGAAACTCCTACATGGAAAATCCAAAAACGGTCATGTGAGTAATGCTTGGAAACCTCTTGGAATAAGGAACAAAAGTCATGTTGAGCAAAAATTCATTTGGAGTTTGGAAATTTATGAAAACTTGCTGTGAAGTTTGGGGTACAAAACATGTCTAGGTTCCCTTTGAAATTTTTTGCCAAAAGCAAGCAACTTCAAGCCCTTCTGTTTCACTAATGCAAACCTCAAATCGAAAAGCCTCCAACATCAAAGTTGTAAATCTTTTCAAGGTGATAAATTTAGAATTAAATTATGCATAATTGGGATTTTTCATGAGAAAGTTATGGGCACTTGAAGTTGGATATGTTTCAAATTCAATGGTTTTGGTCCAAAGTGACCTATAATGTTTTGTATTATCACATGTGTTTATTTTAGGATTATGAAACTTTGTAAAACATAAAAATTGAACTAGACATCTTAAGCTTTACAATGCAATTGGTCTCACCTAAAAATCATAAAAATAAAGGAAGTTAGGTGCTTGGGAATTTGACCCAAAATTAGGGTTTCAGTCAAAATGACCTATAATGTTTTGAAATGGATGATGACCTTCCAAGTTTCAAATGGATTTTTGATGAACATGAAAGTTGTTCATATGATTATTAAGAACATTGTTTATCTTGGGTTCATCTTCATTTGACAAACACATCACAAGTTGTGTCTCAGTGATCCTCAGTTTAGTTAGATGACTTGACTGGTCAACTTCTCAAAGCCAAACTTCAAATCTTGATGAATGAATGAATGGTTGAGGATACTCACATAGGCTCATATATGCATAAAATAATGAATGAGATAACTTCCCTTAATTGAATTTGATCATAGGTTGAGGTTGCTTCATGAGCAAGGCATAATCAATGCACAGTTGAATTAGGTTTTCCTTGGGAAACAATCCTCAAGCCCTTTGGGTTATCTTGATCAAATTGGAAAATTGAGATACTTGGGAGACATATATGATGATTAGGAGCTTTGTGGACCATTGTCATGCTTGCTTTCATCTTCATCTAACCACTTCATTGAGCTTAGGGGCCTCCTAGGAGCAAAGGGAGCACATGATTACTTGAGCTTAAAAACAAAAGAGTTAGTGACATATTTTTGTGCTTTTGGTTAGTGTAGCGGGGTATTCGTTACCATTAGAGATATTGACTAAATCCAAGGTAAATCATACAAGTCGAGTCGCCACCGCACTTCTATTTATCCAAAGGAATGGTTAGAAAGCGAACAAAAACCTAATAGTTTTAACAAAAACTAATAAAAGAGAACAGAGATCTGGGCAAGGGGGTTGGTTATGCAATGGGAAGGTGTTAGGCACCCAAAACATCCTAGGTACTCCTAGGGAGCCCTTTTCACACTTGTTGTAAAGGTTGTTGTTTTTTGTGAAATTTTTGTTTGTGCAAACATGATTGAAGAGATGAGAAGAGAATGTACAAGTTATTTACATTTTGTTTGGATGAATGAACCCATTGCCTACGTACCTTCTTATAAAAAGATTAGGATCAAAACCTCGTAGTTCAGGGTAAAAATTTTAAAATGAGTTGGTGAATTGATTGGTCCAAAAGCCTTAAGGTCTTTTGTTATCCAAGGGAGAAAACTCAACCTAAAAACCACAAATCCACCATGTGAGGATAGCTTCAACATGCTAGTGAGGGGTTAACCCTATAATAAGCATGGAAGACTCATTGTCCATCACTAAGGATATAGGTGAGTATTACATCTACCACAAGGATAACTCAAACCTAATAGCTAAAGGTTATGTAAAATTTGATTAAGGAAGTGGCCATTGGAACCACAAAAGACATTTGAATGGGTTATATTTACCAATTAGAAGTATATACAAAAATGGTCAAAGTTGACTTAGAAGTTCAATTCAAGAATAAGTATTATGAAAAGAAGGTTTGAAAATCAAAAGCATAAGGCTTAGGTTTCTAATGTTGAAAACAATTGTTAAATGTTTGCACAAAAGTTTTGGCTTGGGTTAGAGTGGAGAGAAGAAGAAGAAGGGCTTAGTCCTAAGTAAAACAAAAAGGTGAGGGATAAAGAAACAAAACCACAATGGAGTTCCTCTCTTGAGATCATATTGATGATCCAAGTAGCTCCCATCTTTTGGAATAAGCAATCACAAAGCATAAGCAATCAAACAAGTCTCTTAAGAGATCCTCAATGTATCTTGTATCTTTCACTTTGGATGAACATAGCAATGGTCCTTCAATTTGAGCTCATAGAATCCCCTAGCACAAAAGCACACACATCAAGAGTTCCATGAAGTAAAACAAGAATGGCCAAGAGTGAGTTTAGAGATTTGGTCCCTCTAATCCATCTTCATCATTAAGGTCCATTTACTCCAATTTTTGCATAGGGAAAGTCTTAGAATCTAAGTCCATTTCTCCATTCTTTGCATAGGGTATGTCCTAGAAACTAAGTCAATTTCTTTGCATTTGGTTCACAACAATCGAAACAAAACACAAGCATAATAATATATACACAATTATGTGCTCGAGTGAGAAAACGACAAATGACGTTAACATAAATATGTGCTCAAGTGAGCAAAAAGAAAAGCAAATGGATAATATGTGCAAGAATAGTAAATTGCATAAAAGTAAAGAGCAAAAAGTAAATGTTAATTGTTAGTGGTTAGTGTTAGTAGTTAGTGTGCCATAAGGCGAATTTAGCGCTATGTTAAGCAATCGTAATTGGACTTATGTAGAAGTCACAACTATCTGAGGCCGGTCAATAATAATGTAGGCAACAACACAAGTTAGAAGTCTTGATTAGTGAACCAAGTTCCAACAACTTGCCATGCCAAAAAGAAAAAAAAGGATTGATCTTGTATTGGTTTAAGCCTTTTGCATGATTTAGAAAACAACCTATCCTTAATGCAAAGCCATTCACTTGATCAATTGATCAAAATGAATTAGATTTGAATCAAGGAAGATTAAGTCTCCCTAATCAATGCTAACTTATCAACCTTCAACTCATTGATCAAAAAGAAAAAAAGAAGAAGAAGAAGAAGGAGATGAATAATGGAAATAAAATGGCAAAAGTACAAATGCATTAAATGAAATAAAATGTACCAATCATCATATGTTGACCAATAACATTGAAAGTCAAAGTCAAACAATCAAAAACAGAAGTGAGATGAAGATTGGAAGTCAAGAAATGAACAAAATATTTTTGGCATTTTTTAATATTAAAAATAAACTTGAATTAAAAATAAAAGAAAGGTCAAACTTCAAAATTACTTCAAATCAACCTTGAAAGGTCCAAGTAATTTATCCCAAGTTTAACAAGGTCAAACAAAGTTTGACAAAAAATTTCAGCATTTTTAAAAGTCAGAAACTATTTTTAATCAATTAAAAATGAATAAAAATAACCTAATTGAACTAAAATCTCAAATAAATCTCAAATCAATTAAAAAATTGATGAGAATATTTTTCATAGATCCATCATCATTCAAATAGGTTAGGAAAATATTTTTGTTTTTTTTTTTAATATAAAAAACTATTTAAAATGAATTAAAAACAACCAGAAAAGAGAAAATTCATAAAAAATATCAAATGACAAAATAAAAAAAAATTAAAAATCAGAAATAGAAACTAGAATTTATTTGGAGACTAATGCAATTGGTCCCATAATTTTTGGATTAAAAATGAAAGAGTTATGATTTTTTGAAATAAAAATGGAATTAAAGAAAATAAAATCAGAAATTAGAAAATGTGAAAAATCATGGCGCGTTAGATCTCCTTTCATTAAATGACGTGGACGATCTGAAGGCAATGGCATGCGCGCGCATCATAGGACCAAGTCAATGCAACCACACACAGATTAAATAAAAGTCATAACAATCAAAGGCCAAGATCAAATCTGGAAAATGAATCCAAGGGTCCACAATGCATCTGACAATAGGACAGCCAACGGAGCCACCGTCTTCTCCGGTGAGCTTGGATTTTCTGGCCAAAATTGCAGAGATCCAAACCTTAATGAAAATGCACGATCTATACATCTTTAGAAAGCTGGGATGATGTACATCATCCCTGTGCCACTCAATTCCACTCTAGATCTCTATATTGAGAGAAATCAGAGATGGAAGTTCTGCGGTGTTCATCATGAACTCAATGTATTTCAAAAATTAAATGCATAATCATGATGCCTCTATTGAGAGGACTTCAGCCAATACAAGATCCAAGCAAATAAGTCAATGGATGATGAGATTCGAAGAAAATACCAGTTGAAGAGTAAGCTTGATTTCTGGAAACTTGAGCTCGATTCCTTGCTTTCTTTGCCAAAACAGAAGATCAATGAGTTGAAGGATGAAGGTTTAGAAGCTTTAGATCCAAGGATTCAACCAGATGTAGTTGAATTTTGGATTGAAAAATTTAGAGAAAAATGAACTAGCTTCTTTGGTAATGGTTATGGATTCAATTGTGCAGCATTTCTGGCGCCATTAGGTTGAGGAAGAGTGAGGCTGAACAGCTCTATATATAGCAATTGGCAAAGGCAATGCATGAAAATTTCATGTGCATGAATGAAGAGGGTCTCCATGCATGGGCCTGTACAGGCGCATGGAGGGCCCAAATCTAATTGATTTGGCAAGCTTAACATCAGCATATTGGTTTTGGACGTGCAGATATGATGTAATTGGGTTATGCATGAAGTTTGAATCAAGTTTCCATAAATGCACCAAAATATTCCCTTCCTCGAAAATGCCATTTGCCAAATCCAAACATGATCATGTGAGTAATGGTTGGAAAGGTCTTGATGTAAGGAACAATTGTTATGTTGGACAAAAATTCATTTGAAGTGTGGAAATTTATGAAATTTGAGTTTAAAGTGCAAGGTGTATGACATGTCAAAGCAAGGTTTCTAAATTTGGCCAATTTTCAAGTCCCTCTGTTTTGATGATGCAAGCCTCAAATGGAAAAACCTCCAACATTAAAGTTGTAGATCTTTCCAATACAATCAAAATGGACTTAACTTTTTCATCATTTAGATTTTTGATGAGAGAGTTATGGGCACTTGAAGTTGGACTTTTTTGCCTTTTAATGCCTTTGGTCAAAAAGGACCTATAATGTCTTGCATTATCACGTGTATTTCCTTTGAGATTTTGAAATTTTGTTCAACATAACATTTTAAGTAGACATATTAAGATTTCCAATGCATTTGATCCTACCTCAAAATCATAAAAAATGAATGAGTTGTGTCCTTGGGAAGTTGACCTAAGATTAGGGTTTCAGTCAAAATGACCTATAATGTCTTGGAATGGATAATGACCTTCCAAGCTTCAAATCAATTTTTGATTAACATGAAAGTTGTTCATATTGTCCTTAAGAACATTGTTGCTTTTAGAATCATCTCCATTTGACCAAAACATCAAAAGTTAGGTCTCAGTGCATTTCAAAATAGTTAGATGAATTGACTGATCAACTCCTCAAGTCCATGACTCATATCTGGATGAATTGATGATTGAGGACACTCAACTAAGTTCAAATATGCATGAAATGATGAATTAAAGAACTTCCCTTGATTGTATTTGATCATGGGCTGAGATTGCTTCATGAGCAAGGCATTGTGGTGCACAGATGAATTAGGGTTTCTTGAAGAACAAGACCTCAAACCCTTTGACTTGATTTGATCAAAATGATGAATTGAGATACTAGGGAGGCATATTTTATGGATGAGATCTTTGGGAATCATTACCATGCTTGCTTTCATCTTCTCTTGGCCATGTCATTGCACAAAGAACCTCCTAGGAGCTTTTGACCTTGTGATTGCTCAAGCTACAAACAAAAGATGTTAGTGACATATTTTTGTGCTTTTGGTTAGTAAACAAAATAAGAAGAGCAATGATATACAATTCAAGCATGCTTGGTGATCTCAAACCACTCACAAGGAGTCCCACCCAAAGGCAAAGGGAACCAAAATGCTAATGATCCTTGAGGCAATGCAAGTGCAATGTCATGATGCCATGAGGGATCTTAGGGACAAAATTGGGGTCTTACAGTTAGTAAAAAAAATAAGAAAATAAATAATATACAATTCAAGCATTCTTGGTGGTCTTAAACCACTCACACAAGTCCCACCCTAGGGTTAAGGAGCCACACATGCTATGATCCTTGAGGCAATGCATTGAGCAATGATGTGATGCCATGAGGGATCTTAGGGTCAAAATTAGGGTCTTACACGTACCAACATAAAATGAGGGATCAAAACCTCGTAGTTCGTGGTAACAATTTCAAAGTGAATGCGTTGCTTTTAACAAAAAAAAGTTTAACAAAGGCACAAAAGGCCTAAAAAGGTTAGAATGAGTGTTAGTTCTTTTTGTCTTTTGAAATTTAAAGTCAAGTGTAGTTAAGTTCACTTAAAAATTTGATTAAGAAAATAGTTTTTAAAATGCAATGGCATAAGACCATAGTTTCTAATTTGCAATATGGTCTAAGTTTAGAAAACACAAGCAAAGAAGATTTTAAAATGAGGGAGAGATTTGAAATTAAAGAAGCGGGGAGGAGATGAAGAGACTAATCCTAAGCAAAAATTTAAAAGTTAAGAGTTGAAAAGATCTGACGAATGGGATGCAATCCAATAGACAAGAGTGTCATATAGAAACCCAAATTTCCCTTGGACTTTAGAATCAAGCAATATCAATACACAAATAGCAAGATGAAGAGCAAGACATCAAATAAAGATAGCCACATCCAAGCTTAGCAACTCCATGATCTTCTTCATAACTCCCATGTATCAGATGAAATCAGAGATATGCTTTAGACACAGGTTCAAAGTAACAGCTTCAATAAGACCATGTAGCAGATGAACTCAAATGAGATCACAATACTTGCATCAGATGAAGTTTCAATTCACAAGCACTTGGTTTCATGAAAGTTGGCATTGGCCAAGTCCTTTTGCATAAGAAGCGTTGCCTAATTCTAAGTCCAATATCTCAGATCAAACCCAACAGTCCACACAAATGTTTTTTAGGGTTTTTGTTGTTATTATGTAAATTAAGGTCAAAAGACCACAAACAAAATACACAAACAAGTATATACAATCACAATATAATCACAAAGTATGGCTCAAGTGAGAGAAATGAAAATGGCATTAAAGTAAACAAGTTAAATGGTATGAATAATGGCAAATGAATAAAGACTTGAATTTAAAGTGTATAAAAATAAATGGCTTGAAATTAAATGTTAGTTGTTAGTTAATTAGAAGTTAGTATTTGTTTTGCTTTGTTTTGTTTAAGTCATTCTTTGGAGAACACTTAACCCACTATTCATAAGCATGGATCCTTGAACCAAGACATCTTCCAAAGGAAGGAAAAAAGGCCAAGTTTCCATACAATATCATGAAAGAAGGGAGACTTACAATCCCATTTACTAGAATGCTATGCCTTTTTGTGTCAAAAATTTAGCGTTATGTTAAGCAATCATAATTGGACTTATGTAGAAGTCACAAATATTTGAGGCCATGCAATATAAATTTTAGTGTTAATGCATATTAGAGATATGATATTATGAACCATACTCCTAAAACTAAAGGGGCGGACCTAATCTCATCCATACTTATGTTGATTTTGCAATCAACTAACCTTAGGATATTGAGATATCATAGATCCATGAGATGAATTAGAAGAGAATGGGATTGAGATGAAGAGGGAGGGGAAATGGAATCAACACAAATTGGTCAAAGGAGGACTTTTATCAAATTAAAATCATTCATTCATTTTGGGAGATGAAATGTATATTTCATCAATCCCCTAAATCCAATGATTTTAACTCAACAAAGTCAAATCAACCTGGACCAAGGCCCAACAACACAAGTCAAACTCAACAAGTCAATATCAAAAGCTCAACACAATTTATTTTGCATTTAAACAATTAAAATCAATTAAAATACACATTAAATTAAATTATGGTTGGTCAAAATCCTAAAACCTCACCAAAACACCAAATAAATGGCCATGAGATTTATCATAGGTCAAACAAGGTTAAAAGACCTTAGAGAAATTTTTTCATTATTTTTAGAAACATAAAACTATTTTTAAACAATTAAAAATATTCACAAAAACAATTAAATCATGAAAAATATTAATAATGTTCCAAAAATAATTTTATTTCAGAAAATGAAAGAGGAATTTATTTAAATTTTTTTGGTGAAAGTCTCATATTTTTTGGATCAATATTAAAATTAATATGAATTAATGAAAATAAGCTAATAAAAATGAAAATCAGAAAATAGCAAAAAATCATGGACCACTTGATCTCCCTCATTAATTGAGGTGGTAGATCAAGTGGTCATCAGCGTGCGTTCCACAATGGACACTAGTCAATGCGCTACAGGGGTGGTACTTAAAACCAACGCATGAGATTAAAACATTTTGCAAGGATCATATGGTCTGAAACGTGCCAACACACGGTCGGAGCTGTAACTCCGGTCTTCTTCTCGGGTGGACCTCACCGGGCTGGTAAACCTTCAACCATCACCAAAATAAAAAAGGAGGACATGAATTTAAAGAGAAAATGCTCAGGAGCTCAAATCTGGCCTTAATTTTTCCTAACTCCAAGTATATCAAAAGATACAGGGAGTTGAATTTTTAGGATCATGATCTGAGTTGCTTCGATTTAACCTCAAAGCAACTCAATCTTGTTTCCTACATTGGTAGGACTTCAGACAACCAAAAATCAAGAAGAATTATGGAAAATTAGGTGATAATCGAAGAGATGAAAAATTCTGAAAATTACCTTCAATGCAGGTATGTATGAACACGATCTTGCTTCCAATTTCACTTGGCCTTGCTCTGGACACTTGATGGAATGAGATTGAATCAACAAAAGCAACAAGACTCTTGGATATTTGAATCTCAAAACAGTGGAGATTCAAACTCGATTTCCAATGGAAATCCTCAAGGTTATCCTTTGAATGAGAGGGTTTGGATATGGGGATTCAAAGCTGGCGTGCATGGTCCTTAGTTCAGAGTGCAAGGGTCTCTATTTATAGGCTAAATGATTGTTATTTGCACACTTGAATCAAAGTTCCAAAAATAGAAATGTTCATTTCATGGATGCATGGGCGTGTGATAGACCCATGTAATCATCCCTTCAGATCCAAAAATGAGTATAAACATTGCTGAAGTCACATTGGTAAGCCATGCAATTGTGTATGAGGAATGCAAGTTCAATTATGCCAAATGGTGATCCAAGTTCAAGCCATGCGCATGTCACTCATACTTTATCCAAATGGGGTGAAATTGGACTTTTTGAAAAGGTTAGATCAAAATGAACAACTTTCATGTTGAACACTTTTTCATTTGAAGCTTGGATCATGATGATTTTTGAGGTGGAAGTTGGGAAAATCAAACATATCAAAAAAAATTCTAAGTGTCAAGCTAGATGTTCACTTATTCCACCTTGGCTAACTTTATATATGAGCTTCAAATGAGAAACTTTCCTCCATAAAAGTTGTAGCCCTCTCAAAGTCCTTAAAAATGGTCACAAGTTTTACCTCATTTGGATTTAGCATGAAGGAGTTATGCAATTTCTAAGTTGAGGAAAATCACTTATTCAATGGCATTGGTCCAAAATGACCTATCACATGTATTTAAAAGTTGAATTTGCTCTTCCTCCAAACATAAAAGTTGAAGTACACATCTTGAATTTTATTGTTCAACTTGAATATCTTTCATTTCATAAAAATTGAGCAAGTTATGGTCTTGGGAAGTTGACCTCCAAATTAGGGTTCAGACAAAATGACCTATAATCTTTCACCATAAAAAATGCCTTTCCAAGCAAAAATAGATCTTGACCTCAACATGAAAGTTGTTTGGAATGTCATTTAGAGTAACTTTTCTCTTGGAATAATTTTCATATGACAAAAATTGTAGGAGATGGGGTCTAGGGACCCCCAGTTTTGATCAAATGAATTCCTCTAGTCAACCACCATGAACCAACTTGCTAGCTTGCTATTTTCTTGACTTTTGGGACTCATGGAGGATCATATATGCATAAGATGATGAAATTTTAAGTATCCCTTGAAATATTTGGTCAATTGTTGAAGAAGCTTGTTGAAGAAGTTACATAAGATACCCAGATGGACTAGGGTTTCCAAGACAAACCAATTCCAAACTCTTGATGAATTCTTGATCAAAATAAAATGTGAAGATCATGGGGATCCATATATGATGCTTAGAGCCATAATAAACCAATTCTTGATTGAACTCCTTGCACTGAGGGTCTTAAACCCTAGATGTGAGCTTGATAGATCAAAGGTGAGCATGTGCCCTACCTACAAAAGAGTTAGATTATACAAAGACATATTTTTGGTATTTTGGTTAGTAAAAATAAAGATAAATGAAGTATGATACAATCAAATGTGCTTGGTGATCTCTCCCAATGTAAACCCAATGAATAAAGGGTAAGGAGGATACCAAGGTGTGATCTCAATGCTAATGCATATGGTGAGATATCATGAAGGATCTTAGGGTCAAAATTGGGGTCTTACAGCTGCCCGTATTTAAGGACATTCTAGCTGAGGAGGTGAAGGTTAAAATCTTCGTATCGACTCAGTAGAATGGACTTAAATAACAACATATAGAAACAAATTTTGGTCCCTAAGAGACCTCATGATGCATATGATATGAATGTTAAAATAAATCTCAGTGGGGGAAAATGTTGCCACAAAGGAAAAGTATCTAGAGATATTGAAAGTCCGCAGGAGCATAACGCATTCCCTAAGGAAAACTCACTGGGGAGACAAAGACTTTAGGGGGATAAAATGGTTATGCGTAGGCCAGGCTACGACTTAAAAAACAACTGGGGGACTTGAGGTATTCCATGAAAATAAATCAATGGAAAGACTCAGTCGGGGGATAAAAGGAACACCTGCAGGAGAAACGGGTAAGTCAACACAAAGCTGAAATACTCGACCCAAACAAGAAACAGCGATTTCACTAAGGAAATGAGCACTCAAACTCAACTGGGGAAGAAAAGATCTTCAACGCAGGAGGAGCAGAAATCTATTACCCATTACCGATTACTGGGTAAGGGGATAACAAAAATCTGACAGGGAGGGCATTCATTACTGGTTAGGGTAAACATATCAAGGATGACTCGTTGAAGGCAACTAGGAGGTGTATTCGTTATCAGTTACTGGGTAAGAACAAACTACTGGGAAAAGCCACAAAATAGGATTTACAACTACCAGTTACTAGGCAGAAGACCACAAAGAGAGAATATTCGTCACTGGTTAAAGTGAACATATCAAGGATAGACTCGAAGGAAAGAAAATCCGTCATCGATTAAGATGAACATATCAAGGATAGACTTGCCTGAAAAAGTAGGAATTACATCTATCGAATATTGGATAGAATACCAAAAAGAGAATATCCATCATCGGTTAGGATGAACATATCAAGGATAGACTCTGAGGGGAGAAATAGGAATTATATCTATCAGTTACTGGATAAAATACCGCAAAGAGAATACCCGCCATCGGTTAGGATGAACATATCAAGGATAAACTCTGCAAAGGGGAAAAAGCAGGATTTACAACTACCGGTTACTGGGCAGAAGACCGCAAAGAGAAGGAAACCCGTCACCGGTCAGGATGAACATATCAAGGATTACTCTCTGGGGAATAAAATAGGGATTACAACTATCCTTTACTGGATAGAATACCAGAAAGGGAATATCCGTCATCGGTTAGGATGAACATATCAAGGATATACTTCCTGGGGAAACGTGAAAACAAATCCGCTGGGGAGAAAAAGTTACTCTTGCCGGGTAGTGGACAAAAGTGAAACATGAGAAGAATATTACCAGTTACTGGGTAATATACTCTCAGGGGACCAAAAGCATCTATCTAGGTAAGATCTAGAAAGAAACGGTCAATCAAGGACTCAACCCAATGAGGATATAACTCAAGGAGAGTGGTTCCGTCCAGATACTCTACTAGGGAGGAAACTGAAATAACAATCATCCACGAGGAAATAACTCAGTGGGGAAAGAGAAAGGTTAAAGTCTTTATGCTTAATGGGCTAACACTCTATAATTGAAAGAGGACAGACAAACCAAATCTGCATGGGGGGAAAGTATACCACCATAGTAGAGGATCAAAATAAACAATGAATCACAAAGTGTAATAATGCAATAATGAAATTATATGAGTGTATATGTATATGTATATGTATATATGATGATTATGTTGACAAAACGATCGCAAAGGATACAAACGTCACTGATTTGAATCATCGATACAAATCCCTAGCCAATCCCCACAGGAGGGAAACAACTGCTGGAGAGAATCAAACATATCGAAGGCTCAATCCTGGCTGGGGAAAGCACAAGGAGAGGATCTGCTGAGGAAACTACTATCAACTCTGCAGGGAATTTTAGGTTAACACCATATCAAATGGGAGACAACCCTGCAGGGGAGAAACACAATAGCTACTCAAAATCAGGAGTAACTCTGACGACTTGCGGAGAAGTAAAATTCTACCGAAATAACACGCCTACCACTCAAGGGAGGCCAACAAACTCGACTGGGGAAACCAACAAAACTTGGTTACTGAAAAGTTGTCGGGGAGGAAATAGGGATTACGCCCACTACTTGGGGAGAATCAATAATGTTCCTCATTTTGGGCTTACCGCTTTTCAAACCGCTGTTGATATTCCTTTTAATAAAATCGATTGCTTAAAGTAACTACTTTTATATATTTAAGAAAACATGGTTTTGATTATAATTTAATTTCAAAAATGATCATAATAAAAATTTAAATCTATTTGGCTGAATTAAACAAGAGTAAAAATAATTGGATAAAAAGCTCAACTTTATTTAATGGATGGTAGTCTGTAAATGACAAGACTCCATAGATCTTTACAAAAGTTGAAAAATGGTAATTTACATGGAAAAGGGCTACATTGAGTACAATGACCAATAATCCTTCTACCAACTTTGATATTCGCTGTACTTTTGGCGTCGGCTGGAGGTGATGAATCATAATCTGACAATGTGCTCAAGAAAGTCTTCAAGACCGAAGATTAACAAGATGCAGTTACTTGTCATAATCCCTAATTTTTGCATAAATTTCCCCAAGGTGGGGTACTCAATTTATCGGGATAATTTTTTCTGTTTTATGTCTCTAACTTTTGCCTGGATCGCCCTTTCAGATTCCAATCCACCGAGACGCTCATTTTTGCCTAAGTCGCCCTTTCAAGTTTTTAACTTAGCGAGCTATTCTTTTCTTTTTAGGCGAAGTATTTCTTGACTGCATCGACATTCACAGGACGAGTGAACTCTTCACCATCCATAGTTGTAAGGATCAAAACACCGCCTGAAAAGGCTTTCTTACCAACATATGAGCCTTCATAATTAGGATTCCATTTGCCCCTAGAATCTGGTTTGAAAGATAGAATTTTCTTGAGCACAAGGCTACCTTATCTAAATACACGAGGTCTAACCTTCTTATCAAATGCTTTCTTCATTCTCTGCTGATATAACTGACCATGACACATGGCAATTAACCTCTTCTCTTCAATTAAATTCAACTGGTCAAATCTGGTCTGACACCATTAAGCCTCAGTCAACTTAGCTTCCATGAGCACACGCAAAGATGGGATCTCAACTTCTACTGGGAGCACAACTTCCATGCCATAAACAAGTGAGAAAGGGGTTGCCCCTATTGAAGTGCGGATGGATGTACGATACCCGTGCAAAGCAAATGGGAGCATCTCATGCCCATCTTTGCACGTTACAACCATCTTCTGGATGATCTTCTTGATGTTCTTATTTGCAGCTTCAACAACCCCCATTCATCTTATGTATGTAGGGAGAAGAATTACGATGTGCAGCCTTGAAGTCTTTGCAAAGAGCTTCCACCACATTGTTATTCAAGTTCGATCCATTATAATTAATGATCTTGCTTGGCACACCATAACGGCATATAATCTGATTCTTGATAAACCTCACAACAACTTGCTTGGTTACATTTGCATACGATGCTGCTTCAACCCACTTTGTGAAGTAGTCAATAGCCACCAAAATGAAATGATGTCCTTTCGAAGCTTTGGGCTCAATCATGCCAATCATATCAATTGCCCACATGGAGAAGGGCCATGGAGAGGAAATGACATTTAATAGTGTCAGAGGAATATGGATCTTATCTTCATAAATTTGACACTTGTGACATTTCTTCACAAACTTGTAACAGTCAGATTCCATTGTCAGCCAATAGTAACTTGCTCGCAACATCTTTTTTGCCATAGCATGTCCATTGGAGTGAGTACTAAAGGAACCTTCATGGACTTCAGTCATCAATAATTTTACTTCGTGTCTATCCACGCATCTGAGCAGAATGATATCGAAGTTTCTCTTGTACAACACATCACCATTCAGGTAGAAATTGTCGGCTAATCTCCTCAAAGTCTTCTTATCTTTCGAAGATGCCCCAGGCGGGTAAATCTGACTTTAGAGGAAACACTTGATATCAAAATACCATGGCTTCACATCTTTGACCTCTTCAATAGCAAACAAATGAGTTGGCCTATCAAGATGCATCACCGTTAAATTGGGAACTTCATTCCAATACTTCACCACAATCATTGAAGCCAACGTTGCAAGAGCATCTGCCATCCGGTTTTCATCTCGAGGGATATGATGAAATTCAACCTTTGTAAAGAAAGTTGGAATCCTCCTCGCATAATCTCTATATGGTATCAAACCGGGTTGATTCATCTCCCATTCACCTTTGATCTGATTCACCACCAAAGTTGAATCTCCATAGACGTCAAGATATTTGATTCTGAGATCAATGGCCTCTTCGAGCCCCATAATGCAAGCTTCATACTCAGCCATATTATTTGTACACTTGAAAGTCAATCTTGCTGTAAACGGAAAATGCGTACCTTGAGGAGTAATAATCACTACCCCAATGCCATTACCATATAGATTAACAGCTCCATCAAATACCATGCCCCAACGGGAACCAGGTTTTGGCCCTTCTTCAAGCAATGGTTCATCACAATCTTTCATTTTCAAGTACAAGATCTCTTCATCAGGGAAATCATAATGCACTGACTGGTAATCTTCAATCGGTTGGTGAGCCAAATGGTCAGCCAAGACACTACCTTTGATCGCTTTCTGAGATCGGTATTTGATATCATACTCTGATAACAACATCTACCAACGGGCAATTCTCCCAGTTAAAGCAGGCTTCTCAAAGATATACTTGATTGGATCCATTTTGGATATCAACCAAGTGGTATGATTCAACATATACTGACACAGATGTTTAGCAGCCCAAGCCAATGCGCAACAAGTCTTCTCAAGCATAGAATATCGAGTCTCACAATCAGTGAACTTCTTACTGAGGTAGTAGTTAGCATTTTCTTTCTTTCCAGTTTCATCTTGCTGACCTAGAACACAACCCATACTCTATTTAAGCACAGTCAGATACATGATCAACGGTCTTCCTTGAACAGGTGGAGACAGAATAGGAGGCTCAAGCAGATACTCTTTGATACTATCAATATCCTTTTGGCGATCCTCGGTCCAATCACAAGACTGATCTTTTCGAAGAAGCTTGAATATACGCGCACATGTGGCAGTCATATGCAAAATGAATCTTGAGATATAATTTAAGCGACCGAGAAAACCTCTGACTTGCTTCTCAGTTTTGGGCCCATGTATCTCTTGTATTGCTTTGACCTTGGCAGGATCAACTTCAATACCCTTCTCGCTGACAATAAAGCACAACAACTTACCAGGACGAACACCAAAAGTACACTTATTGGGATTCAAGTGGAGTTTGTACTTCCTCAAATGCTGGAATAGCTTCAACAAACGCTCAACATGTTCCTCTTCATCAATGGATTTGGAAATCGTATCATCAACATAGACTTCGATCTCTTTATGCATCATATCATGAAAAAGAGTAGTCATTGCTCTTTGGTAAGTTGCACTAGCATTCTTTAGACCGAAAGGCATCACTCTATAACATAATGTTCCCCAGGGTGTAATGAACGTGGTCTTCTCCATATCTTTGGGTGCCATCTTGATTTGATTGTATCTGGAAAATCCGTCCATAAACGAAAAGACCTTGAATTTAGCTGTATTGTCTACCAACATATCAATGTGTAGCAGAGGAAAATCATCTTTTGGACTGGCTTTATTCAAATCTCTATAATCAACACACATACGGACTTTTCCACCCTTCTTCGGAATAGGCACAATATTGGCCACCCACTGCGGATACTCAACAGTAACAAGGAAACTGACATCAATCTACTTCTGCACTTCTTTGATCTTTACTGCCATATCAGGATGAGTTCTCCTCAATTTCTACTTGACTGGCGGACATTCTGGCTTCAACGGCAATCTATGCTCCACAATCTCAGAGTCCAACCCAGGCATGTCTTGATAGGACCAAGCAAACACATCTGAATATTCTCGGAGAAGATCAATAAACCCCTTCTTAACTTCTGGACACAGTCAAGACCCAATCTTGACTTCCTTTACCTCATCTTCGGAACCCAAGTTGACCAACTCAACCCGCTCTTCGAATGGCTGAATGGATTTTTCCTCGTGCTCAAGTAGACGAGACAATTAATTAGATACTTCTTCATCACTTCCTTCCTCGGCCTCAAACACAGGGAATTCAAAGTTTGGCAACGGAGTAGGATCATTGTATTCAATGGGTTTAGAAACCAACCTGCATAATGATTTGATATTTTGATTTTAGAGAAGTGAATTGGTGACCAAATATTATGCAGATGGGCAAATTATATTAATTTATTTATGTTTTTTGTGATTACCATTTTCAGAAAAAGCAAAAAGTAGAAATAAAACATCATAGATGTGGATGAATAGAATTGAATTTTATTAATGATCAAATTTGAAAATGCCAATAATGTCCACTTCTCCCTTAGGCATAGGAGAAGGATTTTCAAAAATAATAAAAGTAATTACTTAGAACGATGCACAATAACAGGGACATCAACAACAGTCCAATTATTGCAAGCTTTTCCATGCGTCATAAAATTGGTGTAGTCTTCATCTTCATCGCCCTCGATCACGACAGCTAAGTGTTGTTCATTACCATGAATGAACCCTCCGCTACGGAAACTGGGTTGCACATCTTCAGCTATAATCTCGGATGAACCTTGTTAGAATCCCAAACTGGATCTGCTCTTGTTCTGAGTGACCTCTACCATCTGGCCCCAATGATCAGAAATACCGTCTTCAACAATCTTCTGAGCGTCTTTGAAGGAGGACATAGGTGCCCCAATTCTCTTTTCCTCAGTAATAGATAGAGCTTGTAACGGAGTTCCGACCTCATCCTCAGCTTCTACATAAGAGAAAGACGACGGGTGGCTTACCAACAAAGCCTTCTCCCCATCGATGATAACAAGCTTTCCATTCTTAACAAACTTCAACTTCTGATGCAACGTCGATGTAACGGCTCCTGCCTCATGTATCCATGGTCTTCCTAACAAGCATCTATAGGTCGGGTGGATATCCATTACTTGGAAAGTAATTTGGAAATCACTCGGACATATCTTCACAAGAAGGTCCACCTTACCAATCACAGTCTTGCGAGAACCATCAAATGCCTTGAAAGTCACGCCACTATATCTCATCGGAGCTTCTTGATACGACAATCTAGAAAGAGTTGATTTGGGAAGAACATTCAATGAAGAACTGGTATCAACCAATTCCTTCGACAGAGCATCCTTCTTACAGTTCATCAAAATGTGCAACGCTAGGTTGTGATTTCTGCCTTCCTCGGGAAGTTCTTCGTCACAAAAGCTCAAATTGTTACAGGAGGTGATGTTAGCCACAATATGATCAAACTGATCCACTGTAACATCGTGCTCTACATAAGCTTGCTCCAACACCCTTTGTAATGCTTCTCTGTGTGCCTCAGAGTTCATAAGCAGAGACAACACTGAAATTTTGGAGGGAGTTTGGAGCAACTGCTCCACCATATTAAACTCGCTCTTCTTGATCAACCGGAGTACCTCATCATCATCATTAGGATTTAAACCGCTGGATTCACCAGACTGACACTTTGGAGCGCTAACCGAATCAACTGCAGGTATTTCAACTTTCTTACTGGCAGATACGTCTTCTACATTCTTTGGGAACACCGGCCCAAAAACTCGACTGCTACAGGTCACCTTCGTAACATCAACAATGCTCACAACAGAACTGGTCGTAGGCAAAAGAACCTCTTGACCATTCTCCAACATAATCGCATTATACTGGTACGGAACAACCTTATCGGATGCGTATGGGACGGGACCCGCTAACCATATAACCAACGGCGATACCGATCTATTGCTGACATTGTTACTGCTGCTGCTGTCAAATTGAATCACCACCCTCTCTGGTGTCTGGAATACTGGTACTATAACATTCACATCGTCACCCAAGTGACGGGACTGGAGAATCTGGATCATACCCTCATCCATCAACCTTTGGATGTATCTCTTCACAACCATACAACCTCGGGGGTTAACACTGAAAATTGCACAACCATCATGATCATACTCATAATCACTTACCAAACAGATATCTTTGTGCATTGTCACCAAGGACCTTCTAATGAAACAGACATCATATACCTTGAACTCCCCAGGACAACCATCTACCATGTTGACAGAAGGATTACCATGAGCAGGTAGTGGATTAGCTTTGACATTCAGCGCATGGTCCTCAAAGGACACCATCCCACTTTTAACCAACTTCTGAACTTCGTACTTCAGGGGGTAACAGTTCTCAATATCATGGCCAGGAGCCCCTTGGTGAAAGGCATAATGAATCTATGGCTTGTACCACTATGGAAGTGGTTCAGGAATTTGTGGAGGATTTCTTGGTTGCAGAAGGTTCTTGAGAACCAATGATGGGTATAATTCAGCATAAGTCATAGGAATCGGGTCAAAAGAGACCTTCTTCCTCTTGAAATTCTGTTGTTGTTGATGATTGTTGGTATTGTTATTGTTGTAGTTGTTTGTTCTTTGCGGTGGTTGTTGTTGACGTTGTTGTTGAATTGGTGTTGATTGATTATTTGCAAATACTGGAATAACAAATGATACTTGATGATTGTGTTGACGGGGTTATGGACTTCTTCTGACATGAGGCCTCCTTTGCCTCCCAACGGATACTGCATTAGTCTCTCCTTCTTTCTTTTTGGCAAAACCACTGTCGTACTTCTTGCTAGACGAAACCTCCTCTTTAGACAACCGTCCTTCTCGGACACCTTCTTCTAATCTCATCCCCATGTTTACCATTTCGGTAAAATCACTAGGGGCACTAGCAATCATTCGCTCATAGTAAAATGAGCTCAGGGTCTTGAGAAAAATCTTGGTCATCTCCTTTTCTTCCAAAGGAGGGGTAATCTGAGTGGCTAGCTCTCTCCATCGTTGGACGTACTCTTTGAACGTCTCTTTGTCCTTTTGAGACAATGATCTCAACTAGTCTCTATCCGGTGCCACATCCACATTATACTTGTACTGCTTCATAAAAGCTTCCCCCAAATCATTGAACGTGCGGACACTCACACTATCCAAACCCATGTACCACCTCAGAGCGGCACCAGTCAGACTGTCTTGAAAATAATGAATCAGTAACTGATCATTATCAGTTTGCGTCGACATCTTTCTAGCATACATGATGACCGAGTGGACAGGTATCCCCCTTATACTTTTCAAAGTCAGAGACTTTGAACTTCATCGGGGTCTTAACATTAGGAACCAAACAAAGTTCCGCAATACTCTTACCAAACATATCTTTTCCTCTCAAGGTCTTCAACTCCTTTCGCAGCTCAAGGAATTGGTCCTTCATTTCATCCATTTTCTCATAAACATCAGGGCCTTCACATGGCTCAGAATGATAGATGGTGTCCTCAACACGAGGTAGCGTGTGAACAACCGGTGGTGGAATAGACATGACCGAGCTAGATGTCGGCATGGAAGCAATAGTAGGCGCGAAACCCTCAGGCACAAAGTTGGGCGGCATTCCCCACGGGAATCCGGCAGGCATGGCAGGAGCGAACTGAGTAGCAGGCACGGTTGAAGAAACAACTTCTGAAATGACCATCCTCTGAGGAGGAGGAGTTACAGGTGTTGGAGAAGATTGATTTTGAGCAGCTAGAACTGACTCCATCATGGAAGTCAGGCGGGCAATATCATCCTTCAAGTCTCTGTTCTCTTGCTCTAGATGTTCCATGATTCGTAGATGATTGGCGTGGGTATTGTATCGATGAGTCAGCTTGGCTGAAGCACAAAAGAATAACCAATAAGACATTTAGCGAAAGAGAAACATGCATGCAAATGATGCATGAAATGCAATGCTTGTTTGTTTTTATTTTCAAGGAACATACTATTTTATTGGCAAATATATAATAATAATAATTGCATAATTTGATTGACCATAAAATCTCTTTTATTTATATAATTAGAAGGATTACACTGAGTACAGTTTCAGAAACCAAAATACAAATACAAGAGAAAAGGAGACTAATAATCCTAAGGATCCCTAACAACAATGTCAGAAGATCTAGCTGCAGGCGCGTACTTCCTTCGGATGCGTCGAATCTCGGACTCAAAAGAAGTCTTCATCTGAGTCTTCTCGAGAACAAGCTGATCAATAATCTTCTTCCAAGCGACGGAAGACTGAGGCATGCTAGAGGAAGATGAAACCTCTGGCTCTCTCTGCCTTTTCACTACTCAGTCTACAAGAAGCTCAATCAGTGCATCCTTGTCCTTAGACTCAAGTTGCAACTCTTCATTCTTTCGACTCAAAGCATAGAACCGTTCTTCCCACCTATCCTTCTCTTGCTTCATCTTGGTGAGTGCGTCTTCCAACTCCTCTACATCTTGGCTAGGGAGAGTTAATGGCTCATCCGCAACCATAGACATAGGTCTCTCACAAGCATTAGACATCTTCAATTCCAAAGCTCTCTTTTTCACCCAAAAAGTGTAAGCTTCCAAAGCTACACATTTGCACGGACCAAGCTCGGATCTTTCTTTCCTATGCACATTATGCCAATCATGCATAATCTTCTGCTTCAAATGTTGGGGATCTTTACCCTCTTGATAGAAAAGACCTTCTAACTGAGTGTTATTAGGTTTGTCTCTCAAGGGGAACCCAAGTTGACGACGAAGCAGGGTTGCAGTTGATTCCTCCTTGTGTACCAATGAGAGGCACATTGGAGAATTCACCACAACAATCAATAATCTCCAAGCTACTCAATGAAGAATCATACCAAAATATATCATCATTAGTGAGAGACATAAGTCTCTGAGACCACCGTAGACATTGTTTGTTCTCCACAAAAGCAGGCGTCTGAGGCAAGTGCGAAATAAACCACTTGTACAGAAGAGGAACACAACACACAGTAGTTCCACCACATTTAGAATTCCTTAGATGCAAAGAGAAGTACACATCTCCCAACAAAGTAGGCACAAGATTCCCAATCAAGAAAATTCTAATGGCGTTAACATCAACAAAACTGTCAATGTTAGGGAACAAAGCCAACCCGTAGATGAGCAACACAAAGATAGCTTCAAAAGCATCCACACTACCGGCTTGAGCAAAGGCAGTAGTTTCCTTGATGAGGAACTCAGAAGTCAACCCAAATAATCCTCCTTTGTTCATCCAATGAGCCTCAATCTCAGACTTCTTCAGATGAAGAGCTTCATCTATAAGATGAGATATGGGAATCTCTTCCAATCCACTAAAAGGGACTTTGTCAGAAACAGGTATTCCCAAGAGATGGGCATACTCTTCTAATGCGGGCACAATCTGATAATTGGGAAAAGTGAAGCAATGGTAGAGAGGATCATAGAACTGTACCAACATACTCAAGAGTCCTTCAACTACATCATCAGATAACACGGATAAAACCTTCCCATGACGTTGCTTGAAGTCCAAGGGATCTAATACAAAAGATGATAGCTTCCTTAGCTCTTTCAAATCAGGACATCTGAAACTGTACTTCTTAGTGTTCCTTCGTCCATAATGAAGGAGAATTGCGATCCAAAACGCAGCGGAAATTAAAATTTTCTCCTTTAGAGATCCTTACGAATGGTCATGATCAGTGATAGAATATTTACCTCTTGTGACGATTGAAACCTTTGGTGCAGATCTCTTGTGACGATCAAAACCTTTGATGCAGATCCACGGAGCGATCACGAACGTTGAACGATGACAACGTCTCTACTCAGTCCACACGAACGGATTCCTTCAATCTCAGTGCTAGCTGGTACGAATGAAGGCTTTGAGTGAGAGAGAGAGAGAGAAAAAACGAAATTAATGCAACCGCAATGAATGCTTCTGCACAAGGGTTCTATTTATAGAACCACTTGTGTGGGCTTCAAGCTAAAAAGCCCACTTAAGTGTATTTTGACCCATATCTTATAATATGCCCAAAATCACTTAAGCTCATGGTACCTTACCATATTTCGTATTCTGCTTAAGTACACCGTACCTTTACGATGTTCTACAATTCACTTAAGGGCACCGTACCTTACGGTGTTCCTTAGTTACTCTATCTCTCATCAATCCGTCCTTTGTGTGTGACCCTGTAGGTTTTCGCGGCATTGGCAATTATATTAAATCATGTATTTAACATAATAAACAGTGAGCGGTATCTAGCAACACATCACTGCTACCCAAGACACGAAAATGTCATGTGATCTGACAATTCCTTCTGTGATAATACTTATGTGTATAATTACCCTTTTGCCCTTATGTCTATATTGAACACAAGGCATAGACCGTATCATCCTTGTCCAGTTCAATATTGTGCCCATAGACATTTATCCTGTTATGCAGGATGGGCAAATTCCATCTAGGTCACTCATGTCCCTCAGCATGCTTCATGGAGTACCCATCAACTGTCTTTATGGTTATCCAGTTACGGACAACGTTTGATCAGCAATAAAGCACTCGACTCTACATCTAGGGTCCATAGTGGTTTCAGGTCGAAGAGTGGTATACACCATTATCACCATGAGAATAACTTATGACACTTTGCATAACTTTCTATATAGTATTCTCATAGCGGGTCAATCCGGTATAAATATTACTCTTAATATTCATACCTATGTTTAAGACTTGATAACTCCTTATCCATGATCCATGAGATGTGATCATCAGTCTATATACATAATAGTCTTAATGCTTTAATGTCATCCCACTTCACAATAAAGCTCGACTACGGATACTTTAAGAATAGTGTCCTTATGTTTAATGTGATCTCATGATTAAGTCATACTTGATACATTAAATAGACTAGCTATTCTAGGGACTTTATTAAACAAACGTAATAACGAAAAAGCCTTTTATTATTAATAAATAATTCGATACAAGTACCAAAAGCATTGGCCTCTAGGGCTTACACCAACACATAATCCATGGTCTGAAAATATTTGCAAATAAGACCTCAGTTCCTTGAAATTATTTTTTGGTGTGATGAATGTTATGATGCGCATGAATGCATGAATGCAACAATCACAAATAAGGGATCACACACAAGGCAAACAAACAAAGGTCAAAGGATGAATCAAGTCGTTGTCAAGGTCAATCATACATTTTGGTGGACTATGGTTTTCACCTTATCAATACCCAAGTTCCATTAATATTGACAAGACTTGATTGGATCAACCAAGAACCAAGGGTTTGTTGTGAGTCACGAGCATGGAGTCTGGGTAAGAACCATCCCAAAGGAGTGTACTAAGGATAAAACCTGTAGATCATGTTCTAAAAAGTTCCCAGAGTCTTAATTCCATCTATCGGATATTACAAGTTAGGATGAATGACTCATCGACCCATAATATTCTCAAGAGAAACCCGTCTGAGTGTAGTATCGCGTAACAACTGTTATCAAGTCTACACTTGAACAGTCTCCGCACTACGTCCTATATAGGCCAAGATGGGTTAAATGTTCTACGGTCCTCAGCTTCTCGGACCTTAAATCAGAGAGAGTAATGCCTAACCACAAATAACTTGTGTGACATGAATAACTCCAAAAGGGTTTCCACTGAGTAGATGGATCTCAAGCAACTTGTTAAGGACCATTCCACACGAGTCGAACATGACTATACCATCCTCCTATCTTAATTGTACTCAAGTTCGGGTTAGAACTTATCTCACCACTCAAAGATCACCAAGCACAACAAGCAGATTATATCATACAAAAAAATATACATACATCAAATATACAATTATACACACAAAAAAGTAGGCTAAACCCACTAGAGACTACTCCCCAGCAGAGTCGCCATTTAATTTCTGTAGCGGTAAATTCATGACCATCAAGCTATGGATAAGCTAGACGTCAATAAAACCAGAGTCGCCACCGCGCTTTTATTGTTTCCAAGGGAAAAGGGAAAAGTACGAACAAAACCCAAAAGATAATAAGTTTTCAAATCAAAACTAGTAAAATGCCAGAGATTACAGGTAAGGGGGTTGGTTACACAGAGGGAAGGTGTTAGCACCCAAAGTATCCTAGGTACTCCTAGGGAGCCCTTTTTTGTGTGCATATGTGTTTTTGCATAAAATGATGTTTGCAATAAAATAGAATGGAGGGATGAGAAAAGAATTCATTAATTATTTTTTTGTGTTTGACAAGACCTTCGGACTTGTGCCTACGTACCAACATAACATGAGGGATCAAAACCTCATAGTTCGTGGTAACAATTTCAAAGTGAATGCATCACTTTTAACAAAAAAAATTAAGTTTAACAAAGGCACAAAAGGCCTAAAAAGGTTTGAATGATTGTTAGTTCTTTTTGTCTTTTGAAATATTAAGTCAAGTATAGTTAAGTTCATTTACAAATTTGATTAAGAAAAGAGTTTTTAAAATGCAATGGCATGAGACCAAAGTTTCTAATTTGCAATATGGTCTAAGTTTAGAAAACACAAGCAAAGAAGATTTTAAAATGAGGGAGAGATTTGAAATTAAAGAAGTGGGGAGGAGATGAAGAGACTAATCCAAAGCAAAAATTTAAAAGTTAAGAGTTGAAAAGATCTGACTAATGGGATGCAATCCAATAGACAAGAGTGTCATATAGAAACCCAAATTTCCCTTGGACTTTAGAATCAAGCAATATCAATACACAAATAGCAAGATGAAGAGAAAGGCATCAAATAAAGATATCCACATCCAAGCTTATCAACTCCATGATCTTCTTCATAATTCCCATGTATAAGATGAAATCAGAGATATGCTTTAGGCACAAGTTCAAAGTAACAGCTTCAATAAGACCATGTAGCAGATGAACTCAAATGGGATCACAATACTTGCATCAGATGAAGTTTCAATTCACAAGCACTTGGTTTCATGAAAGTTGACATTGGCCAAGTCCTTTTGCATAAGGAGTGTTGCCTAATTCTAAGTCCAATGTCTCAAATCAAACCCAACAGTCCACACAAATGTTTTTTAGGGTTTTTGTTGTTATTATGTACATTAAGGTCAAAAGACCACAAACAAAATACACAAACAAGTATATACAATCACAATATAATTACAAAGTATGGCTCAAGTGAGCAAAATGAAAATTGCATTAAAGTAAACAAGTTAAATGGTATGAATAATGGCAAATGAATAAAGACTTGAATTTAAAGTGCATAAAAATAAATGGCTTGAAATTAAATGTTAGTTGTTAGTTGATTAGAAGTTAGTATTGCTTTTGCTTTGTTTTGTTTAAGTCATTCTTTGGAGAACACTCAACCCACTATTCACAAGCATGGATCCTTGAACCAAGACATCTTCAAAAGGAAGGAAAAAATGCCAAGTTTCCATACAATACCATGAAAAAGGGGAGACTTACAATCTCACTTACTAGAATGTTATGCCTTTTGTGTCAAAATTTAACGCTATGTTAAGCAATCCTAATTGGACTTATGTAGAAGTCACAACTATTTGAGATCGGGCAATAGACATTTTAGTGTTAATGCATGTTAGAGATATGGTATTATGAATCATACTCCTAAAACATACCACATTTAAAATAAAATGCAAAAGGGGTGGACCTAATCTCATCCATACTTATGTTGATTTTGCAATCAACTAGCCTTAGGATATTGAGATATCATAGGTCCATGAGATGAATGAGAAGAGAATGGGATTGAGATGAAAAGGGATGGGAAATGGAATCAACACAAATTGGTCAAAGGAGGACTTTTATCAAATTAAAATCATTTATTCATTTTGGGAGATGAAATGTACATTTCATCAATCTCCTAAATCCAATGATTTTAACTCAACAAAGTCAAATCAACCTTGACCAAGGCCCAACAACACAAGTCAAACTCAACAAGTCAATATCAAAAGCTCAACACAATTTATTTTGCATTTAAACAATTAAAATCAATTAAAATACACATTAAATTAAATTATGGTTTGTCAAAATCCTAAAACCTCATCAAAACACCAAATAAATGGCCATGAGATTTATCATAGGTCAAACAAGGTCAAAGGACCTTGGAGAAAAAATTTCATTACTTTTAGAAACTTAAAACTATTTTTAAACAATTAAAAATATTCACAAAAACAATTAAATCATGAAAAATATTAATAATGATCTAAAAAATAATTTTAATTTAGAAAATGAAAGAGGAATTTATTTAAATTTTTTTGGTGAAAGTCTCATATTTTTTGGATCAATATTAAAATTAATATGAATGAATGAAAATAAGCTAATAAAAATGAAAACCAAAAAATAGCATAAAAACATGGACCACTTGATCTCCCTCATTAATTGAGGTGGCAGATCAAGTGGTCCTCAGCGTGCGTTCCATAATGGACACTAGTCAATGCGCTGCAGGGACGATATTTAAAACTAACACGCGAGATTAAAACATTTTGCAAGGATCCTATGTGTCGCATTACGCGAAAAACCGGTGGGAAAACGAAACAACAGAGCCGCCACCGTGCGTTATTTATCCCAAAAGAGGGAAAGGAAACGCTCGAAGTAAACCTGGAAAAGACATGGTCTCGCGACCAGAGAGAGATGGGATCAGGAGTCGGTTATGTGGAGGGAAGGTATTAGCACCCCTACGCATTCGTCGTACTCGACGGGATCCACGCTCAGAAGAAAGGAATAAGGTTGCTAGAAACTGCTCACACACTGCACACAAGGCTGGAAGGAACACAAAGAAAGACAAGAGAAACTAACTCGGCAGGATATCGCATCCTGGGCCTACGTAGTCTGTCAGACACAGACATCAGAGTCGACGTAGTTCGGGACAAGGGAAACGTGCTCGCTAGGATGTCGCATCCTATGCATACGTATCTTCTCTGACCGGAGAAGAATCAGAGCACTCGTAGCTCGGCTAACGCATGCCAAACAAAACCCACACAGGAAACCGACTGCCAATCGCTGGACTTACGTCAGACTCCACACAAACAGGCAAACCTGGAGACCGAATGCCAATCGCTGGACTTACATCAGACTCCGAACCAAGAAACACACACAGGAAACTAACTGCCAATCGCTGGACTTACGTCAGACTCCAACAAAACAAACCAGACACAGGAAACCAACTGCCAATCGCTGGACTTACGTCAGACTCCAACACACACAAAAGGGTTACAAAAGAAAAAGGGCGCCCGGAGAGATCAGCTCATCTCCTGCCTACGTACCTCATCTGGTATGAGGATCAGGGCGACGTAGTTCCCCTACGCAGGGAAAGGACTTCTAACCTAACCAGAGACAGGGAAATGACAAACTAGAAGGGAGACTGACTCGAGCCTAATAGTTATCATGTAAATTCACCATGGTCCTAGGTTGAGGTTTCTATCTAACTTGCACAGGGAGCAAGCTATCCTAGACAACACAAGCAAATACATACAAGCACACACACTATATGCATACAATTGGGCTCATACAAGGTTAGGCTGTGAAACACAAGCCAACTGGAATCGGGTGTAGTTAGCTCTTAACCCTAACATTGAGAGTTAGGGTGAAGCAGATGAAATGGGAAGTGAGGGTAAGACCTCACAGCTCTTATCCCTGGCCTGGGAGAGCTTGACTCAAAATAGAAGATGTGGGAGTTCAGAATGTAGGAACTCTTCTCCACAGATGACTGACACAACAAAGATCTTGGGTTAATATCCACAATGCATCAACACAACAGTGTGTGAGCAAAGTGGATGACACACTGAGTAGCAGGAGATGGATTACACATCTCTTTTATCTGCCAATTGCCTCATAAGAGGACTTTTCCTGCTTAGCACAAAGATAAACAAACACAAGCATTGCCTCTTAAGAAGGACTTCAGACAGGTGCCTGCCCATATAACAGGACAGGTCTTCCAGACTACATGAAGTCAGAGAGTTATACCTCAGTGGTTAAGCAACCAAGCAAAGCAAAAGCAAGTTCAAAAGAACTCAAAGCAACTTATGTACCTGAAAAAAATCTAACCCAATCAGTATACAAGTCAAACAATCAAACAGACAGTCAATCACACAATCAGACAGATAAGCAAGCAATGCAACAGTGAGCAATCCACAAACCAATGGGCACAACACAAATAACTTGGCATCAACCTACAAAACAACTCAAAGTTAGTCAATATCAATAAACTAATCAACTCAAATGAGTGAACCACTTCAACCATGGCAATGTGCTTCTTAACCTGAAATCAAAGCTCAAAGATAAGCAACAAACCACTAGGTCAAAGCCTAGGGTCAAAAGAGGGTCAAACATTCAAAACAGAACATGAAATTTAACGTGAATCAACTTTAATCAATCCAGAACACAATCCAAAAGGTCCCATATCAATATCATTAACCAAAAGCATTTCATGAATCAAACATGGCAAGGTATGCAAATTGTGATCACATTGTGACATCAGAAGGAACAAATGCACATTAAATCAAAAATGGTTCAAATAATCTTGACAAAATTCATGAGTAAACAGGACATACAACATGATCATCACACAAAAAATTAGAGGCATTGGACATCATTAGGCATGGCAATCACATAGCATAAGTCAAGACAAGCACAACAAGCACATGTGTGACACCAATTGTCACACCAACTTGGCATAGGCATAAAACAGAGATGGATCATGGTAAAGACCTCAAACCAAAGCCAAAACAACACTCAACATGTCTAGAAATAGTGTGCAAAATTTCACATTCATTGGATAAGGAACAAGCATTTCACAATCAAATGAAGTTCAAGGCAATTTGGAAGCTCAAATGTGACCATCCGGAATGAAAAATCTCAATTAAATCAGAAATCAATCAAATAATTCCAACAAAAATCATGAGTAATCACAACATCCATAACATGCATCACACAAAAAATCATGGCAATTGGAGATCATTTGGCATGGCAAATTCATCAATCAAATTGAACCTCACAAGGTGTGACACAAATTGTCACACCTAACTTAGAAAAATCATAAACCAAAAATGACAATTGATAAAAATGCAAACTCAACACCAAAATGTCCAGCAAGATGTCTAGTTATAGCATGCAAAATTTCATGAGCATTGGACAAGAATCAAGCATTTCACAAATGATATAGCAAGGCAAGGTCAAATGAGACACATGATCAAAAACCCTAGGGCAAAACAAAATCCAGCCAAGCACAATTCATGGAAAAATGATGATAAAAAACTAGAGGAATCAGGGATCATGATGCAAAAAATCCCATCATTTTTGGATCAAAACTCAATTAGTTATGATTTTTGGAAAATTTGAAATGAAATGAAATAACATTGTGACATTTTAATGGATTAAATGAATTAAATAATTAATTTGAAATGGATTGGCGCCAAGGTGATGAAACTCTGCGTTTCATTTAATCTAAGCCTGGCCAATCAGAACGCTGCATGAGCGCTTCATGCAGCCAATGGGATTCGAACCCTAGCGAAACACAAAGGCCACGGTTTTGCATGGTAAAATATGGATCAAAGCGTTCTCAAAAATACTGAACTTCATCTTCCTCGCGCGGCCAGCCATGAACAGTAGAGCTCAAGAACACTCAAGAACATTTGTTCCAGATTTTAAAAATGAGCATATCAAAACGTAGCACATACATCATGGATCATGAATCAAGCATTGGCTAAGGCTAATTCAACACACACAAGGAGAATCGAAGCAATTAACATTTGCACATGAAACTTTAAATCCACATTACTCAGCCTATAGTGCATGGAAATCAATGGTTCAAAGCTCAAATTAATCAGCATAAAGAGATCTATATTAACATGGCAATAATTTTGAGAAATGAAGAGATCGAGCCATGACCTCTTGAAGTGCAGATCTGGAATTCTTCGAGCTATAGGCCTTGTGATGCTTCCAATCTCTTCTATGATGCTTGTACAAGTGTTTGAAGAAGAAAACTCAGCTCAATTGTGCACAATCTCACCAAATTCTGAATCCACCATTGTTGCTTCAAGCTTGGAGAATGCTTCAATGCTACACTGTTCTATTCAATTCCACGTGCCAATTCACTCAAGAACACTTCATAAACAAAGATCAAGCAATGGAAATGGATGTTGTTTGAAGAAATTTGAAGAAATTTTTGAGAGAAGATTTTGAGAAATTTTTCTAGATCTGAAAAAATGGTTGTTGTTAATGCTGAAACAGTTAGGGTTTGCTTTATATATGCCATGCTAATCATGTTTAAGACTTGCTTAGACCAAATGCAATTGTGATTAGCAAGTTATGGAGTGTTTTGCAAAATGAGTTTTTCTCACTTCATGCACCCCCATGCACGTGAACAGTGCCAATTTCTGGCCCAAATCCAATTAAAAACAGTCCATGCACATATTGGAATTGGTTTGGTATGCTCATGATCAATTAAAATGTCGTTATGCAATTTTCTACAAAAATCTTCATGATTGAACCAATGCTATGCAAATGAGATTTCATGCCAAATGATTGTATGCTTGGAAAATACATGTTACAAGGATCAATGTGCAAAAAGAACCACTCAAATTGGCCTTTTGGTTTGAAAGTTATGCTCATTTGAAGTCTAAACCACACTTTGCCATGTTTGAACCATATCTCATCAACCACACATGAGAAATTCATGATCTTGGACTTTTTGGAAATGGGAAAGAAAGACCTTCAACTTTCATGTTGGACAAAATTTCATTTGAAGCTTCCTTGATGATGTAATCTTGAGTTGAAGTTGGTCTAAAACATTTCCATTTTTGGAAAATTCAAATTACAGGTCACCTGCTATTTTTGGAAAGTCTTGATCTGACTTCAAATTCTTCAATGTTGATGTTTGAAATGTCAAATGAGACTTGTTTACACATGAATGAGGCATCACTGATCATCTCCCACCTCCAAATCCATAGTTGAATTGACAGTTGACTTCTGTTGACTTTCTAGGGTTTCTGATGACTTGTACATGCACTGATGAGTTCTGAGCTTTCAACACTTGGCCAAATCACTTCAAAATGATCCTTGAATCAAGTGAACTCATTGTTCCAACCCTAGGGCTTTGATCTCATGGACAATGCTCTTGTTGCCTTGCACAGCTGAACTTCCTGACCAGTCTGACTGATGACATGTAATGGACCATGCAATGACAATGCAATGTTAATGACCTAAAATGAAAATGTATGTACAAATGGGAGGTGCAAATTTGAGGTGCTACACTATGGTCTAAAACATGCCAACACACGACCAGAGTTGTAACTCCGGTCTTCTTCTCCGGTGGACCTCACCGAACTGGTCCACCTTCAACCATCACCAAAATAAAAAAAGAGGACATGAATTTAAAGAGAAAATGCTCAGGAGCTCGAATTTGACCTCAATTTCTCCTAACTCCGAGTATATCAAAAGATACAGGGAGTTGAATTTTGAGGATCATGATCTGAGTTGCTTCGATTTAACCTCAAAGCAACTCAATCTTGTTGCCTACATTGGTAGGACTTCAGACAACCAAAAATCAAGAAGAATTATGGAGAATTGAGTGAGAATCGAAGAGATGGAGAATTCTGAAAATTACCTTCAATGCAGGTCTGTATGAAAACGATCTTGCTTCCAATTTCACTTGGCCTTGATCTAGACACTTGATGGAATGGGATTGAATCAACAAAAGCAACAAGACTCTTGGAGATTTGAATCTCAAAACAATGGATATTCAAACTCGATTTCCAATGGAAATCCTCAAGGTTATCCTTTGAATGAGAGGGTTTGGAGTTGGGGATTCAAAGCTGGCGCGCAGAGTCCTCAATTCAGAGTGAAAGGGTCTTTATTTATAGGCCAAATGATTGTCATTTGCACACTTGAATCAAAGTTCCAAAAATAGCAATGTTCATTGCATGGATGCATGGGTGTGTGATATGCCCATGTAATCATCCCTTCATGTCCAAAAATGAGTACAAACATTTCTGAAGTCACATTGGTAAGCCATGCAATTGTGTATGAGGAATGCAAGTTCAATTATGCCAAATGGTGATCCAAGTTCAAGCCATGCGCAAGTTACTCGTACTTTGTCCAAATGGGGTTAAATTGGACTTTTTGGAAAGGTTAGATTAAGAGGAGAAACTTTCATGTTGAACACTTTTTCATTTGAAACTTGGATCATGATGATTTTTGAGGTGGAAGTTGGGAAAATCAAACATATCAAAAAATTTCCTAAGTGTCAAGCTAGATGTTCACTTATTCCACCTTGGCTAAATTTTTATATGAGCTTCAAATGAGAAAAGTTCCTTCATAAAATTTGTATCTCTCTCAAAGTAATTCAAAATAGTCACAAATTTGACCTTATGTGGATTTATCATGAAGGAGTTATGCATTATTGAAGTTGAGGAAAATCACTTGTTCAATGGCATTGGTCCAAAATGACCTATAATGCCTCCTCATATCACATGCATTTAAAAGTTGAATTTTCTCTTCCTACAAACATAAACGTTGAACTAGACATCTTGAATTTGATTGTCCAACTTGAATATCTTTCATCTCATAAAAATTGAGCAAGTTATGGTCTTGAGAAGTTGACCTCCAAATTAGGGTTCAGACAAAATGAACTATAATCTTTCACCATAAAAAATGACTTTCCAAGCAAAACTAGATCTTGACCTCAACATTAAAGTTGTTTGGACTGTCATTTAGAGTAACTTTTCTCTTGGAATAATTTTTATATGACAAAAATTGTAGGAGATGAGGTCTAGGGAACCCCAATTTTGATTAGATGAATTCCTCTGGTCAACCACCATGAACCAACTTGCTAGCTTGCTATTCTATTGACTTTTGGGACTCATGGAGGATCATATATGCATAAGATGATGATATTTGAAGTATCCCTTTAAATATTTGATCAATTGTTGAAGAAGCTTGTTAAAGAAGTTACATAAGATACCCAGATGAATTAGGGTTTCCAAGGCAAACCAATTCCAAACTCTTGATGAATTCTTGATCAAAATAAAATGTGAAGATCATGGGGATCCATATATTATGCTTAAAGCCATAATAAACCAATTCTTGATTGAACTCCTTGCACTGAGGGTCTTAAACCCTAGATGTGAGCTTGATAGATCAAAGGTGAACATGTGCCCTACCTACAAAAGAGTTAGATTATACAAAGACATATTTTTGGTATTTTGGTTAGTAAAAATAAAGATAAATGAAGTATAATACAATCAAACGTGCTTGGTGATCTCTCCCAATGCAAACCCAATGAATGAGGGGTAAGGAGGATGCCAATGTATGATCGCAATGCTAATGCATATGGTGAGATAGCATGAGGGATCTTAGGGTCAAAATTGGGGTCTTACATGCCCCCATATTATGATTCCTAAAGTGAGAATAAGTATAGAAAATTTTGGGCTTTAAGAGCACTGGCCCCGAAAAATATAAGTTTGGCCCTCAATTAACTACCTTATTTTCATTAAGTCTGGAACGAAAACTAATTATTTGAATCTTCTACACTATGAGTTGGCCTCTGACATAAACATGAAACTTGTATATTTTTCTCTTATATTTTCAAAGCATATTTGTACGTGTCAATTTGATACTCATAGCCCAAGTTACGACCTGCACAACGAGCAAGCATCAAAATGGAGTTTATTTCAAATTTAAAAACATTTTAAAACGCATAAATTATACCTAAGAGACCTTTAAAATATGGAAGTACAAATCTGGAAAAGAAGTACAAAAATGCACTGATCAAATTCTCTCACACTTAAACTTTTGCACTTCGAGCAAAACTCCAACTTAAAAATTTAAAACAGAATAAAGACAAAAACAAGAACAGAAATGTAACATACAATTTCAAATACTTTCAGGAAAAATATTGCGGTAAAAAAATTATCATTCTAAGCTTCAAGGGATATGACAATACTTAATAACTTCTTATAACAATCAGAGTTAATAAGAAGACAACTTTCTCAAAGAATGCATCACAAGTGTTAAGATCATCACATGATAAACATATATGGATTCTCTCAACTCTCAAGTGGTTATGTTATTTGTTTACACTAAAATCACATATAGAATTTAACACTACCATAAGTTTGAGAAGACTCTAACATCTACACTTGAAATACATGCACACAGAGATCAAAATGACTTTATTCAAATTGTAACGTGGCCAACATAAGAGTGGGACAAACCCTGAGAGATACTAGGCAAAAATTTAAAGGATAAAAGATAATTGAAAGGAGCTGTGGAAGTTAAACTAATCAATAATTTATTCACTTTCCAACAACTTCTTTGCAACTTTTTTTAGAAGGAATATGATAGTAATGTGACTTTTATTTCTTCCCTTCTTTCTTTCTCTAACAAAACTTTCTTTGCATTGTTTTCTGCCACTTTTTGAAATATAGTGCCCAAAAATTATTCAACCCTACACAAAATCCAAACAAGACTCCTTCACGCCCATAAATAGAGTTATAATATTGTTTTTCACTTTAGGCTTGTATTGAATTATAAACAAAAAGTGAGATAAATAGGTTCGAAGGGGGTTAAAGTAAATGATGATAATTTTAAGGTTGGCTTATTTGGATAGTGGTCAGAAATAAAAATCAAAATATCTTGATCATATCAGTGTGCGCATGTAAACAAAGAGTTTCAACAAGATGTTGGATTTTATTATGAATAACTTTAATTAATTAATTAAAAGGTTTAAATGCACTTTTAGTCCTCGTAGCTTGAGAGTTTTAAATAATTGATCCCCTATTACAAAATTAACTATTCTAGTCCCTTAATTTTAATGGTCTTTAAATTTTTATGGTCCCATCCATTTTTACATACGTGGCAGCGTGATTAGGATAAAAAAATTACTTATTAATTAATATATTTTTAACTAAATTAATTATTTAATAATATTTTTAACTAAACAAATGTTTATTAGTTAAAGTTTTTTAGCAAATTAGTAGGAAATAAATTAATACAAATAAAGTTTAAAAGCAATATTTTGGACCATAAGCCCATAGAATTCAGCCTCTTTGCAATCAAGAACAAGTTATTGTTTTAAACATGTGTGAGCTATATAAACACTAATATTGTTTAAAGGCAAAATGACGTGGGACTTGCTTTTCATAAAAAAACATACCATCTCTTTTCAAACCATCTTCTTGTTAACCATTCAATGTATCAACTTGTTTCTCATTAACTTTGTTACTTTCCATTTCTTCTACTTTCCATTCCTGTAAAAGGGTGATGTTATTCATAAATATTGCAGAATTCATAAATTGTCGCATAATACCTTCTTGGAAAGGGGCGCATTGATCCTTAAAACTTATTTTACAGTCAAACATAAAGCTTTCATATTCTTGTGAAATGAAAACGAGAATAAACCTTTAAGCAACATAAATATATTGTCTAGCTAGCTTTAGTAGTTGTTTCGACTCAAATTGTATAGGGAAAGGAATGTAAACCAAACAACCCTCCCGTGTTACACAAATTGCATGTTATGAAATTCATGAAATTTGTAAAAAATTTACAGCAAAGATTTAAGATACAAGAGTTCAAGGATTCATGAAATTTGTACACTTTTTAAATAGTTCTTGGTTATTTTTCTGTGGTTCTTGGTGAGTCTTTGTGGTTCGTGGTTGTCTTTTGCTTATTTTGTCTTAGTCATTTGGGTTGTTGTTCTTGTGGAAAACTCATTTGTCCTTTTCTTGAGTTCTCTAGCATCAAACTACATTGTTGAAACTTCACTCTTGACATTGCTACGTGCAACATTTTTTCAACTTCAAAGTTGGAGCATGTAAAGTGGGCTAAAAATCAATATATGACAAGTTTATTGTTGATGTAACTATTACTAAGTCCTACATCGATTACTTTAGAAATTAGATAAAAATTTATAAAGCTTAAACATGTAAAGAGATTTGTTTGAGTGAGTTGGGCTAGTAATGGATCTTTGCCTGTTATAGTTGCTGTCCAAAACTTTAATTAATTAATTTCATAAAAATATTTTTTTTAAAAATAACCATGTTTTTCAAAAATATTTTCAAAATAATCATGTTTAAAAAAAACCAAAGTAATCTTCTTTCAAACAAAAAAAATTGAACACAAGAGGAGTAGGCAGAGGGTATGACACATGCATTCATTTTTGTAGACAAGTGTCATGCATGATGACACATGCTTATAGTGACAGTCAAAAAACATAGGTAAAAGTCTCGCGCATGTTTATAGTGATAGTAATAAAATATAGGTAAAAGTCTCGTACATGCATTTAATTTTATACATAGGCCCCATGCATGATGGCACATGCTTATAGTGACAGTTATAGATATAAGTAAAAGTCTATTTACTGTAGGCATAACCCAAAATACTTATACATACAGATCTTTTTTGTGACAAATAATTTGTTGTACCTACGGTAAAGTGTCGTAAGAATAAACTTTTTAGACTATACCTACGATAAATAGACTTTTACCTATACTTTTTGACTGTCACTATAAGCATGCGTCATCATGCATGCCGCCTATGTACAAAAAATAAA